>NC_088798.1:68569211-68873826 GCF_011386835.1 Chrysemys picta bellii | reverse complement strand
TACCCTGGTACCTTCGACAACAGCAAGGGAATCAGACCAACCCCTTCTATAGCGCTGCTCCCACCGTCCCCGAGACAGCCCACCGCATGAGAGCAATCGTGGAATCACTGCAGTAGCTCCCAGAAGCCTCACAGCTGCAGTCCGTGAGCCTCAGCAAGGAGGCAGAGATGTTTGGTGACACAAATGCAGCTTTCACCACTATCACTATTACTAGGTAAACAGCTGGGGATACCCAGCTCCAGCACTAGGCCCTATCACTTGCAGTTAGTCTGACCTTTCCAGGACTCCTAGAACTGCAGAGGGCTCAGCCCGGGCGTAATTCCAACACTGATACTCCTCCTCAAGTGGAACGTTTTACCAGAACCCTGTGACGCTGCCCTGCCCGTTGCCTTCCCAGCCTTGCTGGTGCACCCTGCCCAGCCTCTTCCCCTGTCTGATACATCCCATGATGGCCCTGGGCAGTGTTTGACATCATCCTGGTAATGACAGCGAGTGAACGGACATCCTGCAGGGACCGGGCAGGCAGGAGAAGGAAGCTGGGCAGACGGGTGGTGATGTCTGGGAGTGGCAGTATGGCCTGCTGGTCAGCAAGCAGGGCTGGGGCCAGGAGGACAGGGCCTTACCTGCTGTATGATCTGGAATAACTTCCTTGACCTGTATTTCAGTGTCCCCATTTATAAATTGGGGCTAACCCCTGCCCTACCTCACAGAGGAGGGGGTTCTGAGGTTTGATTAGCTGCTGTTTATGGAAAGCTAGGGATCTTGTGGAGGGAGGCTCTGGTAGATGTCCAGAGTTGCAGTATTTATTTATTTACACTCAAGCATATTAGCAAACAGGGCAGGAGAAGAATAGGCAAGTTTAACTGTGGAGGGGGCAGCGAGACATAGGGTGCCCTAGAACTGACATGTCCTGTACCTGTGCAGAGGTAGGGCTGCAGCTTTTGTCTGGAACTGTGCGCAGTGAACCATTCTGCTGACACTCTGCTCTGTACTTAGTGCCAGGTACCAGGATGGGAGAAAGGAACAGCTGGCCTGGCCTCTATGGTTCCCCTTGCAGGCAAGAAGAATGGCTCCATGCAGGAACCACTGCAAAGCTGAGCTCTGCACTGTCCAGAGCAGGCACACGCTGCACACCCCTGGAATCCTCCCCCACAGAGCCAAACCAGCTCTACTGCTTGCAGAGCTGCTGCCCTCATGGAGGAAGACTAGGGACTGGATTTGGGCTAGATTTTAAGATTCCCCCAGTCTAACTTCCTGCAGCGCACAGGACGTGGTGGGGATTATTCCAGTCTAATAGTTGTCACCACTACAAACTTCCTCTGGCTGCTCAGTCTGAATGTATTGCCCTGGAATCCCATTCCACGCAGCACCCTCCATTTCTGGTCACACTAGGCAGCTCCTCGCTCTCCAGGCACACGCACTCTTCTCACCAATAGAAGGGAATTCCTGCCATTTGATTCCATGCTAGCTCCTTGTGGGAAATGAATAGCATTTTTAAAACACTCTCATGATTGAGAAAAGCTTTGTCCCCTTAGCATGCTGAGTCTCCTTCCTAGCGCAGAAGCCAGCATTATCCTTGGATCATTTGGTCCCTGGAGAAAGCCAAGCTATGTGCAATTTAATATCTGTGGAAACAAACACCAGACGCTTCCTTAAAAGAGAGATTTGGGGAAAAATACACAAAATGTTATAACAATGAACCTTCCTTTGTGCCCTGTATGAGCACAGCATGTTGGTTCACAGTGTCTTTTTAAAGAGCAGCACACTGCCTCACCTGCACCTTGTGGTGCACCTTTGACTTGCCAGAGAGTGACTGCCACATCATCTGTCATGGTATGTGTGACGGGTTGGATCACAGAAACCCCTTTGGGAGCTGCCACCCGATGTGCAAAGACTACCCCTGCTTCTGTTTTCCCTGCCAGCTCAGGACTCCAGCACCCTGTCTTGCTGAGCCAGACACTCCCGTCTGGCTCCAGACACAGACCCAGGGTCTGAATCTCCTGTCCCAAAGCTGCAAGTTACCTGAAAACAGCTCGCAGTAGTGCGCTTGTCTTTTAGCACTCAGATGCCCAACTCCCAATGGGGTCTAAACCCAAATAAATCTGTTTTACCCTGTATAAAGCTTATGCAGGGCAAACTCATAAATTGTTCGCCCTCTATAACACTGATAGAGAGATATGCACAGTTGTTTGCTCCCCCAGGTATTAATACATACTCTGAGTAAATTACTAAATAAAAAGTGATTTTATTAAATACAGACAGTAGGATTTAAGTGGTTCAAAGTAGTAACAGACAGAACAAAGTAAGTCACCAAGCAAAATAAAATAAAATGCGCAAATCTATGCCTAATCAAACTAAATACGGATAATCTCACCCTCAGAGATGTTTCAGTAAGTTTTTCTCAGACTGGACACCTTCCAGGCCTGGGCACAATTCTTTCCCCTGGTACAGCTCTTGTTGCAGCTCAGGTGGTAGCTAGGGGATTCTTCATGATGGCTTCTCCCTCTCTGTTCTCTTCCCCCCCTTTATATATCTTTTGCATAAGGCGGGAACTCTTTGTCTCTCTGGGTTTCCACCCCCCCTCACTGGAAAAGCACCAGGTTAAAGATGGATTCCAGTTCAGGTGACATGATCACATGTCACTGCAAGACTTCATTACTCACTTGCCAGCACACACATATACAGGAAGACTCACAGGTAAATACAGCCATCTGCAGACAATGGGAGTCATCAAGATTCCAAACCATCATTAATGGTCCACACTTTACACAATTACAATAGGCCCTCAGAGTTACATTTTATATTTCTAGTTTTAGATACAAGAGTGATACAAATCAGATGATCACACTCAGTAGATTATAAGCTTTGTAATGATACCTTACAAGAGACCTTTTGCGTGAGGCATAGCCCAGTTACTTACATTCACTTATTACCGTATTTTCTCTAAAACTATCTCAGTTACATTATATTGACTTATTATCAAGTTTTTATAAAACCATATAGACTGCACAACGTCACAGTATGAATCATGAGATCAGACACAAGTGGCCCTAGCTCCCCATAAAAAGGTCCTGTCTGTCACCTGGCTGCTGCTACAACATGGGGCTTGTCTAGAACAGAACTGTATGGGGCTCCCAGGCCCAATCACTATGGAGCAGACATGCCAAACCCATGAAAAAAAGGCAGAAATTGGGCTTGTTTTTGACTTAATTGGCTTGTGAGTTGCTTATTGGCTAGTTTTTGGTTTGTAGCTTGTTGCTTGTTGCTTCTTTTTTTTTTTTCTTTTGATCGGCTCCTGGCAAGCAGGGGCAAGAGGGGAGAGAGTCAGGGGTGCACAGCAGGCCCACCACAGGCCCAGACTGCACGCCAGGGGATCTAGTCACATAGAGTATAGGGGTTCTTAGGGTTTTGGCTTGTTTTGGCCTTGTTTTGAAATGGGATTAGCTTGATTTTTGGCTTGTTGTGAAAGTTGGGGTGCTTATTTACCATGTGAAAGTTGGCAACTGTGCTATGGAGGCAGTGTCCCTGCCAGCTCCTGTGTGTGTTTAGAGTCACTACGATGTATTTTAGGCAATATGGGATTTTTATTTTTTAAATGTCATGTCTGAGCAGCTTGGCCCTGATCCAAGTTAGGCAAATCTAGCAAGAAGAAATCAGTCAGCTGAGCTATCTCTTGTACTTCCTGTTATGGGATGTTCATTTTATGTTAGTGGTTCTCCAATCTCATGGGGTCCCTTTCACTTGTGTGTGCCCTAGTTTGTAATGGAGCATGGGCTCCTTAGAGCTGGGGGCCAATGCCTTTGAGTAGCCCAAGCTGCATTGCAAGTTACAGGCCAGACAGCTGAATGAGAACTGGGCAGCAGGGCAGAGAAATGCCCCAATAAAATGGGTGAGGCATTGGGCACCAGCTACAAAAAACAGAACTACCAGCGGAGGTGAATACCTCCATAGCAAGGAACCACTCTCTTCTGCTACACAGTGACCATTTTTCCAGTGCTCCAAAGTAATTCCTGCAGGCAGTGGGAGTCGATTGTTTTACAAATAAGAGTACCTGGAATGTTGGTGACTGTAAGATGTGGTTTACACTAGCCGTTAGACCTTGTACCCACTGGCTGTGTGAACTCTGGCAGGAGAACCAAGGTGGTAGCCTACAGGCACACTAACTAATGGGATATGACAGGAGACAGAGCAGGGGGTGAGGCAGGGGTTACTTTTACAGTGTGGGATTTTGCAAGTTTGCTGTGGCTTTTTGTGGGTGCTTGGGAGAGCACATTCAAACTTCCCAGCTGATGGCACTCTACATTTAGGGCTAATGGTGCTGACTTTCAGGACAGTAGCTGCCAATGTTTACCTTCTGAGAGGGGAAGGGGTGCAGACACCTTGTTCCAGTTCTTGTACTCATGTATTTTGCACCAGTGCTTACAATGGGGTCTGCAGACGTACCAGCTGAGGGTGGATGCTGTAACAGTCCATGAGGAACATCTGGTTAAAAGCATTTACTTTGCAATTATATTAACCTTCCTTTACCAGCATTCTGATACCACAGATCATTGAAGGGATCCAGCCCTTGGCAAGTGTGATGAAACCTGTGATGAAAGATGTGTGTGTTTCTAAGGATTGTACTAAATTCTGGTGATATTTAAGTATCTTAACCATTAAACTTTCTCTTAAGCTCATCTGAATGGCTTCCACACTTTGACTGCAAATCTCATTGTGAAAAGCGGTGGTGTTAGAGCAGACAGCAAGAACACTGCAAGACAATCTAGAGTCCTTAAGGGTTGATTGTGCAGGTTAAATTGCCGAGTTCAACACATTAATTTGGGCACCTCGATCTTGAGTAGTTTGTTTCTATTTGAAGGGACAGCCAAGATAAAAATAGCATCATCTTGCTTAAGAACACACCTTTCCTGGGTTACTGATACCTCAGATTATTAAAGTGAACTTCTTTTAATCATCTTTTTCATCCTGATGCTCTGTTTTTCCCTTCACTCACCTTAGATGGTGAAAGCAAATCTACTCAGGTTCTTATATAACCCTCATCACTGTTTTGAATCCCGCTGTTCACTTTCATGTCAGTGTCACTTTCTGGCTCCCATTTCCAGCGCAGTTCTGATGTCTGTGTTTCAGTCACTGCAGGGGAATATTTAAATCACCCTAAGAACTGTTTTACTTGACGTGTTGTTTTAATTTCACTGAAATATTTCTATTACAGTTTGCAAAACACTTTTAAACAAATCCAAATCTTAATTTTGGCCTAAAATAAATGGATTCTGTCCCTCACAATCTGATCTCCCCAGCCTTACAGACCACCAGCATGTCCTCTTGGACCAAATCTCTGCACTCCGAAGAATTTGATTATTCATGCTCTCTTAAACAAAATGAGATTTCTGTAGGATTTTGCAACAACTGTGGGAAGCATGTATTCAAATGAAAGCTGCAGAGGTCTTGGTCCCCATGGACTAGAGCCAGCTGGGAGCATCAGGGACTCCGTTTGTGTATCCCTTGCTGACCAAGGAGCAGGCCACAAAATAGTGAAAATGCCTGTGCCTTGTCTAAAGTAGTGCTGCCCCCTTTTCTAGCACTGCCTCTTGCAGACTCATCCCATGACAGCCTAGCACCATCCCCAACAGTGACCAGATTTGGGACTTTCTATGTTGGAAAGACAGTAATTAAATCATGAGCCTGGTACAGCAGGCTCTTCACACGCTGAGCTCCCATGCACTTCCTAAAGCTTCAAATCCAGTCCTAAATCCATAGACTCAGTCCTGCAGTTGACCCCCCAGACAGACCTCAGCACTCAGAGGGCCTGACTCAAGCCAGCAAAGGTGACCCAGCAGGGCATGGACTGTGCAGCACATCCTGGAAAGTTCGTAAAATGGATGCAGCAAGGCTATTCTTACCATTATTTTTAGACCCTCAGAATAAAATCCTGTTTGGGGTATAGGGGATGAGACAGCTCTGATTTTGCTTTTAAATGATATGTGGGATCACTGTATGCAGAAAAAAATAACTTTATTTCATTCTCATAAATGAGTCCATCTGTGTTTGTAATAAGAGGAAATAAAATCATTTTTAAACTTTGTTCTTATATCTATTTCCGTTTCTGATATGAGAGAATGAAAAGCAGAGAAATTCTCCACCGATGGAGGGAGGAAACCAGTTGAATTCTGGTTGCCTCCAGGACTTGAATGAAGCTTTCGCACTTAGGTCCTACTCTCTACTCTGAGTAGGCCAAATCTTTCCAATGGAATTCTGTCCCCTGAGGCAGGACTGGAGAGTACCGGAACGGCCACAGCAGAGGAGACCAACTGGCATATCTAGTCCTCACCAGTTTGAAAACCCAGGACTTGATGCTGCAGAAGAAGGGGGGAAACCCAAGTTTTGTAACTGTGTAATACTAGGTGAGGGAAGGAAGGGAGAGTAGCTAGGGTTACGCCCTAAAGATTTGATTGCTACTAAAGTGTCTGTAGGTAATCTACCACTTGTTTCAATGGCTGTGGTTAGAGGGCTGGGGAAGGGGGTCACCTTTTTTCAGTAGTTAGGGATTACAAGTTCCCTACATTGTAATGTCCACAATGGTTGGAACTGGGAACCAGTCTGACTTGCCAGTGAAACAATACAAGACATTTTCTTTAGCTATTTTTTACCCACTCCTGCTGCTGTATGGACGTGTTATTCCTTGACTTTAGCAAAGCTTTTGATACGGTCTCCCACAGTATTCTTGCCAGCAAGTTAAAAAAGTATGGGCTGGATGAATGGACTATAAGGTGGCTAGAAAACTGGCTAGATCATCGGGCTCAACAGGTAGTGATCAATGGCTCCATGTCTAGTTGGCAACCAGTATCAAGCGTCGGTCCTGGGGCTGGTTTTGTTCAGTATCTTCATTAATGATCTGGAAGATGGTGTGGACTACACTCTCAGCAAGTTAGCAGCTGACACTCAACTGGGAGGAGTGGTAGATACACTGGAGGGTAGGGATAGGATACAGACGGACCTAGACAAATTAGAGGATTTGGCCAAATCTTCTTCGGATGCATAGAGAAGAAGTGAGGTTTTTACCCACGAAAGCTTATGCCCAAATAAATCTATTAGTCTTTAAGGTGTCACCAGACTCCTTGTTGTTTTTGTAGATACAGACTAACACTGCTACCCCCTGATACTTATTAGGGATATAGGTAATGGTACTTATTGTAGTAGTTGTGAGCAACTCCTTGACACTTCCCAAAGTCCCCTGACAACTATGAATATAAGTACTGCAGCAAATCTTCTCTCCCCCATCCCCACTTTCCTCAGAACATGTGGTGATAATGGGTTTGGGGCTTTAGCTGCACAGCTGGCAGCATCTCTGCTTGCCATGGCAGGGCTGGCAGGGATAGGACCAGAGCTGTGCGATGCTGGGAGCAAAGCTGGAGCCTGCTCAGCCCTTGCCCACCCATTACAGCTACGCATGCCCTCATCAGGAGCAGGGTCATTCACGCCGGGCCTGGCCATGTAACCAGTGTAGTCCTAGGCTCTGGAAAGCAGTGCATGGGCTTACATAGTGCAGTAGCACCTCAGCCCACCTGCCCTTGGCACTTCCCAGGTGATGCATGTGAAATACCAGGTTCTCATCAGCCAATGTGGGCATGTTGTTTGCAGCACATGTAAATTAGGAAAGTCATGGTCTCATTTGCATGCTGGACCATGCTTACTGGTGCATCCTTCCAGCTTGTGGCCTGGGCTCCCCAGCCACGACCAAGCAGAATGGTGGGAGGCTGCCACATAGGAGGGTTTCATTGTAGGGGGTGATGTACATTCTGTGGCCTTGCTGACAGCAGACAGCTCTGCTGCGGGGAGGGAGTCCAGCCATAATCTGTCTCCAGGGGACTCTCATGGGGTCACTGCTGTAGGGCTGGACCGAGGTTCCATATTGCACCTTTTGGGACTGCCCCCTCTGCATAATGATTGTGCCAACCTTACAGCTCCCCTTCCTCCCCACTCCCCAGGCCTAGCCTCATTCCCTGGCTACTGTCAGCTCAGCTCATGGCCTTGGTGACCGTGTCAGCACATGTGTGTGTGTTGGGGGGGGGGTTGGTGTCACATTGAGCCTTAGCGCCTGGCTGCTGCCGTGGGCTGGCTCAGTCTCATTTAGTGCAGGATGGCCCCAGGGACACATGGGTGCCATGGGACTGCCTGGGCAGCCGGCACAGGACTGGCAGGGATTACTTCCTTTGGGGCACAGCCTGATAACTGGTGCTCCTGGGCAGGCAGATGGCAGCAGCCACCGACGGGCCTTTCCTGCCCTGGGAGGTGCCCGATTTCCTGCCACTGCCTATGTATGGGGTGGCTGTCGGTGTCATTGCCACTCCCTAGTTGTGTGCATGTGTTCCCCAGTCCTGCAGCCATGCTGTGTGTGGTCCTGTGCGTCTCTGTTCGGCGCTGCTCCCTCTCCCTTGTCCTGTGGCCCTGGGATGGGCTCAGGCTCTGCTGAAGGACATGGGAGGATGCTGCAGGTGCTCTGTTCAGCAGCCACCACCTGTTCATAGCTGGCATCAGTGCTGGTCTAAGGATGTTCGCAGGGCAACTGGCTTGGGAGGGCGCCTGCTAGCGCTGAGCCTGGCAGCTTGAGGGGCAGCGTACTTGTGTCTCCAGGGGCTCTGTGCCCAGCAGTGCTCCTTTGCAGGACCTTTTTCCTGGGCTCAGGATACAGATGACCTGGACACCAGTTGCAGGATGCCCTGACAATGGGCAGCAAGCATAACAGTCCATCTGCCCTGGCTGTATGTGCCCCTGAGGTGGGGGCTGGACTCTCAGGCCCTGCACCCATAGCGCTGTTCAGAGATGACGGGGCTGCATGGAGAAAAGTGCCTGGCCCTGAAAGGCATAAAAATTTGGAAATCCTACACCTGAATCTCAGGTCTGGAAATTGTGCCAGGGATAAAATCATTGGCAAAGGCACCAGCAAAGCCCAGGCCTGGAGCATCTGACTGGGGGCCTGTTCCCAGGGGCCTGTGCACCTGCTTAGCCCAAGAAAGTGAATTTTCAAGTAAGCAAACAGAAGGGCCTACTGCGGTCTCTGTGACGTTAGCCAAGCCCTGGCCTGATGCTCCCTGCTTCCTTTGCACACCCCAATCTGTCAGCCACTGCTGGCCTGGAGGTGAAAGGATGCCCAGCATCTGTTCCCAGCTCCCTTGGCCAGCCCATCCCCGACCTTTCCTGGGGAGCATTTTCCATTTATTTTTTTGCCACCTGAGAATATAACAAACCCCAAAAATGCCCCCAACAATTGCAAAGGTACAAGAATGTTTATTACTGGATGTGTATAAATACAACAAGCTGCTGGCAGAACTGTGAGCGCGTGTCTGACAGGCTGTAAATGCGCCACAAAAGTTGAGTGGCAGCAGCAGGGGGGATGGGCCATATAAACGGACCCCCAGGCCAGGAGCAAACCTGAAGCCCAAGCTACTCTGTAGGATGGAGCATTTAGTGCAGGTCTCCATAAAGCAGACATGAGAGCTGTGGGGCAGTGCTGCTCTCAGGCTAGGCTCCCACATGCATGGTGCTCCCTGGAAATGCAGGCAGACGACCACACTGAGCATCTCCAGGAAAATGCAACCAAATGGCAAAGCTCAGCTGCTGCCCAGGGAGATACAAGTAAAAGCAAATATTGTGGGGGTCTCCTCTGGGTGACAGAATCAGCTACATTTATTTACAAAACGACAAGGCATCCCACCGGTTTCTGGCAGGGTAGCTGCCAGCGTGGCTCCCAGCATGGCAGTGTCTGGTCATCTACGTGCTCTCAATAGCAGGACAGACGTGTGAGAACTTGTGCCAAGGGAGCACTGGTCTGCATGTGTGGGCACGTCATATGAGCAAGGGGCAGAGCTATAGCGACAGCTTATGGCAGCAAAGGGAAATAACAGCACCGCCAGCTCCCAGGATGCCATTCACACGAAAGAGGCTGCAGAGCAGAAAACTTATGCCCCAGCTTTCAATGACTGTCCAATTAACACCTGTGGCTGTTCGCAGGCCAATGGGACTGTCACCAACCTGACTCAGTGCAGACAGAACAAACTGAGCACCCTCTGAAAGGAGAGGCCTCGCCACCACTGCACGCTAGACATGTTTGTGCTGAGCAAGAAGGCTGCTTTGATTGCTTTTTTATTATTTATTGGTTAGCAAAAAAGCAACTAGCTGTATTTGTATTGTCCCTTTGTCTTGATGGCGCCACAGCAGCCACCCCACTGCAGAGGGACTCATGAAGCAATAGCCTGCCCATCCTTCCCGCTCGGCGTAGGAGGCAGCAGTGTCAGTATAAAAGAGAAGGAAGGTTACACCAAAAATAAAGGGTTTGATTCTGGCCTGTGGACTGATCTACAATCCACTTTAAAAACAGCATTTCCTCTTGGATTTGTACAAAATAATAAAAATGATAAAAGGTGCTAGTGGTCCTTTCAGTGTCCAGTGGCCAGGGTCTCAGTAAGCAAAGATCACATGGTATGTGACCTGGTGCCCATTGTCCCAGCCATAGAGCAGGCGGTCCTTGGGGTTATAGTCTATCTGGGTGATGTAGGAGTACTCGTTCTCGAAGAGTAGTCGCGGGATGATCTGTGTATTTGTGTGGGTGTCAAAGGCGTATGAGATGTTGGCATTCCTGTGGTTGTAACTGTCCACAGCGTAGAGCACACCGCAGATAACGAAGCAGTTCCCGTAGAAGTTCCTGCGCAGGCCTGTCCGCCACGTGGTCTCCTTCTGGGTGCTCAAGTCGGCAGCATTCAGCTTGCTCAGGACGATGACCTCCTGGCTGAAGCCTTCGTAGTTGATGGCTGGGTAAATGATCCACAGGCCATTCTCGTCCACAGCAAAGTCCACGTCGGAGTGGCCCTGCCACCGCCATGGTGTGGCCTCCTCATAGGCCACATCATGCAGCATGGCCCAGGCAGCTACGTACCTCTGCTTCAGGTCGTATTTAATGATGTTGCGCGTGAAGGCCCGGTTGTAGTAGAGGGAGCCATTGTAGACAGCATGTCCTGTCCCAATCCAGCTATACGGGAGTTTGTAGGAGTTGCTCCAGCGCCCTGGACAGCAGATATATTGCACCAATTAAACCCTTGCCCCTCTCTCTCCAGGTTCACCGCTTTCCTGCCCCCACCTGTCACTCAGCACCCTCCTTCCCTCAGCTTTTGGTGGCCCTTTTGCCCCATTCACAGGTCATCTGCATCCTCTCCACTTCAGCTGCTAGCACCGATTAGCACTTGCTGTGCCTGGGATGTGACAAACCCTGGTCATGCTCTGCTGAGTCACCCGGCAGGGCCAGTTTCTCTCTTCCAGGCAGGTGACCCGTTGCTCCCCCACCACTTACCTTCCTCACCCAACCTGGCACAGAGTTTGCTGGAGTAAGTGACACCAGCCCAGCTATGACACCCAGACTACATTCTCCAACCCACACTGTTCTAGTGCCTTCAGGTGCGTGCATGGCCCCCATCACCATTGTATATGGGCGCCATATTGTTCCTCAAGCACCCAGAGGTGGGGCCAGACCCTTTCACAGAGGGGGACTGAGGCCCAGCTCGTCCCCATTGGCTTTGGTGGAGTTAGGCACCTAAATACATTTGACGCTCTGGGCCCCAGCTGCACAGGGCACCTGCCCCAGCAAGGCACTGAACCCAGGTCTCCCGAGTGACAGGCTAGTGCCCTAATCGCTGACCCTTCCTTCCTCTCCATCCTTCTCTAGCCCCTGCTCCCTCCCACACTCCCCTCCCTGGCTCCATCATGGAGCTAATCTGAGCTATGAACCGAGGCTCCTTCGCACTGGACGTATACTGCATGCTGCCTCCGTCCTACTGCCCTGCATGTCTCCACCACCAGCCCTGCTGCACCTTTCCCTGGCTCTCTCAGAGCAGCAGTTATCACCTTCCCCCGCACCCCGGTGACTTTCATCCCTCTGTCTCAGTGATCCCAAACACGCCCCCTACTGGCTAACTCTAGCTCGGCTTCTGACCATTCTCGGGACCAAACCGTCCCTTTCCCAGGTGACTGCTGATCTGCAGCTTGGCTCTGATCAGAGGCTCTCTCACCAACAGCAGGGAAATCTTAGTGCTTCCCGGCAAGGAGCCAGGGCAATTGAGCTTGGCCTCCTGCCCCTGTCTGGAGCTCACAGGAGTCCTGTCATTACCAGCAACAAGCAGAGAGCTGGATCTGTGCCACAAGCCATGGCTCATTATTGGATGTATTGCTGTAACACCTAGGAGCCCAGTCATGCCCAGATCCTGTTGGGCTAGACACTGTACAAAGAGACATCCCTCATTCTCTGCTCAGCAGCCGGGATACAGACTAGGGAGACTGGTCCATGCCCCACATGCACCACTGGGAGAAGTACGTTGGTTTGTGCAGAGATGGTCAGTGACATGGTTCCAGCACAAGTACAGAGACTGGGGAGGACCAGGTGAGCAGCCGGAGAGCGTACCTTGTTTGAAGTTCTCCAGGTTTCGGAATTCTACCAGCGTGTTTCCATAGTAGTAGTTTGTGACGTAGATCCGCTCATCTTTGGCTAGCGGATCCTTCATCCAAGCGCCTTCATTCCGCCCATAAGTGTTCTGGGTGGTGGGGCCCGAGATGGTGGAGAGCGTATCTTTGCAGCGTCCTAGGGCAGGGGAAAGGAGCAATCACTCACTCTGCAGTTACTGGGGATGCAGGGTCTACGCTGAGCCTCTTCTCTAGCCACAGACTGAGGCATCAGCCCACTTCACACAGCTCAACAAGTGCCATTTCCCACCCACCCCAGCTGCTTCAGAAACCATATCCTCGAATTGTTCCCCATTGCCAGCCCTGTGAGGCCAGCAGATGACCTGCCATGCCACGCTTCATAGGCACTAGCAGCCCTGTGCCTGGGTCCTGCAGGGTCCTCTATCAGACAGCCCCACTGCATTGAGCAAAGCCGACTCCCTTTGGTAAATTATCCCTGTCTGCTCCAGGATGAGATCAGCCCATTCCCCTGCAGCAGGGATGGCAAATGTGCCCAATGCCATTGCAGCATCCAGCGGGTGCTGGCACAGGAGCCAAACTCAGGGCTAGTGTCACTGCACAAGCTGCGGAAATTCACAATGCTTTCAGGGGAACCTTGGCCATGTCACTTGCCATTGAAGCCCAGAGAAATTTGCAATTTCTTAGGGTTCTCCAAAAATTGCTGAAATTCAGAGGGTTTAACTCTTAAATCCCCCCCAGCACCAAAGCTGGAGTATAAGCAGAGCTACATTCGCTGTGTCTCAGCCATGGCCTCAAAGGGATGTCTGCCTGCTAAATGCTGACAGGCATTTGCACAGGTGAGCCCATGGCCTGGACTGGCGGGACTGGTTCAGGACCAGAGTGGTAGAAGGTGTTGCAAACCAGGATCCAGGGGCGACATTCACAAAGGCATTTGGGCCCCTAACTGCCTCTTTAGGCATCTAAGTCCAGCCGGTAGGCACCAGTGACGCTCTCAAACCCAGACTCAGCTGCCACCCAGCCCTGCAGGCACTTCAGTGTCCCCCCAGAGACTGATGCTAAGGCCTGACATGACTGGTGCTAAGGACCATGTTCTTCAGGCCTGCCTAGAGAGGCTGCAGGGAAGCAGCCAGAGTGCAGCAGGACCAGTTAAAAGGAGCTGCAGGGGCTGAGCAGGGCAGTTGCTGGCTGGGCCCAGAAGGGTGAGGAAGGAGTGCAATTGATATCTTCAGCCCTGAGGTCAGGGTGAAGACGAAGGAGCTACATGGGAAGTGGCCCGAGGAATAGCAGCAGCAGCTATTAAATGAAGCAACATGTGGCTGCTATTTGTAGGGTCCCTGGGTCGGGACCTGGAGTAGTGGGCGGCCCGGGTCCCCCCACTTGAGGTGGCTTGAGCCCCAAGAAGGGGATAGGGACTGCTTAGAGGCCCAAGTGACGGGCAGAACTTAAAGAGTCTCCAGGGAGGAAGCCTTGGGGCACTGCTCTATACCAGGGCAGATACGGACTTAGAACTAGGACAGAGACAGGACTACTAACAAGGGCACAGGTGCAGGCCCTGTTGCACTGCCTTCATGTGTTTAGACAGTGTGTAACTCGGCCAGAGGGCTGAGCCACTGAAAACCCACCTAATGAGGGCAACAGCTGACAGTGGGCACCACAAGCAGTGAGCACAGATTCTTACCCAGCCGACAGGAGGCACTAACGAGAGGTATCAGGCAGCTTGGTATCAGAAGGGGGATCTTTACAAATCAGCCCCTGAAACAAGGGGACAATGGAGGCGGCAATCTGCCTGTTAGTGGCAGAACAGCAGCAGAACAGGACCCAGAGGTGAGCGACAAAGCTGATCAAAGGGATGGAATGCAAGTCATACGAGCAAAGGCTGAAGGAACTGTGTTTAGTTATGTTTAGTTTGGAAAAGAGGAGATTAAGGGGTGATATGAAAGCGGTCTTCAGATACTTGAAAGGCTGCCATAAAAAAGACGGAGAAAAGTTGTTTCTTGGCACAGAAGGCAGGACAAGAGTCAATGGGTTCAAATTACAGCACAGCAGATTTAGATTAAATCTCAGGGAAAACTTCCTAACTGTAAGAGCAGCAGGACAATGGCACATACTGGCTAGGGAAATTCCTTCACTGGAGGTTTTCAAAGAGAGGCTGGATAGCCATCTGTCTTGGATGGTTTAGCCACAACAAATCCTGCATCTTGGCAAGGGGTTAGACTAGATGACCCTTGCGGTTCATTATAATCCTCTGGTTCTATGAACTGCGGGGGGTATAGGTACCAACAGGAGCCAGAAGAGACCTGCTCGTCATGGAAAAGGATCGTAGAGAGCAAAAACTGATCTGCCTCAAAGTTGAAAAGGAGTCTGCGGAACAGCAGTGTTTTCTGCTGCAAAAGGAGCTGACTAAGCTCCAGAACTTGCTCAAGGTCCAGCCAGGGTCAAAGCCCAGCTTGGCAAAGAAGAAAGATCTGGGAAGTCTCGAGGCTGAAGTGGCCTCACTAGAAAAAGAGCTGGAATTGTGTGGACTCAGGTCAGTACAGAAGGAAGATGGCGTGGACAAGGACATACATCCACCTGCTGAAGAAGAGAGCTACCCAATCGTGGGTCTAAAACCCCAGGATCCTGATATATTGGCAAAGCAAGGCCACAAACAGGACCCTGTTTAAAAGGAAGGGGCCTACCTTGAGGAAGGAGAAAGACTCATATTGTTCTACGGCCCAGAATATCAGCCACAAGGTACTGTGGATCCAGCAGGAGAAGTGGGTGCAGCTGAGTGAAGCATTGAGACATGTTGGGAACAGGATGCCGTGCTTAGTGTTTGGAAGACCTGGACGGAGGTTGGATGTGGATAAAGACATTTTTAATTTTGAAGGCTGTGCTTGTGTTTGCATCCAGGGAGGCGCTTCTCTGAGACCAGGCAGCAGCCTTAAGTCAGTTCAACCTTGGTGAAATCCTGTTGTTGACTACATCAGAAGTTGCTGGGAACCAGATATTCACAGGGTGCAGCATGTGGTGAATTATGACATGCCCCAAGATATGAAGGAATACACCCACCATATGAAACACCTACAACAGAATTGAGCCCAAGTCCTGGTCATGTCAGATGATGTAACTGAGAAACACAAGCACATTACCAAGAGTTTAGTAGACTTCCTGACTGCTGCTAATCAGGAAGTTCCCCCTTGGCTGCAGTGTCGGCTATTGTAGAGCCCACCTATGGGTACAGTTTGGCTCTGAAGGAGAAAGTGTCACAGGGCTAATTAAGGAAGGACCCTGAACTATAAAAGCCCTCCATAGTAGAGAAGCTGGAGAGAAGAAGACCCTGAGAAGTCAGGGCACAGATTGTGAAAAGCTCTCCAGACAGAGGGCTGGGAGAGAGAACCCTAAAGAGAGCAACAATTGTGAATAGCCCTCCAGGCAGAGAGGTCTGACAGGGGAAGCCCTGACTAACTGGGGCCTAAAAGCTCTCCAGGCAAAGAGGCCTGGGTGAGAGACCCTGAGAAACCAGAATGCAGACTGTAAAACCTTTCCAGGCAAAGAGGCCTGAGGGAGAAGACCCTGACCAAAGAAGGGCAGAAACTGGAAGAGCTCTCCAGGCAGAAAGGTCTCAGAGAGAAGTCTGAGCAGCCAGGGCAGAAAGTGAAAAGCTCTCCAGACCAGAGGCCTGAGGATTGGGGGGCACTTGACTAACCAGGGTGGAGACTAGAAACAGAGTGACAAGTAGGCAAAGTTGGTAAAAGGCTCTCCAGACAGAGAGGTCTGGGAGAGAAGACCCTATCTAAGAAAGGCAAAGCCTGGATAGGAGGGGACACTACCCTCCATAGTATCCCCCACCCCAATCCTTTCTGCGTGGGGGAGATATGTGATGGGATGTATCAGGCCCTTTGAGGGCCCTCTGCTGGAGGCCTTGCAGTCCTACCACACCCTGCTCCAGAAAAGAAGCAGTGAAGGTGAGTCCTCCAGGCCTGCCTAGAGAAGCTACAGGGAAGCAGCCACTCAGAGCGCAGCAGGCCAGTTAAAAGGCGCTGCAGGGTCAAGCAGGGCAGTTGCTGGCTGGGCCCAGAAGAGTGAGGAAGGAGTGAATTGAGATCTTCAGCCCTGAGATGAGGGTGAAGATGAAGGAGCTACATGGAAGTGGCCCAGGGAATAGCGGCAGAAATAGCTATTAAATGAAGCAGCACGTGGCTGCTATTTGTAGCGGCCCTGGGTCGGGACCTGGAGTAGTGGGCACCTAATGAGGGCAACAGCTGATAGGGGGCAGGGCGAGCAGAGTGCAGGTTCCCACCCAGCTGACAGGAGGCACTAATGAGAGGGGAGTGCGCTTCATCACAGAGCCCCATTTCACAGAATATGCACAGTTCTTCAAAGAGCTGCCTCGGTTAGCTCCTGACAGCCCCATCTGGGAGTGGGTGTGGGGCAGAGCGGTCGCTCTGGCTGTGTGACAGGGGATTGCCCAGGGGCATCATTGGCCAGTCTCGTTCCCTGACCATTCAGCGCAGCGCTTCAGCACACACTTCCCAAGGGCTGCTGTGCCCAAGCTGCAGAGCACCAGGAGACACTGAACCACTAACTGGTGCCTGCAACTCCTCCGTTGCCCCTCAGAGCCCAAGCACTTGGGGTCGTCCACATGCTCCCCACACAGCAGGGGGCATGTGAGAGAGAGCAGGGGATATATGTGATTGTGTCAGAGGGACAGCAGGGTGTGCGAGTTTGTCGGGGGACAGCAGGGGGCGTGTGTGGGGGGGGGACAGCAGGGTGTGTGTGTGTGTCAGAGGGGCAGCAGGGGGTGTGTGTGAGAGTGTCGGGGGAGCAGGGGACATATGTGATTGTGTCAGAGGGACAGCAGGGTGTGCTAGTTTGTCGGGGGACAGCAGGGTGTGTGTGTGTGTGTCAGGGGGCAGCAGGGGGCGTGTGTGAGAGTGTCGGGGGGAGCAGGGGGCATATGTGATTGTGTCAGAGGGACAGCAGGGGGCGTGTGTGCGGGGGGGGACAGCAGGGTGTGGGTGTGGGTGGCAGGCGACACGTGTATATCAAGGGAGGGAACAGGACAGCAGGAAGGAGGGCAAGGGGCGTGTCTGTGACCTCTATGGGGTGGGAGACACACTACGTCCTGGTTTCCCTGCCCTCCATGCCTTGTGCAGGAGTCACACTGCTCCCGGCTTGACTATTCATTGGGGACAATGGCAGCATGAGGCATGGTGTAGCCCAGTAGTCAGGGCACTCATGGGAGACTTGGGTTCAAGTCTCAGTGGGGGACTCGAATGTGGCTTTCCCCCAGCGGGAGTGAGTGCTCTAGCCGCTAGGTGTAAGGGGGCACCTCCACTTGGTTTTCTGGGAGGAAGACTGCCCTCGATTGGTGCCTGGCAACAGGAGAGGCTTCAGAGAGAGTGGCCTCTCTTCTGTACTGAGGGTCCTAAGTCCCTTTGCTGGGCAGGGCTGGGGCCACACCCTCTCCCAGCATTTCCCACTGGCTCCTTTAGGCAGCTCCCTGCTCAGCATGCAGGCTGCTGTGAATCTTTTTTTTATTTTAGGTCCCTCACTTTCCCCATGCATCATACGGGAGCCTGGGCAGCAGGGCCCCTAAAGCCAGGCACCGCAAGGCACCGCAAGACTCAGCCTATGTCCCAGGCCATGCAGGGCAATGCTAGCAGAGTGGGGAACTGAACACAGGTGGACCAAATGCCAGCCCAGTACCCTAAGGACTGGGCCACCCTTCCTCTGCATCCTTAACTCCAGCTGCTGTTGGCATCCTGCTGTGCCAAAATATTGCTGTTCATGCTTCTTTGCAAAAATAGCTTATAACACAAGACCTGTAATGAGCACTCCCCAACCCCTGGCACACACACACATCCTGGGCAGCTCTTCCACCCACTGGCCCACAACAAACTTACCTGGAGACCATGACACAAGAGGAATGGAGGAGGGCAGACTCACCAATGATGCTTCTCAGATCCTCCTCCTCAAGGTTCTGTCTGGGCGTGGCAGGGAGTGTAGGGCTGACTAGTGTCGGAAGGGCAGTAGCAGCTGACTCCTCACTCCTGGAGGCATCCACACTTGTCCCAGTTGTTGTAGAGATGTGGACAGTGGTGGTTGCCACAGCAATTGTAGCTTTGCGGGGGTTGGCTGTGGGTAGGTTTGCTGCTGTTGTGGGTGCCTGTGTACCTGTCTGGGTCAAGATTGCTGGTGTCCATGTGGCTGGCTCATCTACTGACCCACTCATGGTGATGGCTCCAGGTGAAGTGGTGGTCTTCAGAGTGGCTGGGAGCGGCTCTACAGTGGTGGTGGGAGCTGCAGGGGTCAGTGCTGGTGTCAGTTCACTGGAGAGGGATGGGGCAGCAGAGGGCAATGGTGGAGTCCTGGTGGCAATTTCTGCTACTGGAGACCCAGGTATGGCAGGGGCAGCTTGCTCCATGGTAGGGGCGATGTTCTGGAGTGTCAGAGGCCCTCCCACTAGAGCTGGCGTCGTGGTGCTGCTCCGCTCGTGGCTGTTGTGCCTCAAGAGCTGATCTTCAATCAGTAAATCAACTGTGTGATCCCCACTGAAAGACTCATCCTCTGCCAAGCAAGCAAAACACGCATCACTGGGAGGTGCACGGCAACCCCCGCCATGGTGGGACTAGAGCTGTGCAAGGGGCAAGGAGAGCCTGGACTAGCCTGTCATGGTTTTTGAGTGCTCCAGAGTCAGGCTTGTCAGAGGACACAGCACTAAACCCTGTCTCCATTGTTCGCTGAGCCACCCCAGTACTTAGTCTGGGGGGACCTTGGGGATGAGCTGAGCTGCTCAAAAGGAAATCCCCAGGTATCAGCAGTGGATAAGTGGGACCCATTGTGCAGTGCTGCTAACACTCACAAATAACATGATATGGGCTCCTGTTGAAGGCAGTATTGCAATACACTCCAGCCTTCCTGTGACTTTTGGGGAGCTCCTCTCTACAATGCCCTGTAGCCCTTTGGAAGGTCTGCAACCACACAAGCCCAAGAGTTGAAGTCTCAGCTCTGTCATTTAGTGCTTTTAATATTTGGCCATTACTATGGCCAAAGTTATATCATGGGGCAGGAGGGGGGGAGGGGGACTGTTCACCAATTTCAGAGATAAGATAGCTGCCATTTTGCACATGAACAACAAAGAGGCTGGTGGCACCTTAAAGACTAACAGATTTATTTGGGCATAAGCTTTCGTGAGTAAAAACCTCACTTCACTATTTTGCACATGGTCACTGCAGACAGAGCTGGAAATAGAATTCAAGGGTCCAATACAGGTGCTGTCTTTGACCACCAGACCAAAACCTTCTCCCAGAGCCAGAATCCTGATGCCCAGTGCCTCACTGCAGTATCACAGCTACTGGTGTAACCCACTGGCCTCATGGGTGCTGTGTCTCCCTGTGTGGGGTGGGCTGGGCTGGTAGAAGAACACAGCTATAGCTGAAGAGGAAGCAGTCTATGCTGTGGATTTGAAGGCTACAGGGTCAAACATTGCTAATAACGCATGTAAGTGGGAAAAAAGTACATCTTTATAAGAAAGTTAGTGTAGGGAGTTCAGAGTAATTATTGCAATGCCTCTGTATTGCAAGACATTGATTTAGCTATGAATTTGGATGTTGTGTTAAAAAACGGTTACTTACCTTCTGTAACTGTTGTTCTTTGAGATGTGTTGTTCACGTCCATTACACATTAGGTGTGCGCGCGCCGCGTGCACGGACGTCGGAAACTTTTTCCCTCAGTGGCTCCCATCGGGCCGGCAGGGTCCCCCCTCCCGCCAGAGCGGCGCCCCGCTCTAGAGTATATATATCCCTGCAGGCCCGACCCTCCCTCGGTTCCTTCTTGCCGGTGACTCCGACAGAGGGGAAGGAAGGTGAGAAGTGTAATGGACTTGAACAACACATCTCGAAGAACAACAGTTACAGAAGGTAAGTAACTATTTTTTCTTCTTCGAGTGATTGTTCACGTCCATTACACATTAGGTGACTCACAAGCTTACCATTGGAGGATGGTAGGAGTCAAGGAACAATTGATTGAAGCACAGCCCTGCCGATCACTGCGTCCTCTCTGGTCTGATGATGGATCGCGTAGTGGGCTGTGAACGTATTCACCGATGACCAGGTGGCCGCTTTACAGATTTCCTGGAGTGGAACCTGCGCCAAGAAAGCCGCCGAGGACGCTTGGGCCCTAGTTGAGTGAGCCTGGATCTCCGGGGCTGGTACGTTGGCGAGCTCATAGCACGTGCGTATGCAAAGCACAATCCATGCTGACAAGCGTTGCGTTGAGATAGGCTGGCCTCTCATTCGCTCCGCAATGGCAATAAACAGTTGAGTTGATTGGCGGAATGGCCTGGTCCGTTCTAGATAAAATGCCAAGGCCCTACGGACATCGAGGGTATGCAGGCTGCGGTGGCTTGGGTCTGTATGGGGCTTAGGGAAGAACACCGGTAAACAAATGTCCTGGCCCATATGAAAACGCGTGACCACCTTTGGAAGGAATTTAGGGTGCGGTCTCAGTTGCACCTTATCCTTATAAAAAACTGTATAAGGAGGTTCCGAAGTGAGGGCTCTCAATTCCGATACCCTCCTGGCTGATGTGATGGCCACGAGAAATGCTATCTTCCATGAGAGGTGCATGAGGGAGCAAGAGGCTAGGGGTTCAAAGGGTGGCCCCATGAGTTTAGTTAGGACCAGGATGAGATTCCACGCAGGGACCGGCGGGCGCGAATAGGGAAACACCCTCTCCAGTCCCTTGAGGAATCGGGCTACTGTGGGGTTGGAGAATACCGAAACTCCCAACTTCCCAGGATGGAATGCCGATATGGCAGCCAGATGCACTTTAATTGAGGCAGGGGCAAGCCCTTGATGCTTGAGGTGCAGCAAGTAGTCTAGAATTGATGGGACTGAGGCCCGCAGAGGCTGTATGTGATGAGGCTCACATCAGTGGGAGAACCTCTCCCATTTGGCAAGGTAGGTCACTCTTGTGGAGGGCTTCCTACTACCAAGGAGAATTTGCTGGACCTGGTGGGAGCACCTGTGCTCCGTATCGTTTAGCCAGAGAGATACCACGCCGTGAGATGTAGCGACGGTAGGTTCGGGTGGAGTAGGTGACCCCGGTCCTGTGTGATGAGGTCGCAATGGAGGGGGAGGGCAATCGGGGCAGTCATGGACAGTTCCAGCAGGGTCATGAACCAATGCTGGCGTGGCCACGCCAGGGTGATGAGGATGACTGCCGCCTTGTCCCTGCGAGTCTTGAGGAGGACCTTGTGGATGAGCGGGAATGGAAGGAAGGCATACCTCAGGCTCCCGCTCCACGGAATCGCGAAGGCATCTGCCAACGAGCCCGGGCTGAGGTTCTGGAATGGACAAAACTGAGGGCATTAGCTGTTGCCCTTGGCGGTGAAGAGATCCACCAGGGGAAACCCCCACCTCTGGAAGATTGAATGCAGGACGTCCTGTCTCAACGTCCATTCGTGCATGTGGTAGGACCGGCTGAGGCGGTCTGCTAACCTGTTTTGGACCCCTGGGAGATATGTTGCGATTAGGTGGACTGAATGGGCTATACAGAAGTCCCATAGGAGGAGCGCCTCGTGACAGAGGGGAGAGGATCGGGACCCGCCCTGCTTGTTTATGTAGAACATGGCGGTAGTGTTGTCCATCAGAACTGACACGCTGTGGCCTTCTATGGTAGCGTGAAAGGTCTGGCAGGTGAGGCGAATCGCCCTTAACTCCTTCAGATTGATGTGAAGCAACTTTTCTTCCCTGGACCATAAGCCCTGGGTCCGCAGGTCCCCCAGGTGCGCCCCCCAACCCAGGTCCGACGCATCTGTTACTAACGTCAGAGTGGGTTGCGGGGCAGCGAAGGGGACCCCCTCGCAAACCTGCTGCTGATCGAGCCACCAGCGGAGGGAGTTCAACACCTGAGCTGGGATTGTCACTACCAGGTCTAAGGGGTCTCTGTTGGGGCGATACGTTTGGGCCAGCCACAACTGTAATGGCCTGAATCTTAGGCGGGCATGTCTGACTACATGTGTGCAGGCCACCATGTGCCCCAAGAGTTGCATACAGCACCTGGCCGTGGTCGTGGGGAATTGTTGGATGGAGCTTACGACCCTTTGAATGGCCAAGAACCGTGACACTGGAAGACTTGCCTGTGCCGCCACCGAGTCCAGGACTGCTCCTATGAAGTCCAGTCTCTGCGTGGGGATCAGTGAGGACTTGGGCACATTGACCAGTAGACCAAGCTTGCAGAACACCTGTAGTGCCAGCATCACGTGGGAGCGGACCTCGGCCTCCGACCTGCCCGCGAGGAGCCAGTTGTCCAAGTTTGGGTACACGCGCATCTTTCTTTTCCGAAGAAAAGCTGCCACCACAGACATGCATTTTGTGAATACTCGCGGGGCTGTTGCCAGGCCGAAGGGCAGGACCGTAAATTGAAAATGGCGTTGGTTGATGGTGAAGCGCAGGAACCGCCGGTGGGCCGGGCGGATGGCGATGTGAAAATACGCATCTTTCATATCAAGGGCAGCGTACCAATCCCCCGGATCCAGGATGGGATAATAGCTCCAAGGAAGACCATACGGAAACGTGTCTTGACCAAAAATTTGTTTAGTCCGCGTAGGTCCAAAATGGGACGGAGGCCCCCTTTTGCTTTGGAAATCAGGAAACATCTGGAGTAGAATCCTTTCCCCTTTAGGTCCGGAGGAACCTCTTCCACTGCTCCTACTGTGAGGAGGGTCTGCACCTCCTGCATGAGGAGTTGCTCATGAGAGGGGTCCCTGAAGAGGGACGGGGAAGGGGGGTGGAAAGGAGGGGGCGAGGAGAACTGAAGGGTGTAGCCCGCCTCCACCGTGCGCAGGACCCAGCGGTCCGATGTTATATGTGACCAAGCACGGTAAACACGGGACAGGCGGTCCCTGAAACATAGATGTGGATCCGGAATAGAGTTTGGTACGCTGTCCTCGATCACAGCTTCAAAACCCTGGCTTATTTCCCGGCTGCGGCTTGCCTTGGCCACGATTTTGGCCATGGTTAGGCGTATTGTTAAGTCTACGCCTGTTATCCCTGCCCCGTCTGCGGTACGGTTCCTGTCGAGGACGAGGGTGGTACTGCTTCTGCGGTGGTTGGGGCTTGAAGGGTTTCCTCTGTGTCACTGGGGTATGCATTCCCAACGACTTGAGGGTTGCTCGAGAGTCTTTGAGGCTATATAGTCTGGCATCCGTCTGGTCCGAAAACAAGCCTGACCCCTCGAACGGAAGGTCTTGGAGGGTGTTTTGCACCTCTGGGGGAAGGCCTGTAACCATGCCAAGCGTCTCATTACTACCCCTGACGCGATTGTCCTAGCAGCTGCGTCCGCAGAGTCAAGGGAGGCCTGTAGGGAGGTTATGGCTACTGCCTTCTCTTCGTCCACTATAGCCGTAAACTAGGGTTGTGAGCCCAGAGGCAGGGATTCCTTAAACTTGGAGACTGATGCCCAAGAATTAAAGTTGTGTCTGTTCAGAATCGCTTGCTAGTTAGCGATCCTCAACTGGAGGCCCCCGGACGAGTAGACCTTTCTCTCAAATAAGTCCAAGCGTTTTGCCTCCTTGGCTTTGGGGGACGGAGCTTGTTGGCCATGTCGCTCTCGTTCGTTGACCGCAGAGACGACCAGCGAACGTTGGGTGAGAGAAGAGGAAGTCAAACGCTTTAGATGGGGTGAAGTATTTCCTCTCCATGCCTTTCGCAGTTAGTGCACTGGAGGCCGGTGTTTGCCATACTGTTTTGTAGTTGGACTGGACCATTTTTATGAGCAGGAGCGCGATCCTGGAGGGGCCCTCCGGGCTTAGGATGTCGACCATGGGGTCCTCCTGCTCTACCGTCTCCTCCGCCTGCAACCCCAGATTGAGGGCTACTCGGCGGAGCAGTTCCTGGTGCGCCCGATGGTCAATCGGGGGAGGGCCAGACACTGTTGTGCCCGCCACGGCTTCATCTGGTGAGGAGGAAGAGGTCAGGGCCTTTTGCGCGTCTTCCTCTTCCTGCAACTCATCACCGACTGGGCGCTCCTCTGGGGCTCATTCTATGACATGGGTCTGAGACGGTACCGGGCTCGGTGCCGAGTCCGCCCTTTCTCGCTCCGGTGGTCTGGAGACTGTGGCCTCCTTGCGAGAGGGCGGGCGCCACTGCGGAGAGCGGGGCCGGTGTCCCGAGGGCCCAGATCTCGAGGTCCTGGACGGGGGGCCTTGCTGGTGGTAGGCCCAAGGGGTCCAGAATGGCCATTGTCCTGGCTGGCCCCATTGTGGATGCCAAGCGGCTTCGTGGTCCCTACTGGCCTGTGCCCTGTGGGCATATCTGCCGTACTGGCCCGAGTCTGCCTCCGAAACCATGGACGGTGATCTGGAAGGCCACAGCGGTGCTGTGGGACGGTGCCGGTCCGGGGTCGGAGAGTAGTGCCTCCGTGACCGGGACCGGGAGTAGCGTCTTGCCGACCTGGACCTAGATTGGTACCGGTGACCACGGGACCGGGAACGACTACGGGTGGTCGGTCTCGGGGATCGTGTAACTGACACGTCCCGGTGCCTACTCGAGTAGGGCTGCTGGGTCGGTGCCGGGCGCTTATTGGGGCCCGACGGCTGTGCGGCTCTCTGCGTGGAGGGAAGCCGGGAGTCCACCGAGGAGGAGCTCGACCGGGACCGGCGCCGTCAACGGTGCCAAGATGGCGACCATGATGGGCGCACCATTGCCGGCTTGTCTCTGGATGGCAGTCTCAGCGGATCGTCTTTAGTTTGGAGGGGGCCCTCAGCGGACAATTCAATGAGGTCCTTTGCTGCCTCAAATGTGTCCGGGGTGGAGGGCTGTTCCAAAAGCTCCTCCAGCCCTTCCTCCTCACTCTACGCGCCTATCCCAGGGCTCGACGGGCCTTTCGGTGCCGGAGCCACTGTCACCGGGATCTGTGCCGGGGCCGCAACAGCCTTAGGCGCACTCAAGGTCTTTACGGGCGCTACCCTCTTATGCGGGGAGCATCCTCGGGCCTTGGGTTGGCCCTTCGATTTTGCTGGCAAAGACGACCGATGCCGGAGGTGTTCTCGCTGATTCAGTGCCGTGGGCTTAGGGTGCCCCGCCGGCGCCGGATCACGGACCGATGCCGGGGCACTCCGCACCGAGGTTGATGGTGCCGTCGAAGTGGAGGGCTGTAACGCCGTCTCTGTGAGCAGCTGCTTAAGGCGAAAGTCTCTCTCTTTCTTAGTCCTGGGCTTGAAAGCCTTACAGATTTGCAGCGCTCTTTTTGGTGTGGTTCCCCCAGGCAACGGAGACACTAGTCGTGTGGATCGCTTAATGGCATAGGCTTGCGGCACGTGGGCCGGTGCCGGGGTTGACCAAACACATAATACAAAGAAGTTTGAGTATTTCTAAAGAACTGATAACTGCTAAGCTTAATACTAGCTATTAAAGAACTGATAACTGTAAAGATAACACTAACTACTATGCTAAGGGACACTCTCAGACGAGAGACAGAGTTGTTCCAATGCCGCCACGGATGGTAAGAAGGAACTGAGGGAGGGTCGGGCCTGCAGGGATATATATACTCTAGAGCGGGGCGCTGCTCTGGCGGGAGGGGGACCCTGCCGGCCCGACGGGAGCCGCTGAGGGAAAAAGTTTCCGACGTCCGTGCACGCGGCGCGCGCACACCTAATGTGTAATGGACGTGAACAATCACTCGAAGAAGAATATTTGTTTTACTGTTGCATGTTTATTATTTGTATTTTGGTATGGGGGGGCTGTCCCTTTAAAAGAAGGGTGCAGTTGTCAGTGGGTTTGAGACTAAGAGCAGCATGGATTGGAGGGATATTTTGCCACTTCCAGTGTGCAGAGAGGAGAGCTCCTGGATGGTGAAACTGCCACACAGAGCAGAGGTTGCCCAAGGCAATCTGCTGTCTTAGGCAGGACATGTGTAATCTTCCCCTGCCCTGCTCAACCTCTAGGACAGAGGTTCTCCACACAGAGGTGCATCAGACTTTCAGGAGGGGAGGGGGGGCACGGTGAGTGGTTATGGTAGAAATGAAGGTCAACTCTCGCAGGTTGCAGCACCACTCAGGTTTGGGCCGGTCATCTTAGGCAGAATCTACCTCCCTAGGCAGGTGTTTAGTTTGCCTATAGCTAACTCCCATCATCCCCCTCCCCACTGCACATCCCCATCCTCCCAGGCAGCTCAGGGGAAGGGTCGGTGCCAGGATCTGTGGGAAGCTGTATGAACACCAGATTCCCTAGGAACGGCATGCGGAGCCGCGTGAGGCATAGACTGTGACTGACGGACATCACAGCTGGGTGCAGGACTTATGTCATCACTTTGCTCTGCACTGGCCAGTCAGCTCTTCAGGGCAGGCACTGGCTCTTGCTCCGTTTGTCCAGTGCCTAGCACAATGCATCTCCAAGCTGAGATGAGCTCCTGCAGCAGGGGCCAAAACTGCCGGACTCGCTGTACATTTCTGAGCGCTGGGCATGGCAGGGAAGGGTAAAAACTAAAAAATGTGACAATCTTTAAAAACACCAAAACACAAAAGCCCCTGATTTTTGAGTAAGACTTGTGATTTCTGACTGTTTGGGGTGTGGGCTTTCACCAGCTCGGGTTTTCTGAGCCCTATGGGGAATCAACAGGCCACTTGCTTGTATTTGCTGTTGAGCAATTACTAGGCTGAGTTCCTGGAGATTTCAAAACTAACAAATAGGAACCTTTGTTCAATTCAAAGGCTGTAGAAACCCCTCCTAGCCTTTGCCATTGTCTCTCTAGGAGGTCATGATCCAGGACTGGCTCTTTGGCGTATGCTCTGTAGAAGCAAATCTGTGTATCATATGGGGAGCCAGTATCACTTACCGGGTTGGGCATGGATGTAGGGCTCAGAAAACCTGCATTCTAGTCCTGGCTCTGCCAGTGGTCTGCTGGGTGACTGTGGACCCCTTCTCTGTGCTTCTGTTTTGGGAATAAAGATGCTGACCTCCTCTGTAACCCACTGTAAGAGCTGTGTATGAACCTGCTGCCTATTATATTATCACAAGGAACTGTCTCAGTGTGTTTCCCGGTCTAGTCCCTTGCCCTCCACATACAGTTTTCAGTTCCTAGATAACTGCTGGGCACTTTCTTTCAGTGCTGCTGGAAAAATCAGTCCTACTCGTTTAGGTAAGCGTTCCCCTTGCTAATTGCTTCCCTAAATAGCCAGTATGGCGTCAGTTTGGGACTTAGCCCTCCATGAGCGGCAGGTGAACCTCCCCTTTCGGGAGACTACCCCTCCGGGTGCACCCCTTTCACCCGAAGCCCTGAGCTGCGCCTGCGGCTGGAGGAGCCCTGGGCCACCACCCCAGCCAGCTCCCCCAGAGCTGAGCTGGCCTCAGCGCCACCCCGGGCTGCTGGCCCAACCCCCTGGGCCAGCCCAAGTGCTGCCCTGTGGTAGCCTTGGCTGCTGGCAGGCCCAAGCTCCAGGCTGCAGGCTGGAGCTGAGCCCCCACCCGCTTAAGGGTAGAGAGGGAGGCCTCAGGGTAGAACATGGGCAGGGCCACGGCCTGGGTCAGGGGAGGCTTAGCCTGCCCTGCTCTTTGATATCCGCCGCAAATGTAGCCCTGTTCTTTCTTTGGCTGCTCCCTGTAAATCTGTCTATTTCAGGTTATGCGAAAAACCACTCCCTACCCAAGAGAGGTCCTATTCATCAGTGCATTCAATTTGAAATTCTGTGAATTTGGAAAGCGTGCTAGGTGTCACACGCAGGAGGTTCATAGTCATCAGTATGGCTGTTAGGTGGTGGTCTGTTTACTGCTCTGCTAATGTGTTCCATATAGCTTTGTAAATTCAGCATCATACACTTGATTCATGGGGGTGTTAAACACACAGATTTTTTTTCCAGAAGCCTGTGGTAAGTGCCTACATGTGGTTTTTCTCAGACTCATCTATGTGGGATTTAAGACAACACATACATTTCCAGCATCTGCTTTTCAATATGGAATTGGTTTCCTTCTTCCTCGTTTGGGGATCTCAGTGTGAATGCAGCTGGCTGCCCTTCCTGCATAAGGCTTGCACCTGGGCCTTCAGACGATGCCTTTACTTGACAGCACAAATGGCTGAATAACATCCGAGTACTTGAAAACTGGTGAATAGAGACCAGTATTTGATAGCTGTTTGGGTCTGACTTCCCAGAGCCAGAAAAGGTCATTCCCACTAATTTCCCTTCAAGTTTATGATCCACAGATAGTTTGGGCATTAATTTTTCCAATTAGTTTACTAACCTCCTAAACCTATGCAGACCCACTTTACATTGTGAAGCAGGCATTTCAACTCCGCTTTTATTATGTTTGGGTAAGCAGTCAAGACAACCTTGCTCACTTTATGTCCAATAGAGAACATTTCTATTACACCTCTTGCTCCCTACAGAATTTTGCATTGTGGTCTCTAAGATGTTCAGCCCAAATTCAAATACCATCCATTATCATTTAAACTCTTTTAATCCTCTCAGGTAGCTGTGCAAATGCTCTTCAGAATGCCTTGGGGCAGTATTAATTACTGGGAGACATTGGTGGTTCAGCAGCTCTTGTCCGGCCTGACATACTCACTACACCTAATAGTGGTGTCATAATCTGTATCTAAAAGGTGGTATAGAAGACACTGGAAAACTAATTACTCAATGATCATTAATATTCTTGCATGATGTACGTTCAGGCTGTGTACAAAGAGTTATGGACATAGGCTAGAATTATATTCTTAAAATGTGTTTGGCAAGCAATGCATAAAAAACCCCCAGCATGCCCTAGACAAAGGAATAAACAATTTTCTGATCAGCCTGGTCCTCAGGCAAGGATAATGAAGGTCCATTTACGTATGTAAAAGGTAAACAACTCTATCAAGCTAAGAAGTGGGGGAGGAGACAGCATCTACACCCCAGCAGGAAAAAGAAGCGTGGTCTGTGTTTTACTTTTCAGAGCATACATTGCAAAGGTTTACCAGTCAGTAAAGATGGGGGGCTGGAGCTCTACTGATAAGCAATTACATCAGCTGATTATAGGCAATGTTACTGTACTATCAAAGTGTATCAGGAAAGGGCTTGTCTGAAAGCTAATGACACTGGTAATTAATATCATTGTGAAGTATCTATATTAGCAGAATAGGAGGAAATACAGATATTTTGCTTTAAAAGTCTGTGACCAAACATAGGGGAAAAATAGGTTCCCACCCAGACCGGAGGGAAGGCAGCTATCTATCTGTCTCCAATGAGATTAAGCAAGGTGTGATCAAAATCAATGGAAGCACCATTGACATACGAATCATCAGGGGGCTGGGTAGGCCACAGGAAGGGAAGAACAGCACACAAACACTGAGTTTGGGAAGCTATATGGAGGGAAAAGAAGCCATCTTGGCATCCATCACTGGCCAGACACAAGGGGCCAGAGGTCTTGCAAGGTGAGAGAGCTGGGTCTTTCAGCCAAGGGATCTGAAATCTCTGGGAATGGAAGGTTGGCAAAAGACTATAGCTTGTTAATTTAGGTCTTTGCCATTAGAAAGCGTATTTTTACTTTTGATGGTTTACAATCCTTCTAACTTTATTCCTTCTACTTGATATCCCCTAATCTATGTCCTTTTGTTAATAAATATGTTTTATTTTTCCAATAAACCAATTTCGTCCTGTATTTAAAGGGAAGGGTGTATTTCCCCCAGCTAAGCTAATAAGCAGCTATGTGCTTTTGTCTCCTTACAGGGGTGAACACACGGTATTATTCCACTGAGTGTTTAAGGAGAGGGCTGGACACTTCAGGGCAGATGGTTTGGGGGACATTTGGGACTGATGTGTGTGTTGGGGTCACCTTGCCAGGTGAATCAGAGTGTGGCTGGGGGGTGCCAACCTGGCAGCTGGAATCAGAGCTGCTTAACCCACAGACGCTCAGTGCAGGCTTATCCGCTGGGTGGGCATGTCCAGACAAGAGAAGCACAGCAGCAGAGCCTTTGGGACACGTAGGTTCCAGGGCAGGCAGCAACACAACCCCTCATTGGTCTAGCTCAGCGGTTTGCAGCCCAATTAGCACAGAGCTGCAGTCCAGCTCAGCTATGTGCTAAAGGGCAGTCCACAGGCCAGGGTCCGCAGCAACCATGCGGTGAGGGTCTGTGGCTGCTGGCAAGCCCCGTGGGGTCTGGGACAGCCACATGGTGGGGGACCGGGGCAACCGCACGATCCCTGCAGCCCAGGTAACACACTGTGGGCCGCATATGTGGCCCGCAATGTGTAATAAGTTGAGAACCACTGGTCTAGCTTGCACTCCAGAATATAACAGCCAACTGGCATTTGCTTAAACATGTAATGCAGAGGATATTTTGGCTTCTGAGAGCTTAGCAGCCACCTTACCAATAGTTTACATTGTGTGGCATTGTCTAACTTACCCTTATCAATGCACATCTGCATTTTAACTGCCTTTTTAATTCCACCCATGGCATTTACCCAAGTTTTTTACATTTTCAATTGCTCCCAGCTTTTCATATGTTCAAACTCTGTTTTTATTTCCTCCATTAAAGTCAATGGAATTTCTCTCACTGAATGTATCACTGAAGTTGTTTTGTGATTTGCAATCTCCTTTCAGATACCACAGCCCTTGGGACACAGATGGAATTCTACGTACTGTCTGTTGCCTCTGGTTCATAGTGAGCCATTTTCAGCAAATGTGTTTTTACCTAACTTCCTGGCTTGGCTGGTTTTCTGTCCTAACACAGGTGATGAATTTGCATTGATTGTATTGAGTTTTAAAGCAAACAGTAAGAGTTCCATATTCCCTTAGCTACTGCACTGTAACACTGTATTACTCTCCAGTGTGAAAGTTTAAAGTCATTGTGCCCATCAAATAATCGAGGTTATTGCTTTGCTGTTCTCCCAGTGAACAGACGATCTGGGCTCTAATTCTGTGACACACCTTAGCAAAATGTTTTTTCTGTTCCACGTTCTCAGCCACACCTAGTGTAGATGGATCTTTGCCTGTCAGAAACACTTCTATTTCCATGTTGATGTTATTTCAGTTTCCTTCATTTCTAGCTCTCTCTTTTAGAGAAGGTAGCACATGGACTAGCTGCTTCCTCTGTCCCAGGTCATTTGGATACGTCTATGCAGCCCACCGTAGCAAGCCTGGGTTAATACACTGGGGCTTGCAGGGCTCATGCTAGTGCTCTGTCAGTATCTATGTAGACCAGTGGTTCCCAAACTTGTTCCGCTGCTTGTGCAGGGAAAGCCCCTGGCGGGCTGGGCCTGTTTGTTTACCTGCCGCGTCCGCAGGTTCGGCAGAACCTGCAGATGCGGCAGGTAAACAAACCAGCCCGGCCTGCCAGGGGCTTTCCCTGCACAAACAGCAGAACAAGTTTGGGAACCACTGATGTAGACTATGCTAAGATTATCTAAGATTATCTCTGCAGTCCATCACTTTGAGCAAGTCACCCCTCCTTTTCAATCCCTTCCCTGCTCCTTTCAGTGTCTTGTACTCACTCATCTTCACACATCTGCTCCTCCCCACTTCTCTCTTGTTTTTCATTGTCCCTGCCTCCTCTGCTTTGCCAGCGATACCAGCCCTAAATGCCCATTTGGCTGCTTCTCCCACAAATGTGTGGTGCTTTCTTCCCCACTGCTCCATATGCATGGAGCCAAGCCCCGTGCTCCTTCAAATCCCTCCTCACACTTTCTGCAGCGATGCCTGTATGATGTCAGACAGCCAATGGTGGGGGTAGGCTGAATGAATCACAGAGAACACAGATTTCTTTAGAATGAAGAAGAATGAAAGCCCTGGTGATGCAGAACCTAACTGTCCCATGGAACCCATGACTCTAGCTTCTCTCTCACACATTCACTTGTGACTATTCTCTCACATGGTCACATTTTGAAAAGGTACAGTCTTGTACTCAGCTTGGACAGCCAGGCTGCTGAGTGGGGAAGAGGCTGATTGGCTACAGACTTTACCCACCCCATTGCTAAGAGGCCCAGATGGCCAATTCCATGAAGCCAGCCATGGCTGCAAACACAACTCACGTTCCTCTAGGTCATTTTCTGACTCAGTGGACTTTGCCTTGTAATAAGTGATGCCTCGAATGATGGTGGGCCTGGAAGGAAGCCGGCTCCGCACATGCATCTTCCTCTGCAAGGGCTGTTTTGGTTTCATTGCCTCTGGAGCGGCGAGCAGCTGCTGCAGGGACTCAACAGAGCTGATTTGCTGAGAAACCATCTCATCTTGCAGGAATCTTTCTTCGTATTTTTCCTTTATGAGATAAAAGAGGATGTTACATGATGGCCAAAATACACAGCTGAGTGTGTTTAGCTGGGAAATGGAAGAGTGGATCTATACCATAGTTGGTCAACTTGTTGCCCGTTAAGCAGGATACCTTGTCCTTGTTTCATTTGTCAAGGTCATCAGTGCTTTATTTTTTGGTAGTAGAAAGACTGTTGTGAATAGTAGGGATGAGCAGCGCTAGGGGCTTATGTTGCATATGAGGTACAGTATGGGATGCAAGTGTGACAACAGGGACATACAGTTCCTATGATCTATTCTAAATTATATGTTGTACATACCAGGATGTTGATAGAATGTATGCGTTGTTAGGGTGTTTGCAGGGGCTGGTGCTTAGTGTTAGTGTAATACATGGACTTAGTGCTTGTGATCATGTTTCCATGTAATGGCTCATACTAGCAAATATATTGGCTTCTACCACCTCAAGGCTAAAGGAAACCTCCTTTTAGCTCAAGAGGCAGTGCCTGTGTTCCAGGTGCTGAAAAGCTAGGGTTCAATCCCCCATAACGACTGTGACAGCTGTCTGCATGTGAGGCTATGGTTGGTTACATTAGGGCAAACCAGCTGTTCTGCAGCACATTCATGGCCTACTCACTTTCTCTGATTCAGTTGCTTCCTGCAGAATTGGTGCTTTTGTTAAAAAAATATTTCTAGCTTTACAACTGCAAAGACAACTCAATGAATGTGAAGCAATGCAGGGCTATCTTCCTGAGGCTGCAGACAGACACTGACCAAAGCAAGAGCGCTGAGCTATTCATTTTATTGTTCATTCTGAAGCCCAACAATGACCATTGCAATTCCGACATTGTTAATATTTCACTAATGATCATTTCTGCAGAAACTTCCAGTCACTTGGAGCTGGATGGAGCTGGGGATTGTAGGAAGATCTTAAATGCCATCATTTCCCCCCCTAATCTGGCCCTGAGTGTATGCTATGTGTGTGAGCTGAGTATACACTGTATATGAGGAATGCTGTATGTCAACAGTTGTATTGTGTATGTGATGATGGAACTGTATATTGAGTGTGGGTATATATTACACATGGGGCATGTGCTAGGTGTGTAATCATAGACAGCTGGGCTGTATATGATGATGGTACAAGTATGTGGTGCAGATGAGATTCCAGCATTCCACAGTGTACTTGAGTGTTGGATCCATTTACACATAGCAAAGATAAAAATACTTAATGAGGAAAGGAGAATCTGAGCCTGTTGAATGCCTGGGGCAGCCTCCTCTGGGGAGCAAGGAGTTCCCAGGGGCTGGCTTTAGGAGGTGAGTCCATTTTCAAACTGCAGGCTAATACCCATGATTTTCATCTAATTAAAAGGAAATGGAAAGAGAACCGGAACCACTGCAGCAATGGCTAGTTGGCTGAAAGGATGGCTCCAGGGTTCCTTTAAACCCTGGCTGAAATTAACTACAAGAAAAGAAGAATTTTTGGAAGCAAGGTCACTCAGGGTAACAAAAGTGCCGTGCTTTGCATTTCAGCATGGATGGGAATGGAATTTCTCCAGCATTCAACTGGCTGCTATTAAGAGTAACATACAAAAACTCTGTTGTGAAGCAGTCTGGGTGGTGTCGCACACAACAGGCCTGACACAAACCCACAAAAGCAAGGCAATGTAAAGCTAAGCCACCTAACCCTATGAACCCTTCAGCTCCAGAGACACAGCGTGCCATTACCCTAGACCACACACCATAACTTTAATTTCACCACCTTTTACTGTTGGGGATACACCACTTTACTAGAACATTTCCCCCCAACACCAGTAGTTGTGGGTGTTTGGTGCATTATTATGTGGTTGTGCTGGGAGAGGGCAATTTGGTAAAGGGCTGTGTGTAGAAGGGCTGTGGGCAGGTGGGGCAGAATTAAGGTTATGATCTGTGGTGCACAGTCCTTGTGGTAATAGCAAGGTGTGTGCCTGTGGTGGGAGGAGTGGAGGGTCAGGTATGCCAGGTGGCTTAGCTTTTTATTGCCTTTTGTGGGCTTCTGTCAGGCACATTGTGTGCATTGCACCCTGCACTGCTTGACAGCCATTTGTATTAAATTCCTAGGCTTTTGCAATGCTTAGCGAAGTTGGGGCTGGTGAGGAGAGTGAGGGATGGACCTCATGGGAGTAGAAGTGCTGCTGCTGATGGAGAATATTTTATACGTCAGCAGCTGTGCTTGAGCCCTTCTCTGCTGTATGGTAAAATCAGACAGAGAAGCTCCTGCGAGAGAAGGTTTTATGTGCATCCAGCCCCATCAGTCAGCCTTGTGTGTGCCCATATGAACCCTGACCCATAGAGCACCTGCTCCTAAGCCCACTAAGTGCACCACTCACAATGGAGTCACTGCTGGTACTGCTGCAATGCCCAGGGACAGCTTCCCTGCTTCACCTCTAAGGGCTTGTCTACACTGGCATTTTACAGCGCTTCAACTTTTTCACTCAGGGGTGTGAAAAAAACCACCCCCTTGAGCGCAGCAAGTTTCAGCACCATAAAACACCAGTGTAAACAGTGCATCAGCACTGGGAGCCGCACTCTCAGCACTGGTAGCTACGCCCCTCACGGAGCTGCACCGCAACCACACAAGGCACGTTAAAACGCTGCCCTAAATCTACCTCCCAGATCACCAAGTGCACGGCAGAGGCTGCAGCTGAGCACAAAGCTGGGAACCACCAAAACACTCAGGGCAAAATCCACCTCCTCTGGGGGTTGTGATTGTGGGGCCCATGATCCTGGGGCCCGAGGCTGCCTTAGTCACAGACTGCAGCCTGAGCACACTACATGGTGTGAACATCACACACAAATGCCACAGCGCTTTGCCATGCTGGGCCTTCCTCAACAGGGAGACATGGCTGCTCATTGGTGGAGTCCCCCAGCAATTCAGCTTCCTGGAGCAGCTCAGTTTGGTCCATTCCTTGGAGCTAGAGCTCAGAACCTCTACTTGGCCTTGTGGGGCTGCTCCCTCTCCCATGGAGACCCCATCTCTGCCAGCAGCACCATAACAGAAAGGGGGAGATTCAGAGCCACACTGTTGGCTCCGGGCACATAGTGCACAGCATGGATCAGGCTGGGAATGCTAAATCAAAGGGGCCATGACAGCAACTAGGGATTGCACAGGGAAGCCCCAGTCATGCCCCTTTCCTCCCACGCCCTCTACGACCACTACAGAGTGGGGATGGGGTAGGAACTGCTGTACCAATTCTGCACTGCCCCCTATGCTGGGCAGACCAGGGGAGACTTGGTGCCCCCATCTCTTCCCTTTGAACTGAGCAAAATCAAACTGTAGTTTCTCTTAGAAACCCTAACAGCTGAAGCTGCGCTCTGTGCCCACTCAGCTGGGCAGCAGGGCTCTGCACAGCATGGGAGGTGGCAGTAGAGCCTGGCATTAGCTGGCAGGGGAGGATAGTTTCTCTGGATTGCGCAGTGCCACGCTGTCCACACACCGGGCCCCCAAGCCCGATAATCACAGGCTCTGCTTCACTGCAGCACAGACATTCCCAGAGAATTCCACCCGCCTCAAATTGCTGCTCCATGCTGCAAAGTGACATCATGATTTCCAGACACCAACCCTGCCATCCATCTCTGACCTCAAACCAGCACCCCTTGGGAGGGGCACGGAACGGGCTGGTCCTGCTCCCGCCTACACTCTGGGTTTGCTGGATTGTGCTGACTTCGGGAGGATGGAGTCTGAGGAGCGGAAATCAAGTTTACTGAGCAAGGAGAAAAAGCATTTCAAACTAATTTGTCTCATCGGAGTGGCCACTTGCCCAAGGGAAATGTCCTCATGAAGCCACTACTAGTTCATTGACCCCCACCCTGCTGTTGTAGCACCCCCCACAGACCCCGACTCCATTCTTAGTGGGAACAGGATGGAGCAGAAATTCTCTGACAAAGGTCAAACGCTGGAAGTGACCACTCTGTGGGATGTCAGCAGCCACACCAGGACAGGCTGGATGGGCCCATGGGAAACAGGGAGTGGGGCAGGGAAGCAGGCGCCAGAGGGGTTATGTAGGGAGCACTAAGGGGGCAGGAAGAAGGCGCTGGAGGGGATGTGTGGGGAACAGGCAGTGGGCAGGAAGAAGACATGGAGGGGCTGTGTGGGGCGGGGGGAGGGGCGGGAAGCAGGCACTGGAGGGGTTGTGTAGCAGTAAGGGGTTGGAAAGTAGTTGCTGGAAGAGTTGTGTGGGGAGCTGGGAAGGGGTGGGAAGAAGGCACTGGAGGGATTGTGTGGGGAGGGGGAAGGGGTAGGAAGCAGGCGCTGGAGGAGTTATGTGGGGAGAGGGGAGGGGGCAGGAAGGAGGCACTGGAGGGGTTGTGTGGGGATCAGTGAGAGGACAGGAAGGAGGTGCTGTGTGGGGAGCAGGGAGGGGCAGGAAGTGGGCGCTGAAGGGGTTGTGTGGAGAGCAGGGAGGGACAGGAAGTGGGTGCTGAAGGGGTTGTGTGGAGAGCAGGGAGGGACAGGAAGCAGGCACTCAAGGAGTTGTGTGGGGAGCAGTAACAGACAGGAAGCAGGTGTTTGAGGGATTGTGTGGGGATCAGTGAGAGGACAGGCAGGAAGGGCTGTGTGGGGGGCAGGAAGCAGGCGCTCAAGGGATTGTGTGGGGAGCAGGGAGGGGCAGGATGCAGGCACTCGAGGGGTTGTGTGGGGAACCGGGAAGGGGCAGAAAGCAGGCACTGGAGGGGTTGTGTGGAGAGCAGGGAGAGGGCCGGAAGGAGGCGCTGGAGGGGTTGCGTGGGGAGGGGTGGGAAGCTGGCGCTGGAGGGATTGTGTGGGAATCAGTGAGGGGACAGGAAGGAGGGGCTGGAAGGGCTGTGTGGGGAGCAGGGAGGGCCAGGAAGCGGGCGCTGAAGGGGTTGTGTGGAGAGCAGGGAGGGACAGGAAGCAGGCACTCAAGGGGTTACGTGGGAAGCAGTAACGGGCAGGAAGCGGGTGTTCGAGGGGTTGTGTGGAGATCAGTGAGGGGACAGGATGCAAGCGCTGGAGGGGTTGTGTGAGGATCAGTGAGGGGACAGGATGCAAGTGCTGGAGGGGTTGTGTGGGGAGTGGGGAAGGGGTAGGAAGGAGGTGCTGGAGGGGTTGTGGGGAGGGGTGGGAAGCTGGCGCTGGAGGGGATGTGTGGGGAGGGGTGGGAAGCTGGCGCTGGAGGGGATGTGTGGGGAACAGGGAGGGGCAGGAATAGGGTGACCAGATGAGAGGAAGAAAATATTGGGACACGTGGTGGGGGTCACCAGCGGAGAAAAAAAAAACAGAGTGCGAAATATCGGGACACGGGACAAGCGCCTAAATATCGGGACAGTCCCGATTTTATTGGGATGTCTGGTCACTCTAGGCAGGAGGGAGGCGCTGGAGGAGTTGTGTGGGGAACCGCGAGGGGGCAGGAAGGAGGTGCTGGAGGGGTTGTGTGGGGAGTGGGGAGGGGCAGGAAGGAGACATTGGAGGCACTCTGTGGGGAGCAACTAGGGCAGGGGTCAGCAACCTTTCAGAAGTGGTGTGCCGAGTCTTCATTTATTCACCCTAATTTAAAGTTTCACATGCCAGTAATACATTTTAATGTTTTTAGAAGGTCTCTTTCTTTAAGTCTATAATATATAACTAAATTATTGTTGTATGTAAAGTAAATAAGGTTTTTAAAATATTTAAGAAGCTTCATTTAAAATTAAATTAAAATGCAGAGCCCCCCGGACCGGTGGCCAGGACCCGGGCAATGTAAGTGCCACTGAAAATCAGCTTGCGTGCCACCTTTGGCACGTGTGCAATAGGTTGCCTACCCCTGAGCTAGGGGGTGGGAAGCAAGCGCTAGAGGGGTTGTGGGGGGAGCAGTAATGGGCAGGAAGCAAGCACTCAAGGGGTTGTGTGCGGAGCAGGGAGGGGGCAGGCAGCAGGTGCTGGAGGGGTTATGTTGGTAGCATGGAAGGGTTCGGAAGCAGATACTGGAGGGGTTGTGTGGGGGGCAGCGAGGGGCAGGAAGCAGGTGCTGGAGGGGTTGTGTCAGGAGCTGGGAGGGGGCAGGAAGCAGGCGCTGGAGAGGTGTGGGAAGCAGCGAGGGGGCAGGAACCAGGCTGTGGAAGGGGTTTGGTGGGGAGCAGGGAGGGTGCAGGAAGCAGGCGCTGGAGCACAGTCGGCAAGGTATATGGGTCCGTGGTGCCCATGCTCCAGGAATATTCAGGGCGCAGGGGCCCAGCTCTACCAATGTTTGGGGCCAGGTCTCTCCTCTGACTCCGCCTGCCGTCCCCTCGCACCTCCCCCGGCCCCACCTGCTGCCCTCGCGCATCTCCCTCAGAGCGTATCCCGGTCCCACCTGCTGCCCCAGCCACCACCATAATCACCACCAGTGGCAGTGTAGCGGGGCTAAGGCTGCTTCCTGCCTGCCTTCGCTCCGCGACACTCCGGGAAGCAGCCGGCATGTCCCTGCGGCCCTGGAGGCAATACTGGATTTATAATGGCGACACTGGTACCATGGCGCCGGGCCCACGGTTGAAAGGGGCCCTGGCGTGCTCTTCTCTGACCCCCCCACTCTCTCCTGTGGGGTCAGAGCTTGACGCTGTGGGCTGCTGCGGCTCCGTAGCAGTCTCTGCCTGCAGCCTGGCTCCTGCCCCGCCCCTTTCTCCAGCATGCTACGTTCCTCTCCCCCCCCCCCCCGATCAGCTGGATCAGCCTTGCCAGCAGGAGGGGGGAAGGGGGAGGAGGGAGCCGCTGCACGCCGCTCCGGGGAGGAGGAGGCGAAGAAGAGGCGGAGTGAGGCCTCTCCCCCGCCCCTTTCCCCAGCGTGCTACGTTCCCCGCCCCCCTGCCCCCGGCCGGTCAGCTGGATCAGCCTTGCCGGCAGGAGGGAAAACAAGGGAGGAGCGAGCCGCAGCACGCCACTCCAGAGAGGAGGAGGAGGAGAAGAGGCGGGGGTGAGGCATTGGGGAAGGGGCTGGAATTGGGGCATACCCCTCCCGCCCCCTGTGTGAGCACCCCCATGACTCCAGCCCACCTCCCCAGCCCCCTGCCCTCCCTAACCCTTGCACCCCACCACCCCCTGCTCCCCCTCACATACCCCGAGCCCCCTGCCCTGACTCCTGGACCCCCCTACACACACCCAGACCCCTGCACCTCCTCACACACCCTGAGCCCCCTGCCCTGACCCTGCACTCCCCTCACACCTCAGCACCCCCTTACACTCCCCCAACCCCCTTCTCTGACCCCTACACCCACACCTCCCCAGTCCCCTGCCCTGACTCCTGCATCCCCCTCACACTTCCCTAGCCCCCTGCACCTCCTCTCACCCCCTCACACCTCCCCAGCCCTGACCCCGGCACCCCCCACACCTCCCCAGTCCCCTGCCCTGACTCCTGCATCCCCCTCACACACACCCAGACCCCTGCCCTGACTCCTGCACCCCCCACATCCCCACCCCCATCCTGAGAACCAAACAGGAGCTGCCCCAGGTAAGTGCTCCACACCCCGACCTCCTGCCCCAACCCTGAGCTCCCTCCCTCACCCTAGCTCCTGGCCAGACCCCGCACCCGAACCTTTTTTTACAATATTTGGAAAGATCATTAAGTGGTCCGTCAAGCCCCTCCGTGGTTTTCAAGTGGTCTGTGGAAAAATAAATTAGACTACAAGAACAATCAAGGTACCTAACTTTATTTTCATTTACTTGCTATTACTTATGGGAGGAGGATGAAGAAAAAAAGAATGAAAAAGGAAGGCAACGGGGGATAAGAGAGGACGTTCTTTTTCTTGACTGGGTCCCAAGGAGGAGCTCCAAAAATGAAGCTGAGCACAGGGCTGGGGGGCCCCACTAACTCTAAATCCACCACTAGCTGTCACGTCATCTGGGCTGAGGATACTGTCAGGGCCGGTGTAACCACTAGGCAAACTAGACAACCGCCTAGGGCGCCAAGATTTGGGGGTGCCAAAAAGGGGTGCCCCCAAATTTTTTTTTTTACAGTACAGTGGAGTCACATCTTACATGGGGGTCAGATTCTAAAGTCACTGCGTAAGAGGAAAATCACGTATAGTGAAAATTACCATAAAGTACAGTATACACTAGAGGGGTCCTCAACCTACGCAAGTTGATCGGCACGCAAGCCGATTTTTTTTTTTAGTGGCAGGCTGCGGGTCCCGGCTGCCGCTGAGCCTGCTGCCGACCTGGGGTTCTGTTCACTCAGCTGGCAGCGAGCTGAGCAGGGCCAGCAGTGGGCCGGCTCCTGCCAGCTGGGTTCCCAGCCGCCAGCCCCACTCAGCCTGCTGGGGTCCCAGCCAGCTCCGCTCAGCCTCCTGCCGGCCTGGGTGAATGGTCTGGGGTTCCGTTCACCCAGGGTTCCGTCCGCCAGCCTGAGGTTCCGTTCACCCAGGCCAGCAGGAGGCTGCGCGGAGCCGGTGGCTGGGACCCCAGCTGGCAGCAGGCTGAGGTCCCAGCCGCCGGCCACACTCAGCCCGCTGCCCGTCTGGGGTTCTGACTGCCAGCCCCTTGCCAGTCGGGGTCCCGGCCACCGGCCCTGCTCAGCCTACTGCTGGCCTGGGGTTCCGTTCACCCAGGCCGGCAGGAGGCTGAATGGATCCGGCGGCCGGGACCCCGGCTGGCAGCAGGCTGAGCAGGCTGAGCGGGGCCGGCGGCTGAGACCCCGGCTTGCAGGAGCCAGCGGATAGAACCCCAGACTGGCAGCGGGCTGAGCTGCTCAGCCCGCTGCCGGTCTGGGGTCCCGGCCGCCGGCCCTGCTCAGCCCACTGACAATCTGGGGTTCCGGCTGCCGGCCCCTTGCCAGTCAGGGTCTTGGCCACCGGCCCTGCTCAGCTTCCTGCCAGCCTGGGTGAACGGCAGGAGGCTGAGCGGAGTCGCTGGCTGGGACCCCGGCTGGCAGCTGGGTGAACGGAACCCCAGGCCAGCAGCAGGCTCAGTGGTGGCCGGGACCTGCAGCCTGCCATTAAAAAAAAAAATCAGCTCGCGTGCCACCTTTGGCACGCGTGCCGTAGATTGAGGACCCCTGTTCTAGTGTAGACAGTGTATACTATATATACTGTAGTTTATGGTAATTTTCACTATACGCGATTTTCCTCTTACGTGCTGACCTTAGAACCTAACCCCCGTGTAAGATGTGACTCCACTGTATTCATTTTTGAAAATTTATAATAAGCGATGCTCCGGAGAGGAGTGCGGGGGGGCACAAGGTGGAAGTTTCGCCTAGGGTGCAAAATATCCTTGCACCGGCCCTGGATACTGTGTCAGCTGATCCCCATAGTCTCCAGCCTACCTGGGCAGTACAGCAGACATGGCCCTGCCCACTAGCTCCTCTCCACTCCCTAGCCCACCCACCACTTGTCCCCGCCCCCCCCCCTTAAGGCTTAGCCCTCTTACTTTTAAAAATGATTGCTTGCCCCTTCCCCCCCTCAGGCTTTTCTGGCAGACCTGTTGCCAGGTATCCAGTTTTAGACTGGAAACCCCAGTAGAAAACGGGACCTGAGCGTCCGGTTAGCAGTGCTGACTGGAAACTAAATGTCCGGTTATAGGAGTAACCACATTAGCCTCCGCTCCTCCCACTCTCAACACCTGCCCCAGAGGGCTGGAAGAGAACCTGTCCTGCTGCTGTGGGAGAAGGGGCAGCTCAGTGCAGAGAGAGACAAAGAGCATGGGCTAGAACCAGGTAGGTACCCGCTCCATGTGGGCAGGGGTGTGGGGGGGATCCTGCTTACCCCCTCCCCAGCCCTGCTGCGCTTGCAGTTTACCCCTGACCCCTCCCCTTGCTCCTGCCCCACTGTCCTTTTACCCCCGGCCCCTTTTACAATTATTCCCCAGGGGGACCCACAAATATGTTTGACGCCGGACCCACAAAAAGTTAATCCGGCCCTGCCTGGAGGGGATGTATCTCCACGCACTGCCCCCGCCCCGAGCACCGACTCCACAGCTCCCATTGGCCAGGAACTGCAGCCAATGGGAGCTGCGGGGGCGTGCCTGCGAGCAGCAGCACACAGAGACCCTCCAGGCCTCTCGCCTAGGTGCCGTTGCCAGAGGGATGCGTGGGTCGCTTTCAGGAGCTGCCCAATATTAAGTGCCTCACCCTCTCCCGCACCCCAACCCCAGGAAAGAGCAAGCTCCCCGCACCCAAACTCCCTCCCAGAGCCTGTACCCTCTATCCCCTCGCACACCCAAACTCCCTCCAAAAGCCTGCATCCTCCACCCCCTCGCACATCCAAACTCCCTCCCAGAGCTGGAACCCCTCACCGCCTCCCATACCCCAACCCCCTGCTCCAGCACAGAGCCCGCACCCCAAACCACCTCCCTCACCCAAACTCCCTCCCAGAGCCTGCACCCTACACTCACTCCTGCACCCCAATCCTCTTCCCCAGCCCAGAGCCCGCACCCAGTACCCAAACTCCCTCCAAAAGTCTTAGGCAACTGTGATCATTGTTGCAACCAAGGTCTGTAGTGACACCAAATCTTGTATAAAGGGGGTCAAATAAGGTGTCTAAGGTTATGGTTTGCTGGTTATGATTATGCTATCTGAATGCATGTATCATTTTTGTATATAAAGTTATAAGCATTGGCTCTATACTGTCTGTATTTCAAACTTATGCTGTGCTTCTGGGTGACACCCCAGACAATTTGGTGTCAGCAATGCCTAGCCTGCTTGATGGCCCATTAAGGACCATCAGCTATACAACTGACCCTGTGAGAGAAGGCAAATACACCTTGTGACTCAGCAAGGCATGCAGGGACATGCCTATGGCCAGAACTCTGAGGTTTTTTTCATGTCATGTGCTGGATAGCTTGTCTTTGGAACAAAGAAAGAAAAGCCACATGGCAAGAGACTATAAAAGGCTGCTGCAGCTCCTCCATCTGGTCTTCAATCCTGCTTCTTGCCTCTGGAGGGACTTTGCTACAAGCTGAAGCTCTGAACAAAGGACTGAATGACCCATCCCAACTGTGGATGTACTCCAGAGACTTGATTTGAGCCTGCAGTTTATTCCATCACTGTTACAAGCCTGAACCAAGACCTTTGCCATTACTGTATGTAATTGATTCCATTTAACCAATTCTAGCTCTCATCTATATCTTTTTCCTTTTATGAATAACCCTTTAGTTTTTAGATTCTAAAGGACTGGCAACAGCATGATTTGTGAGTAAGATCTGATTTGTATATTGACCTGGGTCTGGGGCTTGGTCCTTTGGGTTCGGGAGAACCTTTTTCCTTTTACTGGGGTACTTTTTCATAACCATTCATCCCCATAATGAATGTCACTGGTGGTGATACTGGGAAACTGCAGTGTCTAAGGGAATTGCTTGTGTGACTTGTGGTTAGCCAGTGGGGTAGAACCGAAGTCTTCTCTGTTTGGCTGGTTTGGTTTGCCTTGGTGTGCAAAGGAACCCCAGCCTTGGGCTGTAACTGCCCTGCTCTGAGCAATTTGTCCTGAATTGACACTCTCAGAAGTGTCCCACCAAAGGCAGCATTGTTACAGGCACCACCAAAAATTATACAGTACAGAGAGGGGCAGGAATCAGGCACTGGAGGGGTTGTGTGGGGAGCAGCGAGGGGCAGGAAGTAGGCGCTGGAGGGGTTGCGTGGGGAGGGGCAGGAAGCAGGCACTGGAGGGGTTGTGTGGGGAGGGGCAGGAAGCAGGCACTGGAGGGGTTGTGTGGGGAGCAGAGAAGGGCAGGAAGTAGGCGCTGGAGGGGTTGTGTGGGGAACAGGGAGGGGCAGGAAGGAGGTGCTGGAGGGGTTGTGTGGGGAGGGGCAGGAAGCAGGCACTGGAGGGGTTGTGTGGGGAGCAGAGAAGGGCAGAAAGTAGGCACTGGAGGGGTTGTGCAGGGAGCCGGGTGGGGGTGGGAAGCCGGCACTGGAGGGGTTGTGCAGGGAGCCGCGTGGGGGTGGGAAGCCGGCGCTGGAGGGGTTGTGCGGGGAGCCGGGTCAGGGTGGGAGACCAATGCTGGAGATTCTCTGTGGGGCTGCAGTGTGAGCTGAGAGCAAGGCAGGGATGGGAGCAGCTGCGTGCAGAGCAGAGACAGAGCCGAGAGGGCCTGCAGCCAGAGAGCTGAGTGAGAGGGGCTTGCAGGGGACTCTCCATAACACAGAGCCAGCAGCTGGCCTTGGAACCCCAGGATCCAGAAGGAAGCTAAAGCTCTAGGGGTCAGCCTAGCAAGGGGGCAGTCTCCTTTGCCTGGGGCTGAATCAATGGTATGTAGCCAGGGATGACTGCAGGCCTTTTGGGACAATTGGTCTATAACTTTTGCCTGCTTAGGAATTTACTATGGAAAGTAGGTCAAGTTATTTTCAATAAAGAATGTTCTAAATAGTGTGATTCAGCATGGCCAGAGGACAGTAGGAGAGTGATAGAAAGGAGAGATATGTAAGCCCCAGGATGATAAGAGCCTTATTCCCTGTAGAGGGAAGAGAGGCTGCTACAGTTTAATTAAAGCATCTGAAGCCAATTAAGGCAAATAGAGCACCTGAAGCCAGTCACCTGATAAAAAAAAAACCTGCTTCAATCAGACAGTTGGAGAAGTTGAAGCAGAGTGGTTTGGTGCTGGAGCAGAGAGCAGTTTGAAGGGAAGCAGAGGAGAGCTTGGAAAAGTGCTGTGGCAGGCCAGAAGACCAAGACCTTAGGTAAAGGGAAACCCGGCTTGTACAGAGCAGAGGGACTACACAGACACAAAGGATTGGGAGAAACCTTGCCCAAGCAGAGAGAGGGCAGGAAGCCCCACAAGCTGAAGGGCTGGAGAGGGAAGTAGCCCAGGGGAAGGAGTTGCTAGTTCAAGTGGTTAGCCATTATCCCTAGGGCCCCTGGGCTAGGACCTGGAGTAGAGGGTGGGTCCGGGTCCCTCCCTCTCCACTCCCCTTCTCTGGGATACCAGTGGGACAGTTAATACCCCAGATCAGGGGTGAGAAATGGTGCCCTGAACACCCCCACAAGCAGAGAAAGCATGGGACCCATCATAGTAGTGCCGACAACTTGCCACAACAGGTGCAAGAGAACCAGACAGAGAGACTGCATTAGTCTGATGCAAAAGCCATGTTGATATAAGCCAAGGACAGAAAAAGTTATGCTTGTTAAAAACACCAAAATTGGTGTGTCTGATATTAGGCCTAATTGGTGGACAAAATAACGAGGGGATGGGCTGTTCCACCCGCCACTCCCTTCGGGGCAAAAACCAGAGAGAGGTTACTGGAGCGAGCTTCACCATTGTGGCAGCCACCCCCACCATCTCCTGGGCCTGGCCCTTCTTTGTGCTAATCCTGAGAGGTGTCCTGACTCGACCAGGCCAGAGAGGGACCCAGATGACATCACCACCTCCACCAGCTGTGGCTGAATCCCAGCTGCCACCTGGATTAAGTGGGATCAGACTGTAATAGCAGTGCCAGCCACTCTCAGCTAACTGCTTCTCTCTTCCCCAAAAGGACAGTTCCTACTATCTTGGATCCCATCTAAGAGACACTCCAACAAGGAGTTTTTCCTTCTAAAGCTCTCTCCAGCTAAAGGGAAAGGGACAAGGCCAATTGTTACAATGAAAGCCTGACTTAATACTCTACATTGCAAATGCTTTGCCTGGTTCTACTTCTGTCCTTTCTCTGTAAGAAGAGGTTTAAAGGCTGTGCAGTGGAGTGTTTGCCATGGCACTGAGCAGGCTGAGGGCTCTGTATCCCAACCCAGACTTGGTTTAACACTGGAGAGGGACTGATGTGCAGTAACACCTTTGGCCCATATATTCCATCTCAATTATACACCAGGCCTAGTAGTCTAATGGTTGCTCTGGCTGGAGCAGCCGCTAGCACCAACTGTGCAGGAAGTGCTGTTGTAACTAGAGGGGCCCCGACGAGAAATGCCATGGGCTGATCCTGGGGGAGGCATCTGCAAGTTCCCTGATTGCCTATCCTAAAGGATGAGACTGGAGAGGGCACCCCAGGCACAAGAGGGCCTGAACCCTCAGCTGGGTGTCCCCAGGGCCAAGCCACAAATTCTACTGTTTTATCTTGAATTGTAACAGCTGAAGCCATGGCACCCAAGGTGTTTTCAACCCTTCCCTTTCCTGCCAGCCCTAGTAAAATACCCACTCCCCTCAGTCATGGCTCTGGGTGTTTACTGGGCCTAGCAGCTGAAGCACCTTCAGCGCATGCCTCCGAGTCATGGTGCCCATGGCACTGCCAAGTGCCTTACGGGTCTGATCCCACAGCTCTGAGCAGCTGTGCCAGTTACAGTCCTGACAAGGGTGAGTGGGAGAACAGCTCTGCAGGGAAGAGAAGGGAGGGATGGAGCCAGCCCCTGCCAGCCTGTCCATGCTAACCCATTTCAGACCGGCAGGAACCAGCTGGAGGCTGTTTGGTGCTCATGATAAAATCAGATATGTATGCCAATGAGGCCTCATCAGCTCCTCTCCAGTGGACCCAGTCTGAGCAGAGGTCGAGCATGCAATGAGTCATGGAAGTGGAACCCTGCTGTCCTCAGGTCAGAGCTCAGGCTCACATGCAGGGGAAGCCTGCAGTGCTACCTGTCTTGCTCTATGACAGTAAGTCTCCAGAGCCACCAAGCCTGCTCCTCTCCCTAGGGCCTAAAGCCACAGTGCAATGTGTAGCTGCTGGTGACTCCTTCCCTGCCTGTAAGGGGGACACTGCATGGCCGAGTGGGGACTGACCCACACGGAGAGGCCTGAGCTTGAGATGCAAAGGTCAAGGAACCCGAGCCTGGACAAGATGTGCCCCAGCCAAGGCCATGCCTGGTGTGTGGAGGCAGAAGAGGGGGGCTCTGTGGGGAAGCAGCTGTTCTGCCCTGCCACCTACAGGCACCAGAATAACGAGGGGATGCAACTCCCATCACATATTGCCATGTGAGGAGGCCTAAGTCCACCAACTTGCAACCCTGATGTTCAGAGTTAACCCTGCAGCTCTAGTACATTTCTCCCTCAACACCTTTCGCCAGTCCTACTGCTGAGCATTGCCTGCACCAGTGACACTGAGTGCTCTTGAACTGGAACGGGGCTCCTGGGACTTCCATGTGTAGCCAGGAGAAGGCAGCTGGCCTTACCTCAGTGTGGGTGTACACAGCTGCAGCATCCCTCTGCAGGGAGCTCCGGATGTCAGGGAGGCTGTTGGAGATACTGCTGGAACAGTTTTCCTTGTCCCTTGTGTTTGGCTCACTCCAAATTGCATCCACGTTCCCTGTTGCATCCATGTTCTTTCTGGTGAGGTTTCTGGATACTTCCTAGGAAATTGAGAGAGAGAAAGAGAGAGCTGTGATTTTACTGCCACCGGCACTTTCCAAATTCAGGCCCTTGGTCACAACGTGCTTGGAGCTTGCATTATTGCTAGCCTGAATGGCACACCTTGACAGTTAGAAATGCCTTCACTAGACAGAGATCTGCTGCCTAATTATTCTTCAGGACCCCTTTCTGGGGCGAGAAGAGGGGACTTCCTATTGTTGTTCTTAACTAGCGGCCACATAGAGAGAACAAGAAGCCCTAGACAAAACAAGCCACTTTCATCTCTAGTCTCTCTGAGAGACCACTCCCTTGGGCAGCGGGTACCATAGGCTGGGGAGGCTATGCCTCCCCAAACAGCCAGGCGTGGTCCCACCCATTCTCCGCCCCCAGGGCTCCTGCTTTCGCTCTGCGGCCTGGCTCCAGGGGCTGGTAGGGCCACCCTGCCTAGGTTCCCTCCCAGTGCTCCAGGACTGGGGGTGCTAGCCTGGGGCAAGGTCCAGTGACCACAGTGGGAGGAGCGGGCAGAAGGGGCGGGGCTAGGGGCTAGCCTCCCCCAGCCAGTGGTTCACGCACCACCCATGACCACTCCCCTTTCTGGAACTTTTAATACAGCACAGACACATCTAGTGCTAAAGCATATCATTATAGGCAGGCCTCTGACCCATCCTGCAGCACCACTGGACCGGGTGATGCTCTACAGAGAGAGACTGAGACTTGCCCTCAAAGTGCCCTTTGACTTAGTGCAGTGGTTTTCAACCTTTTTTCATTTCCGGACCCCTAAGAAATTTTGAATGGAGGTGCTTTGGAAATCTTAGACATAGTCTGTGGACCTGCAGGGGTCCATGGACCTCAGGTGGAAAACCATTGTTTTAGGGGAAAAAGCCCTGGGCTGGGAGCCAGGAGGCCATAAGTTCTAAAGTCTGTTCTTCCAGTGTGCACATCGCCACCCACTTCAAGCCCTTACTACCAAGCATGGCCATAGACCAGGGGTAGGCAACCTTTCAGAAGTGGTGTGCCTAGTCTTCATTTATTCACTTTAATTTAAGGTTTCGCGTGCCGGTAGTACATTTTAACGTTTTTTAGAAGGTCTCACTCTATAAGTCTATATTATATAACTAAACTATTATATGTAAAGTAAACAAGGTTTTCAAAATGTTTAAGAAGCTTAATTTAAAATTACATTAAAATGCTGATCTTACACCGCCAGCCTGCTCAGCCCACTGCCAGCCTGGGGTTGTTCACCTAGGCCAGCAGCGGGCTGAGCGGGGCCTGCGGCCGGGACGCCGGCTGGCCAGGGGCTGGCAGCTGGGCCCCCAGACCTGGGGGGGAGGTTCAGGGGTCAGGGCAGAGGGCTGGGTGTGTGTGTGGGGGGGTGCAGGGCAGAAGGCTGGGTGTGGGGGGGGGGAGTTCCGAGGTCAGGGCAGGGGGCTGGGGTGCTTGGCTCATGGCGATGCTCCCAGCCCCCTGCCCTGAGCGGCTTATGGCAGGGGGCTGGAAGGGATATGCCCTGTTCCACCCGCTTCCCCATGGTCCCATCCCTACCTCTTCTCTGCCTCCTCTATGGAGGGCAGGGGGGCTGAGTGGGGCTGGGGGCCGGGACCACGGCAGGCAGCAGCATGCCACTCAAAATCGGCTTGTGTGCCGTAGGTTGCCAACCCCTGCCATAGACTCCAGTTCAGTGGCAAGTATTATTTCCCCTACTGACTGAGCACAAGGTCGCTGCAGGGAGCAGAATCCCATTCTCTAATATGGCAGACCAAGTCTCATTCGCTTAGGTACAATGTCTTGCAGAATGAACATGCCAGATCTAAGATGGCTATCCTGACTGTAACCACAGCTCTAACCACTGGACAACACTCCCCCTCCCCAAGTCAGAACACAACCCAGAACTCCTGATTTCTAACATCCCACTGCTATCTAGCAGACAGCTGTGTCACGATTGTGTCACGTCCTCCGCTAGTGGCTAGGCCACACACAGGATAACACACTCCTTTGGCTCAAATGGCACAGGTCTGTGTTGAGGAGCTGAAGGTCCCTGGCCTGAGCCCTGTTGCCCCATGGTGGGGTCCCTGTGGTTACATGTGATAGAAGTTCTGGTTTCTGGATTCAATGCCACTTTCATCTCCCTGCATTGTACAGTCTATGGGTAAAATCCTGCATTCATACCGTAAGTCCCTACTCAGGCAAAACGCTCACTGAAATCAATGCAGGTTCTGTAAACCCTGCCTGGCATTTTGCCCTGTGCACACTGACAACAGTGGCTTCCTGCTGACACTTTGCACACACTGATGTGCATGTGTACAACCAATGTTTCCTTAGGTTAACTTTGGAGTTTGACACAGCACTGCCTCTCAGGTCCGGTGCCAGGCAGACATGGAGCTCCCAGCTCTGACGATGCTGGATACACAGCAGTCCTTCCACTGCTCTGAAGCCCCTTATGAGTACTGCTATTTTTGATCTCTGTGTGAGTTCCTTCAAATTGCCAAGTTTGTTGACTAAAACTCCAAGATTGTACTAGATTGCCTTGATGCTATGACTGTCATGCACCTGCTCTGCCTCTTCCATGCCTCTGTCACCATACGTGCTCCCATGCTCAGAAGGACCTGGGGCACAGATCCTGCCAAAGAACTGAACTGCTTCATTATCTAATTGCATTTTATCAGCTATGAAACTGGCAGAAAACAGGACACATCATCCTCCACTGCCCAGAACACAGACTGGTGGATCTTGGGCCCTAGTTCCTGGATCACTGGTAACTCGCTCCCAGGGCGGGTCATTCAGCAGGAATTTTTGATGTGCACAGAACACAGACAGGATTGGTTCCCATATGGCTACAGAACTGCAGTAAAGTGGAACAATTTTCAGCTTGTGTGATTGAAGGATATCTGGATGCATGTTATAATACGCTCCTCCATAAATGAGGAAAAGTTGAGGTGCCTTTATTATTCTTTTGTTCCATTCTTTGTTTCTATGGGGAATTTGCCAATGCACTATCACTGTCTTCCTTTTAAACAAATAAAACTTAAAAAAATAAAAAGCAATAGCTGTTGAAAATAGCAATTCCAGTCCTAATAACCACTGGGAAGCATTTCTTGCTCAATTTATTCTACTTTTTCTACAGCAAGTTACAGTGGATCAGTATATTTGATTTGGGAGAAATGAAGTAACAGCTGCCCAAATTGAGCTTGAGCACTCCTGAATTTTGAGGGTGTTCAAATCTGGAAGGCAGGTGCTAGATTCCCTCTCTGAATATTAACTAAATCTGGAAAAGAAAAGTCAATTTCTGCTTCCATGGCTCAGAAATGGAAATCCTCCTACGTGCCTGGTACTGTATCTAAAGCTGTCCAGGTCCAGAGCCTCCCCTCCCTTACTTTTCATTTTAAATTCTAGTGGGATCCACGTACCTCCCTTGCTAGGCTTCAGAGAGAGGTGCACTGTCCATTTAGTCCACCCAATTTTTTCTTTGTGGGAGAGCCCAGGGCTGGGGCAGCAGGAGGTGCGGGTGGGGGCCAGAGCTGGGGCAGCAGGGGGTGTGGGCAGGGGAGAGTCCAGGGCTGGGGCAACACAGGGGTGTGGGGGGAGCCCAGGGCTGGGGTGGGGGGCGGCAAAAAAACCTAGAGCTGGCTCTGTCCCTACCATTCACAGCAAGCTGCAGGTTTCAGTTCCATACTCCTTCCCCCTCCCTTTCCTGTTACTAGCGGCCGAGGGAATGCTGGGGAATGCAGTTCTTTCCCTGCTCCAGGACTGGCTCTATAGGCAGGGAACTAACCAAGGAACTACAGCTCCCAGGGCCCCCTGTTGATTCTCAGCTCCCATGCTGGATTCTTGCGCCCCTGCAAATGTGCCGCCCCAAGCAACTGCTTGCTTTGCTGGTGCCTAGAGCCGTCCCTGGGCAGAAGGATCTATAATGACCACCCAGTCTCACCTCCCGCTGTGACAAAGTGGGAATTTTCTGTAATATGTTTAATGAATGATGTGTATGGTGTGACCTACTTGATACGCACGTGCGACTTGACTAGGGATTGCTAGTGGGTGCAAAAGGGTTACATGCTCCCTGGGCAGAGGAGGAGACATGAAGTGTGCATGTCTCAGATCTGTCAGGGATGGTATAAATGGGTCAAGAAAGGTTTGGCTGAAACAGACCAAAATCAATGGAGGATCCAGAAAGACAACGGGACTGTACAACTGGACTGTACAACTGACCCCTACCAATTGGAAACTGGCAGCTGAATCATGTGAACTCATGTGAACATTAGTAGGAGCACTGCCAGCAGATCGAGGGAAGTGATTATTCCCCTCTATTCAGCACTGGTGAGGCCACATCTGGAGTATTCTGTCCAGTTTTGGTCCCCCCACTACAGAAGGGATGTGGACAAATTGGAGAGAGTCCACCGGAGGGCAACGAAAATGATCATGACTTACAAGGAGAGGCCGAGGGAACTGGGCTTGTTTAGTCCTCACAAGAGAAGAGTGAGGGGGGGATTTGATAGCAGCTTTCAACTATCTGAAGAGGGATTCCAAAGAGGATGAAACTTGGCTGTTCTCAGTGGTGGAAGATGACAGAACAAGAAGCAATGGTCTCAAGTTGCAATGGGGGAGGTCTAGGTTGGATATTAGGAAACACTATTTCACTAGGAGGGTGGTGAAGCACTAGAATGAGTCACCTAGGCAGGTGGAAGAATCTCCATCCTTAAAGGTTTTTAAGGCCTGGCTTGACAAAGCCCTGGCTAGGATGATTTAGTTGGTGTTGGTCCTGCTTTGAGCAGGCGGTTGGACTAGATGACCTCCTGAGGTCTCTTCCAACCCTAATATTCTATGATTCTATGAACTCAGCATGAGTCTGCAGGAGGATGAGACTGGACCAAAGGGTGTCAGATATCTGGGATAAACATTGGCTTTTGGAGAGACTCAGCAGCTCTCACTTAGGACTGACAAAGAAACAGACGGAGAGGGACAGACATGGATTCCACAGCAGCCTAGCTGAGTAGAGCACTAGCTTGAGCAGGATGGACTGTGTCTTAACGGTTGCATCTCTCTGCTAACACGAGGACTTTCTGAGGTTATATCCAGTTGACTAATAAAAATGACTCTGTGTTTGAAAAGGCTTCCGGGTGTCACCGCAAATACTTGCTGAGGTGCATGGGTCCCTGAACAGTTTACACATCTCTGACCAGGAGTGTAGCTCAGTGGGACTCACTGGACAGCACTCCTGGTGTGAAACGAGTGCTTGAGCCCAGAGGCTCAGTCCTGCCATGGTTGAGGCTGCGTGGCCTGTGTCTAAGGAAGAGTTGGACCCCTTGTGGGGGTCTGGTACACTGAAGGGGTTCCTCCAGGGACTGTTAAGGTGAGGCATAGCACAGATCCTGTGGATCCATGACACCCACACATAACCCATGCCAGAGTATCTCATCCAATGATTCATGCACCGAGCCCAAAAGCTAGTGATTAAACTAGTCTGGGTCAGAGTTGTAGAAAGAGCCATCCAAACTTGATTTAAATCACCATCAAGTGATGAACAAGCCCCAGACTGGTAATCCATTGCCATGGTTAATTATCCCCCCTGTTAAAAGTTTACACCTTATTTCCTTTTTGAAATTGGCTGGCTTCAGTGTCCAGCCACTGGAATTTATTATGCCTTTGGCTGCTAGAATAAAAAGCCTTCTGATATCAGGTATCTCCTCTGTGTGTTGATACTTACTTGTTTATATAGTGAGTTTTTCAGCAGAATGTTGTGTGGTACTAAGTCAAATGCCCAATAGAAGCCAAACTATATTATGTCAGCAGAGTTTCCATTTTTAAACAAGACCTGTGATCTTGTCAAAGCATGATATCAAGTTTATTTGACAAGACCCATTTGATTGGTATTAATGGTAAAGAGCTAAAAGGTGGAAATGTAAAGACCTGTATCAGCTGTTCCATTATTTTGCCCAGGATAAATGTCATACTGGTTGGTATGAGTGACATTAACAGACTGGGGTGTGCGTGCCCTTGGAGAAGGCAATCAGCTGGAAAGTACTGCAATGACAGGGATCCATTTTGGATGGTGTGGGCAGCTGGCTTGTGGTGTGGCTTGTGGTGTGTGCACAATGGTATCATGCAGCTGTTAGGGGGACCTGGAGGGGGCAAGGGATGTACATTGGCATGGAGGGGCAGTGTACACCAGGGGATCAGCAGCACAGTAAGCAGACATGATAACAATTACAGAGGCAACTCTCTACAGGACCAGCCTTTGGTCAGTGACATACAGCAGGTACCAAGGTATACCTAACTCTCAGTACACGGAACAGTAATAACTATAAATACTTTTCAAATTGCTATATAAATGCTAACACTGCAGTGGCTTCTAGGGCTTCTGGGGCAGGAAGGTCCTTGGATGCCTTTTCAAAACTTATGAGCAAAGCTCTCAGTTCCTTATCTGGGGTTTTCCTTTAAAAGGATATTCCCCTCTGCAAGTATAGCTGTTCGAGGTCTTTTGTCTGAAACCCATCATATGACATATAAACTCTCAATATCAAGTTTAAACTTTTAACAGCACTGGGTTATGATTGATAAAGCCAACTGACCCATGGCATGTAAATCCCGCCACGACTACTCCAGTGTTAGGCTGTCTGCAGTGGCTCATGAACGTGGGTGCCAACGTCAGGGCAGACTGTCACAAACCAGGGCACAAACCCCAAAGTGGTTGTGTGTTCTATACTTATATTTCACCAACCGAGTATCAAGTGTGAACTCAAGTACTGTAATAGCCTTAACATGGAGTCACAGACAGGACCCTCTTCTTTGTTACTTGTCTGTCCAAAATGGAGCACTCATCCTTGACTGGAGTTCCTAACTGCTATCGAAATACAATTAATAAACCCAGATAATACCTTGCTGTTCTATAGTGCTTTTCATCCAGAAAGATCCTACAGCATTTTACAACCTATGGGCTCAATTCTGCCACCTTTGTTCACCTTGGGTACAACCTTATTACACACACAGGCCCAGATAAAGCAATGGGAAAGCCAGTAGACTAAGGTATTCAGGATGGGTAAGAGTGGCAGTGTCAAGGCTGCTTCCCCACTCTGAACTTTAGGGTACAAATGTGGGGGCCTGCATGAAACTTCTAAGCTTAACTGCCAGCTTAGATCTGGTCCGCTGCCACCACTCCCAAAGTGCTAATTCCCTTCCTGGGTAGCCTTGAGAGACTCTTCACCGATTCCCTGGTGAATACAGATCCAAACCCATTGGATCTTAAAACAAGGAGAAATTAACCATCCCCCTCCTTTCTCCCACCAAATCCTGGTGGATCAAGATCCAAACCCCTGGACGTGCACAAGTCCATGGGGCCGGATGCGCTGCATCCGAGGGTGCTAAAGGAGTTGGCGGGTGAGACTGCAGAGCCATTAGCCATTATTTTTGAAAACTCATGGCGATCGGGGGAGGTCCCAGATGACTGGAAAAAGGCTAATGTAGTGCCCATCTTTAAAAAAGGGAAGAAGGAGGATCCGGGGAACTACAGGCCAGTCAGCCTCACCTCAGTCCCTGGAAAAATCATGGAGCAGGTCCTCAAGGAATCAATTATGAAACATTTAGAGGAGAGGAAAGTGATCAGGAACAGTCAGCATGGATTCACGAAGGGGAAGTCGTGCCTGACTAACCTAACTGCCTTCTATGATGAGATAACTGGCTCTGTGGATGAGGGGAAAGCAGTGGATGTGTTATTCCTTGACTTTAGCAAAGCTTTTGATACGGTCTCCCACAGTATTCTTGCCGCCAAGTTAAAGAAGTATGGGCTGGATGAATGGACTGTAAGGTGGATAGAAAGCTGGCTAGATCGTCGGGCTCAACGGGTAGTGATCAATGGCTCCATGTCTAGTTGGCAGCCGGTTTCAAGCGGAGTGCCCCACGGGTCGGTCCTGGGGCCGGTTTTGTTTAATATCTTTATTAATGATCTGGAGGATGGTGTGGACTGCACTCTCAGCAAGTTTGCAGATGACACTAAACTAGGAGGCGTGGTAGATACACTAGAGGGTAGGGATCGGATACAGAGGGACCTAGACAAATTAGAAGATTGGGCCGAAAAAAACCTGATGAGGTTCAACAAGGACAAGTGCAGAGTCCTGCACTTAGGACGGAAGAATCCCATGCACTGCTACAGACTAGGGACCGAATGGCTAGGTAGCAGTTCTGCAGAAAAGGACCTAGGGGTCACAGTGGACGAGAAGCTGGATATGAGTCAACAGTGTGCTCTTGTTGCCAAGAAGGCTAACGGCATTTTGGGCTGTATAAGTAGGGACATTGCCAGCAGATCGAGGGACGTGATCGTTCCCCTTTATTCGACATTGGTGAGGCCTCATCTGGAATACTGTGTCCAGTTTTGGGCCCCACACTACCAGAAGGATGTGGAAAAATTGGAAAGAGTCCAGCGGAGGGCAACAAAAATGATTAGGGGTCTGGAGCACATGACTTATGAGGAGAGGCTGAGGGAACTGGGATTGTTTAGTCTCCAGAAGAGAAGAATGAGGGGGGATTTGATAGCAGCCTTCAACTACCTGAAGGGGGGTTCCAAAGAGGATGGAGCTCGGCTGTTCTCAGTGGTGGCAGACGACAGAACAAGGAGCAATGGTCTCAAGTTGCAGTGGGGGAGGTCCAGGTTGGATATCAGGAAAAACTATTTCACTAGGAGGGTGGTGAAACACTGGAATGCGTTACCTAGGGAGGTGGTGGAGTCTCCTTCCTTGGAGGTTTTTAAGGCCCGGCTTGACAAAGCCCTGGCTGGGATGATTTAGTTGGGAATTGGTCCTGCTTTGAGCAGGGGGTTGGACTAGATGACCTCTTGAGGTCCCTTCCAACTCTGATATTCTATGATTCTATGATCTTAAAACAAGGAGAAATTTACCATCCCCCCTCCTTTCTCCCACCAACTCCTGGTGGATCAAGATCCAACCCCCTTGGATCTAAAAACAAGGAAAAATCAATCAGGTTCTTAAAAAGAAGGCTTTTAATTAAAGAAAAAGGTAAAAATCATCTCTGTAAAATCAGGATGGAAAATAACTTTACAGGGTAATCAAACTTAAAGAGCCCAGAGGAATCCCCTCTAGCCTTAGGTTCAAAGTTACAGCAAACAGAGATAAACACTCTAGCAAAAAGGTACATTTACAAGTTGAGAAAACAAAGATAAAAACTAACATGCCTTGCCTGGCTGTCTACTTACAAGTTTGAAATATGAGAGACTTGTTCAGAAAGATTTGGAGAGCCTGGATTGATGTCTGGTCCCTCTCAATCCCAAGAGCAAACAACCACCAAAACAAAGAGCACAAACAAAAGCCTTCCCCCCACCAAGATTTGAAAGTATCTTGTCCCCTTATTGGTCCTTTGGGTCAGGTGTCAGCCAGGTTACCTGAGCTTCTTAACCCTTTACAGGTAAAAGGATTTTGGAGTCTCTGGCCAGGAGGGATTCCCTTTATAGTTATGACAGGCAGAATACCCTTAGTGCCTTTTTTTACATGCCAGCTGCAGAATCAGACAGAATGTGGGCCTAACTACACACACACACACTCCTAGAATGAAGGTGGCTAGTGTGTATTTTCTATTATCAACGTAATCATAAAACTCCAGGAACTTGCCAAGAAATCTCAAGGCTGGATACTCTTGAAAGGGACCTCGGGTCACATGTCCTCCACCAAAATTTAACACCCACAGACTCTTCACCACCAAAACAAATTTCCTTCCCCTTCCCACTTACAACCATCTACAATGAACAGATCTAACTCGTCTAATACCACACCCAACTGCACAGGACTAACTCTGACTTCATGGAAGCTGAGACATTTTGCAGTCAGACACACTCTCACTGTTGCAACCTAAAGAGTCAGCCATTGCTGAGTCCATGACACCATAACTGAGTGGGCTGGATCAGGAAGTTCAGGCTCTGTGTGTGTAGGTTCTGCAAAGATTTTTTTGGGGTTCCTCCCTCCAGAGAAGATCATCCTGTAAACTACCATCCAGGGTAAGCAATGTCCAAGTTAAGTCCAAAGTAGACTGTGAAGCACTACAAAGGGATCTCATAAAACTGGGTGACTGGGCAACAAAATGGCAGATGAAATTCAATGTTGCTAAACACAAAGTAATGCATATTGGAAAACATAATCCCAACTATATATACAAAATGATGGGGTGTAAATTAGCTGTAACCACTCAAGAACGAGATCTTGGAGTCATTGTGGATAGTTCTCTGAAAACATTCACTCAATGTGCAGCGGCAGTCAAAAAAGTGAACAGAATATTGGGAATCATTAAGAAAGGGATAAATAATAAGACAGAAAATATTATATTGCCGCTATATAAATCCAAGCTATGCTCACCTCTTGAATACTGCATGCAGATGTGGTTGACCCATCTCAAAATAGATATATTGGAATTCAAAAAGGTATAGAAAAGGGCAACAAAAATGATTAGGAGCATGGAACGGCTGCCATATGAGGAGAGATTAATAAGACTGGGACTTTTCAGCTTGGAAAAGAGACGACTAAGGGGGGATATGATAGAGGTCTATAAAATCATGACTGGTGTGGAGAAAGTAAACAAGGAAGTGTTATTTACTCCTTCTCATAACACAAGAACTAGGAGTCACCAAATGAAATTAATAGGCAGCAGATTTAAAAGAAAAGGCAGTATTTCTTCACACAACGCACAGTCAACCTGTGGAACTCTTTGCCAGAGGCTAGGACTATAACAGGGTTCAAAAAAGAACTAGATAAATTCATGGAGGATAGATCCATCAATGGCTATTAGCCAGGATGGGCAGAGATGGTGTCCCTAGCTTCTGGTTGCCAGAAGCTGGGAATGGGCAACAGGGGATGGATCACTTGATGATTACCTGTTCTGTTCATTCCCTCTGGGGCACCTGGCATAGGGCCTCTGTCGGAAGACAGGATACTGGGTAGATGGACCTTTGGTCTGACCCAGTATGGCCGTTCTTATGTTCTTCGAAGAGACCCGAGATTCAAATTCTGTTAAATTCTTCTGAATTTCAGTTAGTGACATGGCCAGTACAATTTCTTCTCCTGCAAAAGAGCAGCCTGAAACCACTGCCACTACTTGCTTATTTTGAGAAATTGTGTTAAATGATATACCACAGGTCACTGCAACACACAGAGTGATCAAACAAGCCACCAGCTGAAACCTCCTCTTTCTATACCAACAATAGGGCAGCCAGTCAAGACAAAGAAGGTACTTAATTAAAAGTGTGGTGCCACCTATTGTTGGAAAAGAAGTTTGCAAGTAATTAATAGTTAACTTTATCATTACAAAAAAAGCTTTAACCTCTCATTTATTTACATTTTCCTGCACAGCCTCTTCTGTACTTCCCTCTGAAGCCATCAGTTCATGAGACCAGTACCTTGGTACACACATTCATTAGTACATGAGAGCTTCAAAAGGAAATATTTGTGTTTTCCTTGTTAAAAGATTACCTCACTCTCTGACCTGGACTTCTGTATAGTTCTGCTGTAACCTGTTTAAAAGCTACTGCATCCGACCAAGAAGTGGATGTGCTTCAGTGATGAGTTGTCTTCCCTGTATGTGCTGTGCAAATTTCTCTACTCTGATTCACAGTGCAGATGTCTATTGTGTATGTTGCACTGGTTGTATTGACGTCAGTGAAAATTCCAGGTACAGAATGAGTGCAGAGCAGAAAATAGGCATATGCATTGTGGTCAGAGAAGAGAATTTTTCCCATAGTGTGCACAGCAGTTTGTACATTTGCCAAATACTTTGGGGTCTTTGGATGAAAGGTGCTATGTACATTTCTGTTAGTATTATATGGGGAGATGATACTTTTTTTTTCAGTTGATTAACTATCCTGGTGTTTCTAACTGTATGATCTGGGGTGAGAAGGTGTAGGGAGTTGGGAATTATGAGACAAATTCAGCAGGGTTGCATGGATGTAACAGAGAGGAATTTGGTCATATAATTTCCCCCAAACTAAATTAACTCCATACACCTCTTGGGCCAAATTCTGAATTCAGATTTACTCCGTGGGAAACTGACAGCAGAATCTGGCCTTTTGTATCTACTCATAGACTTTAAAGTCAGAAAGGACCAATATGATGGTCTAGTCTGACCTCCTGTACAATGCAGGCTGCAGAATTTCAACCACCCACTCCCGCAACCAACCCCTAACCTACATCTGAGCCACTGAAGTCCTCAAATCATGGTTTAAAGACTTCGAGGTGCAGAGAATCCTCCAGCAAGTGATCCGTGCCCCACGCTGCAGAGGAAGGCGAAAACCCCCCATGGCCTCTGCCAATCTGCCCTGGAGTAAAATTCCTTCCTGACCCCAAATATGGCGATCAGCTAAATCCTGAGCATGTGGGCAACACTCACCAGCCAGACACCCAGGAAAGAATTCTCTGTAGATCCCACCCTAAGGGAGTGATGGATTCCTCTCCTAGGGCAAAGTTCTGCTCCATCTATCCACATGTAGATCACGTTCCAATATTCTGTTCTCCCAGCAACAGATTCATAGATATCGGGAAAGCAGAACGTGGAGTGGTGATGTGAGAGCACAATTCTGCCCTTTCAGTCAAGCCATTTCTGCCTTTTTAAATACTGACTATTCAGCAGGAAACTCATATGACCCATCTAGAGAATAAGTCAAACCAGATTAAGAGGAAGGGATCTCAAATAGAAATAGAAACATCCATATCCCTTACCCTCCTTTGTAGATCATCATATGTGGTCTGTTCAGTAACCCAAGATATCATATTCACATGTACCATTTTCAAATGCCTCTTTTTTGACCTCTTGGCTGAGTTGTGCAGTGTTCTCCCAAAATGCTTTGCATGTGGAATTTTGGCTTTGTGAATCCACTGCATCTGGCTCATGTTTGAAGTCTATTGGGATGGGTCTGCATTTAAAAGAATGTGGAATTAATCTCCCAGACACAGAGGGAGGGGAAAAGCTCCAGTATTTGAGCTGACAACCTGATGCTACAAAGCTAAATGCAGTTTAGCAAATTGCAAGGCACAATTTATTGGCCAAAACAATATTACACTGCATGAAAGAGAAAATGATTTACTGGGAAATCTACTTTAAAAAAAATTAAATTAAAGATTTTAGCTTATCTTTTAAGATAAGAGTGAAAATCCTAGGTGGTGTACTCTGAATTCAAGACATAATATACCTCCATTGCCATTATTTGACCCTCTCAGGCACTAGTAATAGAGACTAGCATGCCCTACCAGATACCCCTTCCTTACCCCCAGCGCATCTCAGCCACTTCCTGGATTTTGTGGGAAGCAAGAGTTCCTAATAAAAGGCAATTAGAAATAATAAAAATAAACCATTTTGGCAAAACACCATCCCAAGGAAACTACAAAACCAGAGAGGGCATGCCAGCTCAGTGACATCCTCCCAGAGCAGGATGATTCTCACGCTCTCAGATGGCCTGGATCAACAGTGTTAGAGCCACAGCACAGACCTTAATCCTTTGAGGTAAGAGTTGTAACCCAAAGGGTGACACACACTTTCCCAGTGGGTTACACAACCAGTTGTTAACCAGCAGAAGACTGTTGTGAATCAGGATTCTATTCCTGGGTTTGGAGGAGTGTGGGGGCTAGTGGTTACTGACAACACTGCCAAGTGGATGGATTAGGTACATTGATTCTAAGAGGCCATGTGGCTGGTGGGATGAGCTTTAGACCTGTCACATTAAAGACTTGGGTTCTACTGCCAGCTCTGCTGGGAGTAACCTTGTGTAGCCCCATCTGTCAACTCGAGAGAATGATGCTTGCTTCTTAGGGTAGCACAGAATTACGAACACCAGATAGCAGAAGCACTTAGAGCAGAGCCTCTCTTGCCTCCCCCGATCCCAGCACATCTTTCCTTAGGCCCAGGGCTGCTGTTTAGCCTGTGTACCATCCACTGCCAAGGAGGTGGCCCTGTGGGGAAGGAGGTGAGAGCATGCTCACTGAAGATGGCATGTTCCAAGATTTCAGCAGCAAGTTTCTAACAAGCTCTACTGAGCATATACAAATGTTGATTTTTCAGAGGCTTTTAACTCTGCCAAGTGTGAGTGGATTTTCCTGAGGACAGCAAAAGGCATCTCTCTGATCCAGGGTTATGTCCCTGTCAAATTTCCTGTGACAAAGTGTAAAGACATTAGAGCTCTTCAAAGAAACAGTTGTAAGAATTTATGTTGGGCAAAATTACCAATTTTTCTCTTTCTTGGAAACAGCTGAACCATTTTTGCTGAACCTTACTAAGAGAATTGAGGCTGAAGCAAAGAGTAAGTATCGAAAATTTTACCCCCAGTAGTTGAAATCTGCAAAAGTAACAAGCTACTGAAAAGAGGGGCTTACAATGGAAAATGTTAAGCTGTCTTAACTATAGGTTAAGCTGCCCAGAAGTAAGGTGAAGATTTAATCACAGGTATTTTTAGTAAAAATCATGGACAGTGTGACATTGGTCACAGAGACCCCCTTGGGACTGTCACCTGACGTGCTGGAATTACCTCTGAGCCCACTTTCCCTGCCAGCTTGGGACTTCCAGAACCCCGCCTTGTTGAGCCAGACATGCTAGCCTGCTGCAACACAGACCCAGGGTCTGGGCCATGCCCCCAAAGCTGAAGACTTAACTGAAAACGGTTTAGCAGGTTACCTGCCTCCAGCACCCAGACACCCAGTTCCCAATGGGATCCAAACCCAAAATAAATCTGTTTTACTCTGTATAAAGCTTATACAGGGTAAACTCATAAATTGTCCGCCCTCTATAACATTGATAGAGAGATATGCACAACTGTTTGCTCCCCCAGGTATTAATCACTTATTCTGGGTTTACTAATAAACAAAAGTGATTTTATTAAGTATAAAAAGTAGGATTTAAGTGGTTTCCAGTAATAACAGAAAATAACATAGTCACCAAGCAAAATAAAGCAAAAACACGCAAGTCTAAGCCTAATACATAAAGAAACTGATTAATCAGTTAAAGAAACAGGTAATATCTCACCCTCAGAGATGTTCCAATAAGCTTCTTTCACAGACTAAACTCCTTCCTAGTCTAGGCCCAATCCTTTCCCCTAGTACAGTTCTTGTTAGTTCCAGCAGTCATCTTAGGTGGAAAACAGGGGCTTTCTCATGACTGGCAGGCCCCTCTGTCCTGCTCCTTTTATAGTTTTGGCACAAGGCGGGAATCTTTTGTCTCTCTTCCTCTTTTGTCTCTCTTTTCCTCTTTCTAAATGGAAAAGTACCAGATTTAAGATGGATTTCATTATCAGGTGACATGGTCACGTGTCCCTGTGAGACCTCATTCTTTATTACCCACGGAATGGCCCACACTACACAGGAAGGCTTGCAGGTAAATAAACCATTTACAACCAATTGTCCTAGTCAATGGGAGCCATCAAGATTCTAAACCACCATTAATGGCCCACACTTTGCATAATTACAATAGGGGAAGCAAAAGTGGATGGGAACCTGGGAGGCAGTGACCATGAGATGGTCGAGTTCAGGATCCTGACACAAGGAAGAAAGGAGAGCAGCAGAATATGGACCCTGGACTTCAGAAAAGCAGACTTTGACTCCCTCAGGGAACAGATGGGCAGGATCCCCTGGGAGAATAACATGAAGGGCAAAGGGGTCCAGGAGAGCTGGCTGTATTTTAAAGAATCCTTATTGAGGTTGCAGGAACAAACCATCCCGATGTGTAGAAAGAATAGTAAATATGGCAGGCGACCAGCTTGGCTAAACAGTGAAATCCTTGCTGATCTTAAACGCAAAAAAGAGGCTTATAAGAAGTGGAAGATTGAACAAATGACCAGGGAGGAGTATAAAAATATTGCTCAGGCGTGCAGGAGTGAAATCAGGAAGGCCAAATCACACTTGGAGTTGCAGTTAGCAAGAGATGTTAAGAGTAACAAGAAGGGTTTCTTCAGGTATGTTAGCAACAAGAAGAAAATCAAGGAAAGTGTGGGCCCCTTACTGAATGAGGGAGGCAACCTAGTGACCGAGGATGAGGAAAAAGCTAATGTACTCAATGATTTTTTTGCCTCTGTCTTCACGCACAAGGTCAGCTCCCAGATTGCTGCACTGGGCAGTACAGCATGGGGAGAAGGTGACCAACCCTCTGTGGAGAAAGAAGTGGTTCAGGACTATTTAGAAAAACTGGACGTGCACAAGTCCATGGGGCCGGATGCGCTGCATCCGAGGGTGCTAAAGGAGTTGGCGGGTGAGATTGCAGAGCCATTAGCCATTATTTTTGAAAACTCATGGCGATCGGGGGAGGTCCCAGATGACTGGAAAAAGGCTGATGTAGTGCCCATCTTTAAAAAAGGGAAGAAGGAGGATCCGGGGAACTACAGGCCAGTCAGCCTCACCTCAGTCCCTGGAAAAATTATGGAGCAGGTCCTCAAGGAATCAATTATGAAACATTTAGAGGAAAGGAAAGTGATCAGGAACAGTCAGCATGGATTCACGAAGGGGAAGTCGTGCCTGACTAACTTAATTGCCTTCTATGATGAGATAACTGGCTCTGTGGATGAGGGGAAAGCAGTGGATGTGTTATTTCTTGACTTTAGCAAAGCTTTTGATACTGTCTCCCACAGTATTCTTGCCACCAAGTTAAAGAAGTATGGGCTGGATGAATGGACTGTAAGGTGGATAGAAAGCTGGCTAGATCGTCGGGCTCAACGGGTAGTGATCAATGGCTCCATGTCTAGTTGGCAGCCGGTTTCAAGTGGAGTGCCCCAAGGGTCGGTCCTGGGGCCGGTTTTGTTTAATATCTTTATTAATGATCTGGAGGATGGTGTGGACTGCACTCTTAGCAAGTTTGCAGATGACACTAAACTAGGAGGCGTGGTAGATACACTAGAGGGTAGGGATCGGATACAGAGGGACCTAGACAAATTAGAGGATTGGGCAGAAAAAAACCTGATGAGGTTCAACAAGGACAAGTGCAGAGTCCTGCACTTAGGACGGAAGAATCCCATGCACTGCTACAGACTAGGGACCGAATGGCTAGGTAGCAGTTCTGCTGAAAAGGACCTAGGGGTCACAGTGGACAAGAAGCTGGATATGAGTCAACAGTGTGCTCTTGTTGCCAAGAAGGCTAACGGCATTTTGGGCTGTATAAGTAGGGGCATTGCCAGCAGATCGAGGAACGTGATCGTTCCCCTTTATTCGACATTGGTGAGGCCTCATCTGGAGTACTGTGTCCAGTTTTGGGCCCCACACTACAAGAAGGATGTGGAAAAATTGGAAAGAGTCCAGCGGAGGGCAACAAAAATGATTAGGGGTCTGGAGCATATGACTTATGAGGAGAGGCTGAGAGAACTGGGATTGTTTAGTCTCCAGAAGAGAAGAATGAGGGGGGATTTGATAGCAGCCTTCAACTACCTGAAGGGGGGTTCCAAAGAGGATGGAGCTCGGCTGTTCTCAGTGGTGGCAGATGACAGAACAAGGAGCAATGGTCTCAAGTTGCGGTGGGGGAAGTCCAGGTTGGATATCAGGAAAAACTATTTCACTAGGAGGGTGGTGAAACACTGGAATGCGTTACCTAGGGAGGTGGTGGAGTCTCCTTCCTTGGAGGTTTTTAAGGCCCGGCTTGACAAAGCCCTGGCTGGGATGATGTAGCTGGGAATTGGTCCTGCTTTGAGCAGGGGGTTGGACTAGATGACCTCTTGAGGTCCCTTCCAACTCTGATATTCTATGATTCTATGATTCTATGACCTCAGAGTTATACTTCATATTTCTAACTTCAGATACAAGAATGATATATGCACGCAAATAGGATGAACGCACTCAGTAGATTATAAGCTTTGTAATGATACCTTACAAGAGACCTTTTGCATAAAGCATATTCCAGTTACATTATATTCACATTCATAAACATATTTTCATAAAGCATATGGAGTGCAACGTCACGTCCTCCTCCTGAACTTACAGCCAGAGACTTGGACACCGTCCATGGTGGAGGCAGTACATTTAAAATTCCGGTTCAGCTCTGGTCATACCCCCATCCAGCACTATTAAACACTATAATGCTATTCATAAGGGTTCTTACAAAGTTCTGGGTTCCTGGTCCCCAGGTACCCGAAAACTTGTTGGGGTGTAGCATTGCTAACAGAATGCAGATAGCAATATCTGTTAAAGTGTAGGTTTCTTGGCATTTAGCCACCAATGCCATGAGGCGGTGTGCCTCAGTTTCCCCTTCCACACAGTAGTGTACGCCTGTTATGCTTTTGCTGCTGTGCCAAGCTTCCAGCCTGTTTACAAGTATAAGATGAAAAACAACCCGCTTGTGGGACTGTCTTGTTACCATCCCTAGCATGAACAAAAGTTTTTTCCAGAGATCTGGTATGTTACACATCTTCAAAGGGTTTACCATTAGTATTAACTCCTTTGTCTTGACCCATAGATGAAGTAGCCAAAGAGACAAGATAACCAGCAAATCTATGGCGGACAGGCTCTGTTCACACAGTTTAGCTCGTTCAGTGTCCATTGCATTTTCCAATCCCTTTGTGTACCATAGTAGGGGTTTTGACACAGAGTCTCCTGTCTCTTTGGTGAAGGCTCTCAATTCAGGTATGTGTTTGGGGTTTTGGGAAGGAAAGGGTGCACTGAAACCATGCCTGCCCTTGGCCCTTCCATCTGGAATCTCTTTCTGTTGGGCCCCACCAGCTTGTGAAGCTTCCCAAATGCAAAGTTTTTCCTTCTCCTGCCTTGAAGAGAAAAATGTTAGTTTCTACAAGCATAGCAGGAACAACATCTTTTAATGCAGTGCTTTGGATTGGTAAGATCCCCTCAGTCACCCCATTCTCTGTTCCCAAAAGGTCAGCTGGGTGGACTCTTCCCTCCAGGAGATTTGACCATCAGTCTTCCCTTAATACCTGATCCACAGGTGAGGAGTCTGGCATTTCAGATGCCTTCCTACAAAAGGTGGACAGACCCTCCTGTCCACCCTCACCTTCCATATGGACTTCCCTCTCTGGGTTCCCCGCAAGGCAGACACCCCTGTGTCCTCCAAAAGAGAAGGTGACCCTGATCCAGCTGTGGGCTCAAAACTACCAGCTATGACAGACCCTTCACTGGCCAGCAAAATCCCCCCCCTCCGCCCTTTCACTCAGGTTCGGCTTGCTTCCAGCTACAGAGCCCTTGGGGTCTGTTCCCACTGCAGTGGTTGTCAGGACCCCAACTTCATTTCCGGGATACATGTCCCTGTGCACCCTAAGGCAGGGCCTGTCCCGTGCTGACCTGCAACTTCCTGGCAGTCAGCAGCTGGGAAGGCCCCCCTGTTACCAGGTGGAACATCCCTCTCCCCAAGGGAGATGATCACGGGACAGGAGCTGGCTCTATCCACCCCTCCCGCAGGGACCAGTCTTGGGCCCCAGGTCTCAACCATCCCTGCCCCCAACGGTACATTTTCCCCTGCTACAGAGGAATTAGACACTCTCCCATTTCCCCAGCAGCTCCTGTGACTTCACCCTCCCCTCTGGGGCTTTCAGCACAAGATTCCTTCTTGCTGCCAACAACCTTGGGACAGATTCTGCCACATCAAAACAATCATTCCCCAGTAGAAACAGTGCAAAATTATGTGCCACCGCTGCAACAGTTAGTTCAGCCTGCAAATCACCAGTTTCCATGTGTACCTTAGCTAAAGGTGCAAGGACTTTGTAACCTTCCGCCAATTCTAATTCTGCCATTTTTCTTGGTAACAAATCCTTCTCATGGATCAGGTCCCTCCTGACCACAGAAATCTCTGCACCGGTATCCCTCCAACCTTGGAGCACTTTGCCATTAAGCTTAACAGCATGCATATGCTCACTGCTTGTTTGTGTAGAAGCAACCTTTACAAATCCTGTGTGGAAAGTGGCAGTAACCTGGGATAACCCTGTGCTCTGAAAAGCAGCAGCTTCATGTGTTACCTGGAGCCTGTTCCCACTCAGCCCAGGACATTTATTCCTCAGGTGCTTAGTGGAATTACAATGATAGCATCTTCTGGGCTCCGCTTGTATAGGAGACTTGGGACGAGTAACAGGGAAATGGGGAGGTGAACGCCCAGCCTCCTTTTTCCCAGGAGTAAATGGTGATTCTGTTTTCCACCAACCCTGTACCACTCTGCCAGTGGTTTATGTTTAATTGCAGCTGATTTACCCACTGCATCCATCTTTTTGTCCCACAAATCCTGTTTTATATCGTCACTGAACATATTCAGGAACTGTTCCTGAACAACCAAATCACACATTTCTTCAAAGCTTGTAATGCCTTTTCCCCTCACCCACTTGTCTAACAAATCTCTCATTTCATTTACATAAGCCACATTACTCAATCCAGTTCCCCTTTTAAGGGTCCTGAATTTAACCCTGTAGCTTTCAGGTATAATCTGAAACTGTTTCAAAACCAGTTCCTTAAATATACCATAGTTTGAAGCATCAGTAATAGACATCTTATTGAATATGTCCAGAGCTCTCCCACTCAATTTTGCAACGAAAGTAGTCATCTTTTGATCCTCAGGAATTGCATGGAGAGTGCACAGTCTCTCAAAGGTGATGAAATACTCGGCAATATCACTGGATTCATCATATGGTGGACATAACCGCTCCCATTTATGGATTTTGGGTGAAGTGGAGCCAGCTGCTGAAGGGTTCTGTCTCTTCCACTCCATTACAGCCAGTTCATGCTTCTGGATCTCAATTTGGGTTTGTCTCTTAACTCCAGGGCCTGCTGCCTCTCTCGTTCCTTCTCCTCCTGAGCAGCTTGCTGTGCTAACCTTTGGGCTTCCATGGCTCTTTCGTGAGCAGCTTTTTCCTGGGAAAATTGCACATTAATCTCCATTTCTCTTAATTCCATCTGTCTTTTATGTTCATTTTCCTTCTCAGCAATCTGCAACCTGTGCAGTTCTAGCTTCTTCTGAGCCTTACTGTCACTCATTTTGCTGATTTTCCTGCCTCTATTTCCCTTACCCAAAATAAACAAACAGAAAATAACAAACCAGTAGCCACTTTGTCTGTTCTCCAGCCACCACACTTAAAACTCACTTAAAATCACTACCAGTGTCTCAAAGCAATCAGCTGTGCACAGATTCTGTTCAACTACGCCACAGTGACTGGTTCAGTCACAGAGACCCTCTTGGGACTGTCAACTGATGTGCTGGAATTACCTCTGAGCCCGTTCTCCCTGCCAGCTTGGGACTTCCAGAACCCTGCCTTGTCGAGCCAAACACGCTAGCCTACTGCAACACAGACCCAGGTCCAGGCCATGCCCCCTATCATAAATATAAAGGGAAGGGTAACAACCTTTATGTATGCAGTAACATAAATCCCTCCTGGCCAGAAGTTCAGAATCACTTACCTGTAAGGGGTTAATCAGTTCAATTAACCTAGTTGGCACCTGACCAGAAGGACTAATGGGCAAAGAAGATACTTTCAAATCTGGGGCAGGGCGGGGGGGAAGGTTTTGTTTGTGCTCTCTTTGTTGGTTCCCTCTCGGGACAAAGAGAGAGACCAAGCAGGTAACTCAGCTCCTAAAAAGATCCTGAACTGATACATCTAAAAATTACAGAAATTGAAAGTAATAGCAAGGAAATGTGTTAGATTATCTTTTGTTTTAGCTTATGAACTTTCCCTATGGTAAGAGGGAGGTTTATTCCTGTTTTTGTCACTTTGAAGTTGAGCCTAGAGGGGAATCCTGTGTTTTAAATCTTTTTATTTACCCTGTAAAGTTATCTTCCATCCTGATTTTGCAGGTGTGATTCTTTTACTTTTTTTTTTAATGAAATTCTTCTTTTAAGAACCTGACTGATTTTCAGTGTCCTAAAAACCAAGGATTTGGTCTGTGCCCACTTTGTTAACCTATCCATTGGTATATTATTCTCAAGCCCCCCCAGGAAAGGGGGTGAGGCGGCTTGGGGGATATTTTGGAGGAGATACGGTTCCAAGTGGCCCCTCCCTGAATGTTTGTTAAATCACTTGGTGGTGGCAATAATACCGTCCAAGGACAAGGAAAGGAATTTGTGCTTTGGGAAAGTTTTTAACCTAAGCTGGTGGAATATAAGCTTAGGCGGTCTTTCATCCGGGTCCCCACATCTGTACCCCAAAGTTCAGAGTGGGGAGGGAACCCTGACACCCCCAAAGCTGCAGATTTAACTGAAAACAGCTTAGCAGGTTATCTGCCTCCAGCACCCAGACACCCAGTTCCCAATGGGATCCAAACCCCAAATAAATCTGTTTTACTCTGTATAAAGCTAATACAGGGTAAACTCATAAATTGTCTGCCCTCTATAACATGGATAGAGAGATATGCACAGCTGTTTTCACTTAAAGCCTGCAACTTTGGAGGCTCACTCACTCTCCCTCACTCAGTCTCCCCCACCCTCACTCACTTTCACCAGGCTGGGGCAGTGGGTTGGGAGGAGGGGGGTGAGGGGTCCGGCTGGGGGTGTAGGCTCTGGGGTGAGGCCAGGGATGAGGGGTTTGGGGTGCAGGAGGGGGTATGGGCTCTGGCTGAGGGGGTGGGGCTGGGGATGAGGGATTTGGGGTGCAGAAGGGGGCTTAGGGCTAGGGCTGTTGGAGGGGTGAAGGTGCAGGCTCCGGGAGGGAGTTTGGGTGTGAGAAGGGACTCCAGGCTGGGGCAGGGAGTTGGGGTGCGGATGGGGGTGCGGGGTCCCAGTGGCACTTACTGTGGCTCTCAGAAAGCGGCCACCAGGTCCCTGCAGCCCCTAGGCACATGGGTGGCCAGGGAGGCTCCGTGTACTGCACTCACGCCCACAGGCACCACCCCCACAACTCCCATTGGTCGCGGACCACGGATCCCAACCAATGGGAGCTGCGGAGCCAGCACTCAGGGCGGTAGTAGCGTGTGGAGCCTCCCTGGCCGCCCATGCATCTAGGAGCTGCAGGGAATTGGCAGCCACTTCCAGGAGCCGCGCAGAGCTAGGGCAGGCAGGGAGCCTGCCTCAGCCCCAAGCCACTGCTGTGCTGCCATCCGGACTTTTAACAGCCTGGTCAGTGGTGTCAACCGGAGTCACCAGGGTCCCTTTTCGACCAGGAGTTCTGGTTGAAAACCGGATGCTTGGCAACCTTAGAAGCAGCTCACACTGGCTCCAGTTTAGTCCAGTAACAAAAAGGTTAATGATCTAAACATTAAACACTATGTACAGGGCATGAGTCACAGGGTTCATAAATACAGCATTGCCCTCCCACCCCACATCCTCTTCTGAGAGACCCTTCTCATTGACCTGCCTTGACTGAGTTGCAAGATGTCATATATATTTGTGTGTGGCTAAAATGTGATCTTCCGACACACTTATGGATTACTACAAACAGGCTCAGCATGGCCAATCCCCAGTATTCTAAAACCAAGAGTCAGGCCCCAAGAAATCATGAAGCTCTTCAAAAGTAAAACATTTGACGTTCTTATTGTTTAATCTTTAAAATTTTAGGTTACCCACTTAGGTCACATTTCCAAGCTTTTCTTCATAACCATGGGATCTTACTCTTCTTTGAAATGAAAGCTGAGAGTCTCACAAAAATCACATGACTCCAGGAACTGGGGTTTTAAGAAGAGTATGAAATATCTCAAGACTTGTGAGAATTGGCAACACTGGCCAGGTAAAATTTTCAAAAGCACCTACATGATTTAGGAACTGTAGCAGGGTGGTGGTGCAAAAGCACCTAATCAGCCCCTGCCCAGTCAGCTCCAATCAAGGGAAACAGATTGGGGCTGATGGAAAAGGCCTGATGCCAGCCTAAGGATTGACAACACCTGCTGGCCTGACAAGCCAGGGGCTATAAAGACTGGGAGGGAGCCAGAAAGCAGGGGGCAGCCAGGAAGAAGTCAGTCAGGGAGGGAACTGGAGGCCTCCAAGCTGAAGGCTGACTCTGCCTGTAAAGGAGGTGACTAATCCTGTAAAGCTTGTATATAGATGAACAGTGGTGGTGGGACAACCTTAAGTGAATAAAGACAAGGGTGTTGCACAACCCTGAAGCCTCTCTGAGCCTTACTGGGGACAGCAAGTGGGCCCCAGGAAGAGGGGCGGGTCGTGAACCCTGTTACAGGAACCTAAGTCCCATTTTCAAAAGTGTCTCAGGCACTTAGGAATCTAAGCCTCAATGAAAGAAAATGGAACTTGGGCAACTACAGGCCACATGTTCAAAGGCCTTTTGGCATCTAAAGATACAGCTAGGCATCAAGTAGGATTTCCAAAAATGCCTAGGCACCTATCTGCATTTTTAAGTGCCTAAAGATCTTTGAATATCTAAATCACTTCTGAAATGTTATCCCTTGATCTCTTTTCTCCAAATGTCCGGTCATAGGTCATGATGACAGTGGCCACATAGTTAAATGAAATGGTGGCTAATTACCAGTTCTCCCACAAGGAATGGAACACCATGATTTGGCTCCAGATGCCAAACGATTAGGTGCCATTTAATTTTGCATGACGTCATCTCTAACAAAACAACCCAAAGAAAAAGAAATGGATCTCATCTTACCTCCTCTAGTTTCTCCACTCGGCCCACCAATTTTGTTGTGACTGAGTGTAACTTTAGAAGGTCTAAGCCATAGAAAGCACTTTCTAGCATCTCTATGATGGAGGATAACTGTAAAACAAAAGTGACATAATGTTAACAAGATGGGACTTGCATCGTCCCCCACTTTTCTCTGCTATACAATATCAGTTTGGCTTTAAGACAAGATTTTCCATTTATATCTGCAGCCTGGAGAATTTTGGAATCAAGAGACAACATGCAGAGCTAAGTAGAGCATTTTAGGAATTTATATGGATACAAATAGCACCTGCATTTACACTAGCTAGTGTTAAAATTAGCATGTACTGTAAGGATTTATACTGCTCACCAGCTAGGAAAAAATGTCCACAAACAGGAAGGTATTACACAGTTAGGCGCTTTATAGCATGGATGGTTACACCCTCTTCTAGCATCCACACTGGCCACTGCTCAAGGAAGAACACAGGACAAGTTGGGCCATTGTTCAGTTCTAGTGCAGCAAGTCTTTAAATAGATATGTGGGAAAACGACAGCTACAATAATGGGATATAAACAATAAAACAACATTGGCTGCGATTTTTCATAGATTCAAGGACTGGAAGGGACCTCGAGAAGTCATCAAGTCCAGTCCCCTGCTCTCATGGCAGGACCAAATACTGTCTAGACCATCCCTGATAGACATTTATCTAACCTACTCTTAAATATCTCCAGAGATGGAGATTCCACAACCTCCCTAGGCAATTTATTCCAGTGTTTAACCACCCTGACAGTTAGGAACTTTTTCCTAATGTCCAATCTAAACATCCCTTGCTGCAGTTTAAGCCCATTACTTCTTGTTCTATCCTTAGAGGCTAAGATGAACAAGTTTTCTCCCTCCTCCTTATGACACCCTTTTAGATACCTGAAAACTGCTATCATGTCCCCTCTCAGTCTTCTCTTTTCCAAACTAAACAAACCCAATTCTTTTAGCCTTCCTTCATAGGTCATGTTCTCTAGACCTTTAATCATTCTTGTTGCTCTTCTCCGGACCCTCTCCAATTTCTCCACATCTTTCTTGAAATGCAGTGCCCAGGGCCGCCCAGAGGATTCAGGAGGACTGGGGCAAAGCAATTTTGGGGGCCCCTTCCATAAAAAAAAGTTGCAATACTATAGTAACTTATTTAGAAATGTAAAAAATAACCAGTGAAATACATTTAAAAATTAATTTTTAATAATTTGAAAATACACGAAATACATTATTTTAAAACATTAAATGCTTTAATGGCATGTATACATTTGCAATTACATAATGGGCTGTCGCTGGGTGATGGTTGGTGCCAATGGGTTGTTGCTGCTGTTGCCCAGGGCTGGGCGGGGAGCTGGACTTTGGGTTGGGGGGTGCCCGGCTCACAGGGGCTGGGCTCAGAGCTGGGGGTCAGGGCTGTGGGGGGATGGGGTCAGAGGGGCTGTGCTCAGAGCTGGGGGTCAGGGCTGCGGGGGGAGTGGGGTCATAGAATCATAGAATCATAGAATATCAGGGTTGAAAGGGACCGCAGGAGGTCATCTAGTCCAACCCCCTGCTCAAAGCAGGACCAATTGCCAACTAAATCATCCCAGCCAGAGCCTTGTCAAGCCTGACCTTAAAAACCTCTAAGGAAGGAGATTCCACCACCTCCCTAGGTAACCCATTCCAGTGCTTCACCACCCTCCTAAAGTTTTTCCTAATATCCAACCTAAACCTCCCCAACTGCAACTTGAGACCATTACTACTTGTTCTGTCATCAGGTACCACTGAGAACAATCTAGATACATCCTCTTTGGAATCCCCTTTCAGGTAATTGAAAGCAGCTATCAAATCCTCCCTCAATCCCAGCTCAGGTGTCCGGCTCAGAGGGGCTGGGCTCAGAGCTGGGGGTCAGGGCTGTGAGGGAGGTGGGGTCAAGGGGGAGTCCGGCTCAGAGGGGCTGGGCTTGGAGCTGGGGGTCAGGGCTGTGTCGAGCTCAGAGGGGCTTACCATGCTGCTTACTCCCGCCTCCCCCCTCTCCCAGAGCCTCAGCGCACCATGTCCAGGAGCGGCCCTGGACAGCGCTGCAGCGGCGTGGCTCCACGGGACCTGAGCTCCCGCCGCTTGGTCTGGAACTCTGAGCCCTGCCCCCTTACCACGCGGCTCTGAGTGGGAGGAGCTCAGGCCACGCGGCTGCAGCGCTGTCCAGGGCCGCTCCTGGATGCAGCGCGGTGAGGTGCCGGGGGATGGGGGAAGGCGAGGCGGGGGGGATCCTCCGACATTCTCATGGGGGCCCATGCGGGGCCCGGAGCAAATTGCCCCACTTGCCCCCCCCTCCGGGCGGCCCTGGCAGTGCCCAGAGCTGGACACAATACTCCAGTTGAGACCTAACCAGCGCAGAGTAGAGCGGAAGAATGACTTCTCGTGTCTTGCTCACAATGCACCTGTTAATGCATCCCAGAATCATGTTTGCTTTTTTGCAACAGCATCACACTGTTGACTCATATTTAGCTTGTGGTCCACTATAACCCCTTTCTGCCGTACTCTTTCCTAGACAGTCTCTTCCCATTCTCTATGTGTGAAACTGATAGTTCCTTCCTAAGTGGAGCACTTTGCATTTGTCTTTATTAAACTTCATCCTCAAAAAGAACAGGAGTACTTGTGGCACCTTAGAGACTAACAAATTTATTAGAGCATAAGCTTTTGTGGACTACAGCCCACTTCTTCGGATGCATATTTGTTAGTCTCTAAGGTGCCACAAGTACTCCTGTTCTTTTTGCGGATACAGACTAACACGGCTGCTTCTCTGAAACTTCATCCTGTTTACCTCAGACCATTTCTCCAATTTGTCACATATGCTCAATGGTCTGTGATGGGATGTTAGATGGGGTGGGATCTGAGTTACTACAGAGAATTCTTTCCTGGGTGCTGGCTGGTGAGTCTTGCCCACATGCTCAGGGTTTAACTGATCGCCATATTTGGGGTCGGGAAGGAATTTTCCTCCAGGGCAGATTGGCAGAGGCCCTGGAGGTTTTTTTGCCTTCCTCTGCAGCGTGGGGCACGGGTCACTTGCTGGAGGATTCTCTGCACCTTGAGGTCATTAAACCACGATTTGAGGACTTCAATAACTCATGTGTCATGTGTTTTCATATGGAGCTCTACTTCTCCCTTATGCAAGGCCCCTCCCAATGGAGCTATCCTGCAGAACCTAGGTTTCCTAGGGCTGTGTTCCTCCAGCCCCAGAGCCGGATGAGCACACACATACATACATAAACAGAGCACGTCTGACCAGACTGGGTCAATCAGCACTTTCAAGCTGACCCCTTATATGTCCGTGGACTCAATGGGCTGGGTCAAGCAGCACTTTCAAGCTGTCCCCCCTTATGTGCCCCTGGGCTCAATAGACTGGGTCAAGCAGCACTTCCAAGCTGCCACCCTTATGTGTCCCTGTAGCGAGGCAGGACTCACCCCTGCGGCGCCTCCTTCTGGTACTGTCTGGGAATTAGCTCATTTCCAGCCTTGGAGCGCCCTGTGCAGGCCAGTATCCCTCCCTGGACTCCAGTGGCCTGTTATCTGGGGTGCTGCCCCCTGGCAGTACACCCCTCAGTCTCAGGGTCTTCCCTCCCTGGGGAATCCCCACCCCCTTCCCCACCTCACCTCAGTTGTAGGCTACTGCCAGTCACCAACTTGCCCCCCGCCCTGGGGCAGACTGCAGTGCCAGCCATTCATCATAGGCAAGGTTGGGTCTGGACCTGCTGCCTCTCTGCAACCCAGTGCCTCTATGGCCTTGGACCAGGCCCTGCAGCCTGGGGAGTTGCCAGCCTAGAACTCCCCAGCCCCTCTGGCCTTTCCCCAGCCCTGCCTCACTCTAGGCACCCTGAGCTTCCCAGCAGCCAGGTCCCTCTCTCTCTGAAGGCAAAGAGAGACTGCTGAGCTCCTGGCTCCCAGTCTCTTATATAGGGCCAGATGAGGCCTGATTGGGGCATGGCCCAGCTGCTTCCCCAATCAGCCCCACTTTTCCTGCCACAGCCCTCTCCCAGGGCTGATTTCAAGCCCTTCCAGGCAGGAGCGGGGTAACCACCCCGCTACAATCCCAGACTCAGCATGTCCCTATCCTCACTCTCACATCACAATTGTACTGGTAGTAACCTACTTGATGAGCAAACCCCACAGTATTTTGGGCGCTGCAGGGATCTTTAGCTTAGGTAAAAGCAGCATTGCTGCAGAATACATGGGGGAAGCTAAAAACACAGAAGAGTAAAGTTCAGCAAGAGAGAGAAAAGCAACCAGCTTAACCATAAAAGTTATTTATTCAATACTAGTGATAACTACACAAAGAGGGCTAAACCAACATAACATAGGTATTAACCTTTAATAATGTAAGGTAGAAAGGAAAACAGAGAGAGAGAAAGAGGGGGATCTCACCCCCTCCATGAGGCTTGAACTGGTCGGGGTTCCCAGGTGATGGTAGTAGCTCAGGATCCAGAGTGCTGGAGACAGGCAGAACCCCCAGCACGATCAGTCAGGAGAAGATGGAGTCCCAGTGGAACTGATGCATAGTTCGGATCTAAGCATCAGAACACTTACTTGAACATAGGTAGGGGTTTTGTAGAGAAACAACAACAGTTCAAGGGAGAACACTAGATTTGTTTATGAGTAAACTGATGACTCAAAGGTTTTCTTAGGCTAGACAATAGGAGCTGATCACTCTTGGCTATGGGTGGTGTTTTCTTCCAGGAAGCTCACAATGCAATTAGGCTGCTTCAGTATTTTGGATATCAGTCAAGGATTCATTACTAGAATTGGTCTGATAACTGCTGAGCTGGGTGTGGGCAGGCGTAGGTTAGAATCATAGAATCATAGAATATCAAGGTTGGAAGGGACGTCAGGACGTCATCTAGTCCAACCCCCTGCTCAAAGCAGGACCAATTCCCACTAAATCATCCCAGCCAGGGCTTTGTCAAGCCGGGCCTTAAAAACCACCAAGGAAGGAGATTCCACCACCTCCCTAGGTAACGCATTCCAGTGCTTCACCACCCTCCTAGTGAAATAGTGTTTATTAATATCCAACCTAGGTTCATTAACATCTGTAGCAGAGATTCCCATGATGCAGTGCTTCCCTGCTTTTCTGGTCCCAGAGTTCAGTGCGTTTCTCTGTTCTTCATTCTGTATGCTTATCCCTGTCCCATCTTTCATGCAGATGAGGCTAGGGGAGTTGTCTCTGCTCTCCATTCTGTATGCAAATGGAGATGTCTTAATCTTGTCACCCTTGTCAGGAGGGGTCTAGGTGTGTCTCCCAACGCCCTTTACTGCTCTCTGCAAGCCTTTTCTCTGATTGGTCTTGTTTCAAGCAGAAACCGTCGGGGGGGGGGGGGTGTCCCTCATGAGTCAGACAGGCCAGACACTGTGCCCTGGTTCCCCAAAAACACAGAGCTGACTGGTATCAACCCCCAATGCAAAACTGATGCAGGAAGGGATGACACAAAGATCGCTAACTGCATCCCAAGAGCTTCCCCATCCTTGGTTCTGTCTTACTACAGCTAGTATTGGGTTAGAAGGCGTACCAGTGTATAACAGAAATGGTTTATCAAAGTCATGTTCAATAACATGATTGAATCTCTTTACAAACTCAAGGTAAAACTTGGTTAGAACAATAGTGGACTGGATCTGCTCTTGCAGCATGGCTCCCGTATGTCTCATGTGAACTTGCCAAGAGCTAAAGAACATAGCTACTTTATTTATACAAGCTCTGACAAATGTTTGGAACCCAAATAATATCAAGACAATGTAGATATTAATGTTGTCCATAGCGTAGGAATCTTGGCATTTAGCCGTGAAAGCAATATGGTAGTGTGCCTCAGTTTCCCTTTTCATACAGCACATCAGGTCTGGAATGTCTTTTCTCCTGGGAAAAGTTACAAGACTGTTTACAGGCACTAACTGTGCAACATCATCATTACAAGGCCTTTTAACATAAAGTGTGTTCTTATGTATCACTCTTAACATGTTCAAGGGATTTTCCAAAAGATTAGGCACATTGTACATTTTTACAGTTCTTGGTATTAGCAACACATTAGTTACAAAAATCACCATTAGCAATAACAACAAATTCATTGCTATGTCCATCTACAATTATTTTTGTCATGCCACACCTTTGGCTCAATACCATTAGGGTTTGGGTCTTTTAGGGTTAACCCGTCGCTTCCCTTTGCAAAATTAAGTTCTCGTTTTTTCTCTTTGTCCTCTAGGATCAAACCCTGATTTCTCTTGCTTAACAGAATCTATTGGCTGATTGGGTGTGCTCTCTTTGCTAACTATTAGCAAGTCTTTCTTCCCTCTGTTAGCCAGGTACTTTGCATCAACACAGACAGGAGCCTGTTCACCAGTTTTCCTTAATTGCTACCAATTCCAAGGCCGGACTCTGTCTTAAAGAAATACCACACAAATCCAAAGAGTCTGAGGGTGAGAGTTTGCTTGCTCTCCCCTGCATCCTTAAGCATTCAGCCATAAAACTGTTCTGCTATGAAACACCAGTAATCAAATCTGTCCTCAGACCCTGAAGCACAGATTGCTTACTCAAAGAATCAGCATGGAGACATTCCACTCTCAACAACCTTGTCTCCCCAACAAGCTGGCCAAACACAGCCACTTGGTTATGGAGCTGTTCAACTTTTATTCCATCTGAGACCTTCTTAAAGCTATCCACCCTGGATCTTTCAAAAGGAGTCAGTGGATCCATTCACAACAGAAAATTTCTGGCTGTTAGGAAAAAATGGTTACTCACCTTTCTGTAACTGTTGTTCTTCGAGATGTGTTGCTCCAGTTAGGTATGCGCATGTGCCGTGTACATGGATGTTGGAAACATTTTCCCTAGCAGATACCCGTCGGGCCGGCTATGGAGCCCCCTGGAGTGGCGCCGATATGATGCTCTGTATATGATCCTGCCGGCCCGACCCCCCTTCAGTTCCTTCTTGCTGGCTACTCCAACAAGGGGAAGGTGGGAGGGAATGGAATAGACATGAGCAGCACATCTCGAAGAACAACAGTTACAGAAAAGGACCCCCATTTTTTCTTCTTCAAGTGCTTGCTCATATCAATTCCAGTTAGGTGACTCCCAAGCCTTACCTTGGAGGTGGGATTGGAGTCAAGGTATTGCAGACTGAAGAATCGCCCTGCTGAAGGCCGCATCATCACGAGATTAGTGGACGATGGTGTAGTGCGACGTGAAGGTGTGCACCAAGGCCCATGTGGCAGCCCTGCAGATTTCCTGGAGGGGTACGTGTGCCAGGAAGGCTGCTGACGAGGCCTGAGCCCTCGTGGAATGAGCCATAACAGCAGGCGACATTTGCTAGGTTATAATAAGTGCGGATACACGCAGTGATCCGTGAAGATATTCGCTGGGAGGAAACCGGTGCACCTGTCATTCGTTCCGCGATGGCGACAAACAACTGGGTTGTCTTGTGGAATGGCTTTGTCCAGTCTATGTAGAAGGTGAGCACTCTTCTGACATCCAGTGAATGCAGCTGCTGTTCTCGAAGATCAGCATGTGGTTTTGGATAGAAAACCAGCAGGAAAATGTCCTGGCTGACATGGAAACAGGATACAACTTTTGGTAGGAAAGCTGGATGAGGCCTCAAATGAACTTTATCCTTATGGAAAATGGTATATGGCAGTCTCACGTGAGAACCCGTAGCTCGGAAACCCGTTGTGCTGAGGTAATGGTCACTAGGAAGGCGACCTTCCAGGAGAGGTAGAGATGTGAGCAGGAAGCCAGCGGCTTGAAAGGGGGACCCATAAGACGGAAAAGGACCAAATTAAGGTCCCAGGCCGACACAGGCGGTTTTATCGGGGGATGAACTTTTTCCAGGCCTTTCGGGAAGTGTCCCACGATGGGGTGTGCGAACACGGAACGCCAGGCCACACCCGGGTGAAATGCCGAGATAGCCGCGAGGTGAACCTTAAGCAAGTAAGTCGAAAGCTAGGTGTTGGTCCTTCAAGTGCACCAGGTAGTCCAGGATGTACGGGATTGAAGCTTGGAGCAGGAGCACCTGCCGTTGAGCACACCAGATGGAAAACCTTTTCCATTTTGCTTCGTACGTAATTCTGGTAGAAGGTTTACGGCTTTCCGGGAGCACCTGTCTTATCAAGTCTGAAAAGGCACGCTCAGCCTGGTTCAACCACGGATCCTCCAAACCATGAGGTGGAGTGACTGAAGATCTGGGTGTAGGAGACGACCGTGGTTCTGTGAGATGAGGTCAGGGGTGAGAGGCAGACGCAGCGGGGCCCGGATGGACAGATCCAAAAGAGTCGGGTACCTGGTGAGGCCAAGCTGGGGCCACCAGTATGACGTCCGCCTTGTCCCTGCAGACCTTGAGGAGTACCTTGTGGACTAGAGGAAATGGCAGGAAGGCATAAAGCAATTGGCCGGACCACGGGATCAAGGAGGCATCCGCAATCAAGCCCGGACTGTGACCCCGGAAGGAGCAGAAGGCTGGTCCACGAAGCAAACAGATTGATTCGGGGAAACCCCCAGCTGCGGAAAACGGAGCGGATAATGTCTGGACGAATCGACCATTCGTGCATAAGAAAACGTCTGCTCAAGCTGTCTGCCAGTTCGTTCTGAACACCCGGCAGGTATGAAGCTTGAAGAAGGATGGAGTGGGCTAAACAGAATTCCCACAGTAGAAGGGCTTCCTGGCAAAGGGGAGACGACCAGGCTCTGCTTTGTTTCTTCAGATAAAACATGGCCATGGTGTTGTCTGTCAATACTGCTACACAATGGCCCTGTAGGCGGGACAGGAACGCTTGGCATGCGAGGCGGATAGCCCTGAGTTCCTTGACATTGATATGCAGGGTTAGTTCTTTTACCTGCCATAAACCCCGCGTTGTCAGGCTCCCGAGGTGTGCCCCCCATCCCAGCGCAGATGCATCCGTTACCAGGGTCAGAGTGGGCTGAGGAGGGAGGAATGGAACCCCAGCTCCCACCATGTGGGGGTCCAGCCACCAGCGCAGGGAATTGAGAGTATGGCTTGGGACTATGAGCACCATGTCCAGGTTGTTGCAGCCCGGGCAATACGCGGACGCCAACCACGTCTGTGGGGGCCCGAGCCTCAGTCTGGCATGCTGCACCACGGAAGTGTAGGATGCCATGTGACCCAGCAGCTTGAGACACTGCCTTGCTGTAGTAGTGGGAAACCTGCAAAGGTTGGTGATTATGTTCGCAAGAGCCAGACGTCGGGCCTCTGGGAGAAATGCTCTCACTTGGTTTGCATCCAGGACTGCCCCGATAAACTCTATTGTTCGGGTTGGGGTGAGAACAGACTTGCTGACATTCAAAATGATGCCCAAGCGGTCGAACGTATCTGTGACCATCTGCACCTGAGACTGAACTTGCTGGCGAGATCGACCCCATATGAGCCAGTCGTCTAGGTACGGGTAGATGCGTATGTGATGTCGGTGAAGATGCCACAACTGCTATGCCCATTTGGTGAAGACGCGGGGGGCTGTGCACAGGCTGAACGGGAAGTAATGTGAGTAGAAACCCTTGCCCCTGAGCTCCCGAGGCACCTCCTCCACCACTACTAAAGCGAGGAGTGACTGCACCTCTTGAATAAGAAGTTGCTCGTGAGAGGGGTCCCTGAAGAGGGACGGGCAAGGGCGGTGGCAGGGTGGAGTGGAACAGAAGTGGATAGAATATCCCACCTCTACCATGCGGAGGACACATTGGTCTGATGTAATAAGGGACCATGCGTGGTAGAAGCGCGATAAACGGTTCAGAAAGGGAGGAGAGCTGACCGGGTTGTGGACTGGTAATCCGTCCTTGTGCGCATCTTCAAAATGGGCACTTAGAGCCCGGTGGGGGGGCTTGGACTGCCCCTGGCCCTGCCCAGGAGGGGGGCGTGATGGCCTACGCCGAGAGTATCTTTTCCTTCTGCGGGAGACGTCCTTCCTGGGTCTGGCAGGGAAGGAGTGCTGTTGGGTGGGCTGAAGCTTGAACGGCTTTCTTTGAGTTGCCAAGATATGCATGCCTAAAGATTTAATGGTGTTTCACGAATCTTTCAAGGTATGCAGTCTCGAATCAGTCTGTTTGGCAAATAAGCCTTCACCATCGAATGGAAGATCCTGGATCGTCTGTTGTACTTCAGGTGGAAGACCTGATGACTGGAGCCAGGCATTTCATCGCATGGCGATGCCAGAGTACATGCTGCCGCATCTGCGGCATCGAGGGAGCCTTGGAGAGATGCGTGGGCCACTAGTCTACCCTCCTCAGCAATGGCCCCCAGCTCCATCCGTGACTCAGATGGGAGGAGCTCCTGGAACTTTAGGATCACAGACCACGAGTTGTAGTGGTATTTGCTGAGGATTGCGAGTTGATCACCAGTAGAATAAACCTGCCTCCCAAAGATATCCAGTCATTTCACATCCTTTGATCTAGGGGCGGGCCCCTGTTGACCTGCCTCTCTTTTTCATTTACCGCATCCACCACGAGGGAACATGGGGAAGGATGGGTAAAGAGGTATTCATACCCCTTGGTGGGGACAAAGTACTTTCTTTCAACTCCCTTGGCTGTGGAGGGAATGGAGGCTGGAGTCTGCCAAATTGTTTTGGCGTTGGATTGAATCATTTTGTTCATCAGCAAAGCCAGCCTGGAGGGCCCTTCTTCCATAACCTCCTCCACTTGGAGGTTCATGTTCAGGGCCACTCGCTGGAGAAGCTCCTGTAGAGCCCTGAAGTCCATAGGAGGTGGGCCGGATGTGGACGTGCCCACCACAGCCTCATCAGGGGAAAACGAGGAAGATGCTACTGGGAGAGCCGGGTCCAAAATAGCCCCCTGGTCTGTTGGGTCCGGGTCTTCCTGAGTACCAGGGATAGCCTCCATGACAGGTGGGGCTGGTTCCAGAGTTTGTGCTGGGTCTGGAGACTTAACGAGTCTCGTTGCCACGATGGGGAGCAGTGCGCAGAGTGATGTAGGTCCAAGCAGAGCCGCGAGATCTCAGAGCGCCATCTGGACCTCAAGCAGGACCACAACCTGTCAGCCAATGACCACCTTAAGCGGGAACCGCTCTGAGGGTCGGGGCTGCGAGACCAGTGCCACGAGTCGGACCAGCGCCATGAGTCAGACCGGCATGTAGGGTACGCGTGGTGCCGGGACTCGGAACGGTGCCGGGACTCAGAGTAGCGCGATGATGCTGGTCTGGGGGCAGATGGTCCAAACATTGCTGGTTTGCCCCTCGATAGTACCAGAGCTCGAGCCAAGGGAGGCCTCGAGATCGGAGACACAGGCACAGTCATTTCAATGAGCCCTCTAGCGGCTTGAAGGTACCCGGAGTGGAAGGCAGCGTGACCTCCTCCGCTTGCAGGGGGCCCCGTGGTGGAGGACTGCTCCGTGTAGGCTGAGACCTAGTGGAGGATTTGCCAGTCTTAGGGGCCTGGTCTGCGCCCTGCCCTGTCAGGGCCGCGGTGTCTGCTTCAGGCCTCTGAGGAGGTCCTCCCATGGCCTACTTTTTACCGGAGTGGGAGAGGTGCCAGGGGGAACGCTTCTGGGCTCCGGGAGATCGTCAGCCCCTAGGAGGGCATGCCAAGTCCTCTTGCGGTGCTGTAGACGGCACCACTGGGAGGCTGCTCTGCACTGAGGCACTTGGGCCCGCATCTTGAGAGGGACGGAGGGCAGACGCCATAAGGAGTTGCTTGAGGCAGATATCCCTCTCCTTTCTTGTGCAAGGTTTAAATGTCTTGCAAATTTTACACTTGTCAACCTGGTGGGCCTCTCCCAGACACCGAAGACAGGAGTCGTGGGGATTGCCCGTGGGCATAGGCTTGCCGCAGGAGCTGCAGGGTTTGAAGCCCTGGGACGGCATGCCCCAGAGCCCCGTGGGGCACTCGTTGAAGGGGAAGAGCCCATCCCCCCCCCAACTGCTCTACTATACTTAACACTAGAGATAACTACTAACAATTAACTAACAAAGGTAACCATATACAGAGATAAGAGATAGCTAGGGAGTAGTGGAGCACTTGATCACAAGAGACCACTATTCCAACAACTGTCACAGGCGGTAAGAAGGGTATGAAGGGGGGGTCAGGCCAGCAGGGTCATATATGGAGCACCATATCGGCACCACTCTAGGGGGCTCCGCAGCCAGCCTGACGGGTAGCTGCTAGGGAAAAAGTTTCCGACATCAGTGCATGCAGCGTGCGCACACACCTAACTGGAATTGATATGAGCAAGCACTCGAAGAAGAACTGAAGCTTTCTTGATTAAATCACTTTCACACCCTTCCGTTACAGCAAACTGCTTGCAAAAACTACCATGAGGATTTTTTTCCTTAGGAACTTCTTTGAGCAACAATTCACCTCTCACAGAAATTCTGCTATTACCCTCTTCACCTAGGGCCTGCTCTAAAAAAGGAACACTTTCCTGAGCAACCACAGACTTTTTCTGGGTCTCACATTCAGAATCATTTCTGGCCCTTCAGGACAATTTTTACACAATCTCCTTTCCGGCAAGCTCATAGACTCATTCGACAAAAGGTTAGAGGTACTCTTTTTCCCTCTGCAACTTTCCTCACAGTCACTGGCAACACGCAAGTTGTCAGGCCCAACACATACAAGTTTAGGAATTATTTCCTCCTGGCTGAAAGTTTTCACACCGTCAGTAGGTAACAATCAAATAACCTTTATGCTCTCCTTGTGCCCTGACTAGGATATCAATCTGATCAGAAAGAGTTGGTACATCCTTTCTCACCAACACACTAGCAACACGCAAAGCAACAGTACCTGTAACACTGACCCAGGAACCTATCCTTGTAACAAACCCCGATACCAACTCTGTCCACATATCAATTCAAGTGACATCATCATAGGACCTAATCACATCAGCCATACCATCAGGGGCTCGTTCACCTGCACATCTAGCAATGTGATATATGCCATCATGTGCCAGCAATGCCCCTCTGCCATGTACATTGGCCAAACCGGACAGTCTCTACGCAAAAGAATGGACACAAATCTGACATCAGGAATCATAATACTCAAAAACCAGTGGGAGAACACTTTAACCTGTCTGGTCATTCTATGACAGACCTGCAGGTGGCTATTTTACAACAGAAAAACTTCAAAAACAGACTCCAACGAGAGACTGCTGAGCTGGAATTGATATGCAAACTAGATACAATCAACTCAGGATTGAATAAGGACTGGGAATGGTTGAGCCATTACAAACATTGAATCTATCTCCCCTTGTAAGTATTCTCACACTTCTTATCAAACTGTCTGTACTGGGCTAGCTTGATTATCACTTCAAAAGTTTTTTTCTCTTACTTAATTGGCCTCTCAGAGTTGGTAAGACAACTCCCACCTGTTCATGCTCTCTGTATGTGTGTATATATATATATATCTCCTCAATATATGTTTCACTCTATATGCATCCGAAGAAATGGGCTGTAGTCCACGAAAGCTTATGCTCTAATAAATTTGTTAGTCTCTAAGGTGCCACAAGTACTCCTGTTCTTCTTACAGTAACAGTAACTCTTCTAGACCTGCTGCTCACAAACTGGGAAGAATTAGTAGGGGAAGCAAAAGTGGATGGGAACCTGGAAGGCAGTGACCATGAGATAGTTGAGTTCAGGATCCTGACACAAGGAAGAAAGGAAAGCAGCAGAATACGGACCCTGGACTTCAGAAAAGCAGACTTTGACTCCCTCAGGGAACTGATGGGCAGGATACCCTGGGAGAATAACATGAGGGGGAAAGGAGTCCAAGAGAGCTGGCTGTATTTTAAAAGAATCCTTATTGAGGGTGACGGAAAAAAACATCCCAATGTGTAGAAAGAATAGTAAGTATGGCAGGCGACCAGCTTGGCTTAACAGTGAAATCCTTGCTGATCTTAAACGCAAAAAAGAAACTTACAAGAAGTGGAAGATTGGACAAATGACCAGGGAGGAGTATAAAAATATTGCTCAGGCATGCAGGAGTGAAATCGGGAAGGCCAAACCACACTTGCAGTTGCAGCTAGCAAGAGAAGTTAAGAGTAACAAGAAGGGTTTCTTCAGGTATGTCAGCAAGAAGAAGAAAGTCAAGGAAAGTGTGGGCCCCTTACTGAATGAGGGAGGCAACCTAGTGACAGAGGATGTGGAAAAAGCTAATGTACTCAAGTTTTTTTTGCCTCTGTCTTCACAAACAAGGTCAGCTCCAAAACTGCTGCACTGGGCAGCACGGCATGGGGAGGAGGTGACCAGCCCTCTGTGGAGAAAGAAGTGGTTCGGGACTATTTAGAAAAACTGGACGAGCACAAGTCCATGGGGCCAGATGTGCTGCATCCGAGGGTGCTAAAGGAGTTGGCGGATGTGATTGCAGAGCCATTGGCCATTATCTTTGAAAACTCATGGTGATCGGGGGAGGTCCCGGATGACTGGAAAACGGCTAATGTAGTGCCCATCTTTAAAAAAGGGAAGGAGAAGGATCCGGGTAACTACAGGCCAGTTAGCCTCACCTCAGTCCCTGGAAAAATCATGGAGCAGATCCTCAAGGAATCAATTCTGAAGCATGTAGAGGAGGGGAAGTGATCAGGAACAGTCAGCATGGATTCACCAAGGGCAAGTCATGCCTGACTAACCTAATTGCCTTCTATGAGGAGATAACTGGGTCTGTGGATGAGGGGAAAGCAGTGGATGTGTTATTCCTTGACTTTAGCAAAGCTTTTGATACGGTCTCCCACAGTATTCTTGCCAGCAAGTTAAAGAAGTATGGCCTGGATGAATGGACTATAAGGTGGCTAGAAAGCTGGCTAGAACATTGGGTTCAACGGGTAGTGATCAATGGTTCCATGTCTAGTTGGCAGCCGGTATCAAGCAGAGTGCCCCAAGGGTCGGTCCTGGGGCTGGTTTTGTTCAATATCTTCATTAATGATCTGGAGGATGGCGTGGACTGCACTCTCAGCAAGTTTGCAGATGACACTCAATTGGGAGGAGTGGTAGATACGCTGGAGGGTAGAGATAGGATACAGAGGAACCTAGACAAATTAGAGGATTGGGCCAAAAGAAACCTCATGAGGTTCAACAAGGACAAGTGCAGAGTCTTGCACTTAGGATGGAAGAATCCTATGCACTGCTACAGACTAGAGACCGAATGGTTAGGCAGGAGTTCTGCAGAAAAGGACCTAGGGGTTACAGAGTACGAGAAGCTGGATATGAGTCAACCGTGTGCCCTTCTTGCCAAGAAGGCTAACGGCATTTGGGGCTGTATAAGTAGGGGCATTGCCAGCAGATCGAGGGACGTGATCATTCCCCTCTATTCGACATTGGTGAGGCCTCATCTGGAGTATTGTGTCCAGTTTTGGGCCCCATACTACAAAAAGGATGTGGAAAAATTGAAAAGTGTCCAGCGGAGGGCAACAAAAATGATTAGGGGGCTGGAGCACATGATTTATGAGGAGAGGCTGAGGGAACTGGGATTATTTAGTCTGCAGAAGAGAAGAATGGGGCGTGGATTTGATAGCTGCTTTTAACTACCTGAAAGGGGGTTCCAAAGAGTATGGAGCTCAGCTGTTCTTACTGGTAGCAGATGACAGAACAAGGAGTAATGGTCTAAAGTTGCAGTGTGGGAGGTTTAGGTTGGATATTAGGAAAAACTTTTTCACTAGAAGGGTGGTGAAGCACTGGAATGGGTTATCTAGGGAGGTGGTGGAATCTCCTTCCTTAGAGGTTTTTAAGGTCAGGCTTGACAAAGCCCTGGCTGGGATGATTTAGTTGGGAATTGGTCCTGCTTTGAGGAGGGGGTTGGACTAGATGACCTCCTGAGGTCCCTTCCAACCCTGATATGTGATCTATGATTCTATGTGATCATGTCACCTGAACTGGAATCCATCTTCAACCTGGTACTTTCCCATTGAGGAGGAGGGGGTGGGAACCCAGAGAGGGACAAAGGATTCCTGCCTTATGCAAAATATATATAAATGGGTGGAACAGAACAAGGTAGGCAGCCATCATGAGGAATCCCCTAGCTACCACCTGAGCTGGAACAAGGGCTGTACCAGGGGAAAGGACTGTGCCCAGACTAGGAAGGCGTCCAGTCTGTGAAAGAAACTTATTGAAACATCTCTCGGGTGAGATTTTATATGTACTCAATTGTATTAGTGTATTAGGCTTAGATTTGCATGTTTTATTTTATTTTGCTTGGTAATTCACTTTGTTCTGTCTGTTACTACTTGGAGCCACTTAAATCCTACTTTCTGTATTTAATAAAATCACTTTTTACTTATTAATTAACCCCGAGTATGTATGAATACCTGGGGGGGGCAAACAGCCATGTATATCTCTCTATCAGTGTTATAGAGGGCGAACAATTTATGAGTTTACTCTGTATAAGCTTTATACAGGGTAAAAGGGATTTATTTGGGTTTAGACCCTATTGGGAGTTGGGCATCTGAGTCTTAAAGACAAGAACACTTCTGTAAGCTGCTTTCAGGTACACCTGCAGCTTTGGGGCAAGTAATTCAGACCCTGGGTCTGTGATGGAGCAGACGGGTGTGTCTGGCTCAGCAAGACAGGGTGCTGGGATCCTGAGCTGGCAGGGAAAGCAGGGGCAGAAGTAGTCTTGGCACATCAGCTGGCAGTTCCCAAGGGGGGTTCTGTGATCCAACATGTCACACTGTGCTTGATCTAATTCCAGATTCACTTCTGAGACATTAGACAGACATTCAGAAACTTCATTCACAGACAAACAGCTATTTGCCACCTTGCCCAGGTTTCAATCATCCTCTCCTTGGCCATAGCAAAACTGGTTAAACAGACAACTGTTCAGAGTAATACAACATACCAACGTTGTTATAAATTGGACTTTTAAGACGATACAGTTTCTGCTGTTCTTCCATTGCTTTTTTGACTTGGAGCTTAAGTCTGGCAATTTCTTGTTGCATCTGGCGATCCCTCTCCTCAGCAACCAGCAGTTCCATACGCCCCCATACACTTTTTTTTCCAACTGGGCCAAGGCTTTCTTTTCTCTCATTCGAATTTCTGCCAATTTTTGATTATGTTCAAATTGCAGGCTGTCTCTCAGGGCCTGCAATATCATTGTTTCTGCTGATGCTTTTTGGCTCATGGTCACTGATTTTTAACCCAACAAACTCTCATTCCTAAAATTCAAATTTGGATAGCATGGGGTTCTGATCCAAAGCTTAATTGAGCTGGTTCTGTGGATCATGTGACTATGCCACTGTAACGAAGCGGCCTCTGGAGGGACACTACTGAGAGTATCAATTTGGGACAAATTGCTTAGAGGAGGGCAGTTGCAGCCTAAGGCTGGGGTTCCTTCACTACTAAGGCACACCAAACCAGCCAAACAGAGAGGACTTTGGTTTTACCCCACTGGCTAACCAGAAGTCATACAAGCAATTCCCTCGGACAATCCAGTTTCCTAGTATCACCACCAGCGCCGCTCCTTATGGAGATGAATGGTTATGAAAACCAATACCCCAGTAAAAGAAAAAAGGTTCTCCCGATCCCAAAGGACCAAGCCCCAGACCCAAGTCAACATACCAGTTAGATCTTACCCACAAATCACACTGTTGCCAATCCTTTAGAATCTAAAATGATTCTGCCACGCTATTCTCTTCCCCAGAGAGGAGTAGCAGTTTCACTCCCCCTCCCAGGGCTGTATAAATAGGGACACTGCCAGCAGATCGAGGGACGTGATCATTCCCCTCTATTCGGTATTGGAGTACTGTGTCCAGTTTTGGGCCCCACACTACAAGAAGGATATGGAAAAATTAGAAAGAGTCCAGCGGAGAGCAACAAAAATGATTAGGGGGCTGGAGCACATGACTTATGAGGAGAGGCTGAGGGAACTGGGCTTGTTTAGTCTGCAGAAGAGAAGAATGAGGGGGGATTTGATAGCTGCTTTCAACTACCTGAAAGGTGGTTCCAAAGAGGATGGAGCTCAGCTCTTCTCAGTGGTGGCAGATGTCGGAACAAGGAGTAATGGTCTCAAGTTGCAGTGGGGGAGGTTTAGGTTGGATATTAGGGAAAAAAATTTCACTAGGAGGGTGGTGAAGCACTGGAATGGGTTACCTAGAGAGGTGGTGGAATCTCCTTCCTTAGAGGTTTTTAAGGCTTGACAAAGCCCTGGCTGGGATGATTTAGTTGGGAATTGGTCCTGCTTTGAGCAGGGGATTGAACTAGATGACCTCCTGCAGTCCCTTCCAACCCTGATATTCTATGATTCTACATAACCCATATTCATAACTTCAAATACAAAAGTGATACACCCATACAGACAGAATAATCATAACCAGCAAATCATAACCTTGTCACAGACACCTCACACAACAACCTTTGTATAATATTTGCTGCAAATATATAACAGTGGTTGCAACAATGATCTATACAGTCACAGTTTATGTCAATAACATCACAGCAGGCATGTGAGAGAAGTCAGGACACGGGGTTGGAGGGATCAGGTGTGTGAGAGATGTCGGGACGGGGGGCTGGAGGGAGCAGGTGCATGAGAGAGACATCAGGGCATGGAGTGGAGGGAGCAGGCATGTGTGGGATGTCACAGCGCATATTTGGAGGGAGCAGGCACGTGAGACACATCGGGGAGCAAGGCTGGAGGGAGAAAGTGTGTGAGAGTGTTGGGGCGCAGGGCTGGAGGGAGCATGTGCATGCAAGAGACCTCGCATGCCTTGCTGAGTCATAAGGTGTATCTGCCTTCTCTCAAGTGGTCAGTTATATACCTGATGGTCCTTAATGGGCCATTAAGCAGGCTAGGCAGTGCTGATGCCAAACTGTCTGGGCTGTCACCCAGAAGCATAGCACAAGTTTGAAATATAGACAATCGTATCTGGCAAATTATAATATTTTTGCAGATATCTTACATGGCATATCTGGTTGATTACTTTGTGGTTGTTACCCCAGGAGCCAACATTTGAAACAAGTATAATGCCAATACTTATAACTTTAAATACAAAAAGGATACATGCATACAGATAGCATAATCATAACCAGCAAATCATAACCTTTTCATAGACACCTTACTTGACTCCTTTGTACAAGATTGGTGCAACTATAGGACCTTGATCTATATGGATACAGTTCATGTCTATAAAGTCATAGAGGGGCCGGAGGAAGCTGGTGCATTAGAAATGTTGGGATGCGGAACTGGAGGGAGCAGGCACATGCGAGACATCGGGGCGCAGGGTCCGATGGAGCAGGCATGTGAAAGATGTCGGGGTGCAGGGCTGGAGGAAGTAGGTGCATGAGAGACCTCGGGGCTCGGGCTTGGAGGGAACAGGCATGTGAGAGACATCGGAGCACGGGCCTGGAGGGAGCAAGTGCGTGAGAAACATCGGGGCATGGGGCCAAAGGCAGCTGGCATGGGAAAGACATCAGGACGTGGCGCTAGAGGGAGTAGGTGCGTGAGAGACGTTGGGGTGTGGGGCCGGAGGGAGCAGGCATGAGGGAGACATTGGGCACAGGGCTGGAGGAAGCAGGCATGTGAGAGACGTCAGGATGTGGGGGCAGAGGGATCAGGTGTGTGAGAGATGTCGTGGCGAGGATCCAGAGCAGCAGGCACGTGTAAGATGTCACAGGGAGAATTTGGAGGAGCAGGCACATGAGAGACGTCGGAGCCCCGGAGCCGGAGGGAGCAGGCACGTGAGACACTTTGGGGCATGGGGCCAGAGGGAGCAGACCTGTGGGATATTGGGGCACGGGGCAGGAGGGAGCAGGTGCATGAAAGACCTCGGTGCTCGGGGCCGGAGGGAGCAGGCATGTGAGAGACATCGGAGCGTGCGGCCAGAGGTAGCAGGTCGTGAGAAACATCAGGGCACAGGGCCGGAGGAAGCAGGTGTGTGAGTGACATCGGAGAGCAGGGCTGGAGGGAGCAGGCGCATGAGAGATGTCGGGGTATGGGGCTAGAGGGAGCAGGCGTGTGAGAGACGTCGGGGTGTGGGGCTAGAGGGAGCAGGCGTGAGCGAGATATTGGGCACAGGGCTGGAGGGAGCAGGCATATGAGAGATGTCAGGGCATGGAGCTGTAGGAAGCAAGCACGGGAGAGGTGTCAGGGCCCAGATCCAGAGCAGCAGGTTCGTGAGAGACATCAGGGCTCGGGCCCAGAGGGATCAGCTGCTTGAAAGACCTCAGGGCATGAGGCACAGGAAGCAGGTGTGTGAAAGACGTCGGGACGCGGGGCTGGAGGAATCAGATGCATGAGAGACGTTGGGGTGTGAGGTCTGAGGGAGCAGGCTGTGACGTTATTGACATGAACTAGGACTGTATAGATCATTGTTGCAACCAAGATCCTATAGTTGCACCAAATCTTGTACAAAGGAAGTCAAGGTGTCTTTGAAAAGGTTGTAATTTGCTGGTTATGATTATGCTGCCTGTATGTGTGTATCATTTTTGTATTTGAAATTATGAATATTAGCTATGTACTTGTATCTCAATGTGTTTGATTCTAAGCAGCACCAGTGAAGCATTTGACAAGCTTCTTGAGAAGGGACTCTTCAGATGAAGTGCCCAATCAAGAAACACTTAACTGACAATGAATCTTGGAAGACTCCAATACACATATGAGGAGCCTCCCTGGGAACCTGCAAGGTAGCATATGAGCAATGGCTGCTCTACCTGTAAAGAACCTCAGTTCTTGCCCATGTGACTCCAAACTCCACCTTGCTGCTGTGATTTTCCGAAGTAAGAACAAAGGGGTCCTTCCACATGGCAGAGGATATAAAAGGCGCTGGAAACCCCTCAATTTTGTCTTCAATCCTGTGTCTTACCTCTGGAGGAACTTTGCTACAAACTGAAGCTCTGAACAAAGGACTGAATGATCGATCCCAGCTGTGACTGTACTCGAGACTTGATTTGAACCTCCAGTTTATTCCATCACTGCTACAAGCCTGAACCAAGAACTTTGGTTAAATGGAATCAATTACATATGGTAATGGCAATTTGAACTCTCATCTATATTTCTTTCTTTTTACGAATAAATCTTTAGATTTTAGATTCTAAAGGTTTGGCAACAGCATGATTTGTATCTAACTTGTATATTGACCTGGGTCTGGGGCTTGGTCCTTTGGGATCAGGAGAACCTCTTTTCTTTTTACCGGGGTATTGGTTTTCATAACCATTCATCCCCATAAGGAGTGGCGCTGGTGGTGATACTGGGAAACTGGAGTGTCTGGGGGAATTGCTAGACTGATGGTTAGCCAGTGGGGTGAGACCGAATTCCTCTCTTGTTTGGCTGGTTTGGTGTCCCTTAATAGTAAAGGAAACCCAGCCTTGGGCTGCAACTGCCCTGCTCTAAGCAATTTGTCCTGAATTGATACTCTCAGTTGTGTCCCGCCAGAGGCAGCATCGTTACAACTGCTTCCGCCAGCCCTGTGCCCAATGTCTCTCACATGCCTGCTCCCTCCGGCCCCGTGTCCTGACATTTCTCATGCACCTGCTCCTTCCAGCTCTGCACCTCGATGTCTCTCACAGGCCTCTTCCCTCCAGCCCGCACCCCAAAATCTCTCACAGGCCTGCTCCCTCATGCTCTGTGTACTGACATCTCTCATGTGCCCTCATTCCTCCAGCCCCGCGTCCCAATGTGTCTCACACATCTGCTTCCTCCGCCCCACGCCCCATTTGTTATGCGCCTGCTCCCTCCAGCCCCACGCGCCAATGTCTCTCATATACCTGCTCCCTCCAGCTCTGCGACCCGACTTCTCTCATGCAGCTGCTCCCTCCAAATCTGTGCCGTGACATCTCTCACGCTCCTGCTACCTCCAGCCCTGCGCCCCAACGTCTTTCACACGCCTGCTCCCTCCAGCCACGCGCCGCGACATCTCACATGCGCCTGCTCCCTTCTGCCCCGAGTCCTGACGTCTCTCATGAACCTGCTGCTCCTGATCTGGGCTTGTCTCTCACGTGCTTACTTCCTAAAGCTCCGTGCCCTGATATCTCTAACACACCTGATCCCTCCAGCCCAGACCCCCGAAGTCTCTCACATGCCTCCTTCCTCCAGCCCTGTGCCCAATGTTTCTCTCACACCTGCTCCCTCTGGCCCCACACTCCGATGTCTCTCACACGCCTACTCCCTCTAGCTCCACGTCCCGACATCTCACACGCCTGCTCCCTCCGGCCCCGTGCCCCGACATTTCTGGCGTGCCTGCTCCCTCCGGCCCTGTGCCCTGATGTTTCTGATGAGCCTTCTCCCTCCAGCCCCGTGTTCCAATGTCTCTCCCATGCCTGCTCCCTCCGGCCCCACGCCCTGACGACTCTCATGCACCTGCTCCTTCCAAATCTGCGCCATGACATCTCACATGTGCCTGCTCCCTCCAGCCCTGAGCCCTGACGTCTCTCACGAACCTGCTGTTCCGGATCTGGGCCCCGACGTCTCTAATGTACTCATAGACTCATAGACTTTAAGGTCAGAAGGGACCATTATGATCATCTGGTCTGACCCCCTGCATGCTGCAGGCCATAAAACCGTCCCTACCCCTTCCCTGGACTCTGCTGTTGAAGTCCCCAATCCTGTTTTTAGTGACTTCAATCGGCAGAGACCCTCCTGCTAGAGATCCCTGCCCCATGCTGCGGAGGAAGGCGAAAAACCTCCAGAGGCTCAGCCAATCTGCCCTGGAGGAAAATTCCTTCCCGACCCCAAATATGGCGATCAGTAAGACCCCGAGCATATAGGCAAGAGACTCACTTCCTTCAGCTCCGTGCCCCGACATCTCATGCAACTGATCCCTCCAGCTCCGCGCCCCAACGTCTCTCACACATCTGCTCCTTCCGGACCCGCACCCCAAAGTCTCTCACACGGCTGCTCCCTCCAGCCCAGACCCTCAAAGTCTCTCACATCCCTGCTTCCTACAGTCCTGTGCCCAATGACTCTCTCACGCCTGCTCCCTCTGGCCATGCACTCTGACGTCTCTCACGCGCCTACTCACTGTAGCTCTGCATCCTGACGTCTCTCAGATGCCTGTTCCCTCCAGCCCTGCGCCCCGATGTGTCTCACGTGCCTGCTCCTTCCAGTTCCACGACCCATCTCTCAAGTGCCTGCTCCCTCTGGCCTTGCGCCTCGACGTCTCTCATGCGCCTTCTCCCTCCAGCCCTGCGTCCAGACGTCTCTCACAGGTGCATGCTCCTTTGGGGCCTCAGCCCTGATGTCTCTCATGCGCCTGCTCCCTCCAGCCCTGAGTCTCGAAGTCTCTCACGTGCCTCCTCCCTCCAGCTCCACCTCCCAACCTCTCTAACACATTTTCTCCCTCCAGCTCCGCACCCCGACATCTCTCACACGCCCACTCCCTCAAGCCCCATGCCCCGACCTCTCTCACGTGCTTCCTCCCTCCAGCTCTGTGCCACCGACGTCTCTCACGCGCCTTCTCCCTCTGGCCCCGTGCCCCGACCTCTCTCACATGCCTCCTCCCTCCAGCTCCGCATCCCAACAGCTCTCACACACTGGCTCCCTCCAGCTCTGGGTTCCGAAGTCTCTTACCTGATCCCTCCAGCCCTGCCTCCATACGTCTCTCACAGGGGCCTGCTCCCTCAGGCCCTCGGCCCCGACGTCTTTCGCACACCTCTGCTCCCTCCGGCCCCATGCCCTGATGTCTCTCACGCGCCTTCTCCATCCGGCTGCATGCCCCGATGTCTCTCACAGGCCTGATCCCTCCAGCCCTGTGTCCAGACGTCTCTCACAGGTGCACGCTCCTTTGGGCCCTCAGGGACCCAACGTGTCTCACGTGCTGGCCCCCTCCGGCCCTGTGCCCCAACGTCTCTCAAACACGTCAGCTTCCTCCGGCCCCATGCCCCGACATCTCTCACGCGTGCCTGCTCCCCCCAGCCCCGCACCCTGACCTCTCTCACATGCCTGCTCCTTCCAGTTCCGCACCCCAACGTCTCTCACACACCTGCTCCCTCAAGCTCCATGCCCCAATGTCTCTCACATGCCTGCTCCCTCCGGCCCCTCACCCCAATGTCTCTCACATACCTGCTCCCTCTGGCCCCTAGCCCTAACGTCTCTCACGCGCCTGCTCCCGCTAACTCCACGCCCTGACATCTCTCAAGTGCCTGCTCCCTCCGGCCCCTAGCCCTGATGTCTCTCACATGCCTGCTCCCTCTATCCCTGCACCCCAATGTCTCTCACACACCTGCTCCCTCCGGTCCCACGCCCCGACTTCCCTCACGCGCCTTCTCCCTCCGGCACTGCATCCAGACATCTCTCACAGGTGCGTGCTCCTCTGGGCCCTCAGACATGACATCTCTCACATACCTGCTCCCTCCAGCTCCACATCCCGATGTCTCTCACATGCCTGATCCCTCCAGCCCTGCTTCCTGACATCTCTCACAGTGGCCTGCTCCCTTGGGCCCTCAGCCCCAACGTCTCTCACACACGTCTGCTCCCTCTGGCCCCGTGCCCTGACGTCTCTCACGCATCTGCTCCCTCCAGCCCCGTGCCCAGTCTCTCACACAGGGCTGCTCTCCCCAGCCCTGCGCCCTGACCTCTCTCACACGCCTGCTGCTTCTAGCTCTGTGCTCCAATGTCTCTCACACACCTGTTCCCTCCAGTCCCACACCCTGATGTCTCTCACGTGCCTGCTCCCTTCAGTCTTGCGCCCCAACGTCTTTCACATGCCTGATCCTTCCGGCCCTGTGTCCCGACATCTCTCAGGCGCCTGATCCCTTTGGCTGCACGTCCCGACGTCTCTCACATGCCCGCTCCCTCTGGCACTGCCTCCCGACGTGTCTCACATGCCTACTCCCTCCGGCTCCACGTTCCGACATCTATCACGCACTTGATCCCTCCGGCCCCGAGACTCGATGTCTCTCATGTGCCTGCTCCCTCCAGCCCCGTGCCCCAACATCTCTCACACACCTGCTCCCTCCAGCCCCGTGCCCCGATGTTTCTCACGCATCTCCTCCCTCCAGCTCCGCGTCCCGACGTGTTTCACGCCCCTTCTCCCTCCAGCCCTGTGTCCCAACGTCTCTCACGCACCTGCTCCCTCCAGCCCCATGCCCCGACATCAGAAAAATGCCTACTCCCTCCAGCCCTGAGCTCTGATGTCTCTCACACACATGCTTCCTCCGGCCCTGCATCCTGAAGTCTCTCATGCACCTGCTCCCTCCAGCCCCATGCCCTGACGTCTCTCACACGCCTCCTCCCTCCAGCCATGGGTAGATGTGCCCCCCTCAGCATTGGCTCAGGGTGAAACGAACTGGTATTTTCAATACATGTCTTAATGGACAAGTATCCACATAATAAATATACACCTGGAACCACAGCTACAGTCTAGGTGCAGTTAGAGAGTGCAGAAGCCACAATGGCTTATAGGAACTTCCTCTTTGATTCCAATTCCCACTGATCCACACTCCTCAGACTTTGCTTTGAGTTTTGAATTGAAATGGTCCTAAAAACCCACAGTAAAACTCAGCAACAACTGCTGTGTTTCACCCATTTCATGTAGGAATCATACACTGCCCAAAGTCCCTCAAAAGATTCATGCACTACAGCAATTTTTTGGCATAATTTAGGCTGAGTTTTGAGTTTATAACAAAAACGCCAAGTAAGATGAGTTTTGCATGGTCTGGGGATCTGTAATACAAGACTCTAACAGTTTTGTTCTCATCCTGGCCGGGGGATGTTTACATCCCTCTGCAAAACTGCTCCCTTTGAAATGGGAAAAAATCATAAAAACATCAATTCCTGGGAGGAAGGTCTTCTGGTTAAAGCTCCGACAACGATTCCTTCCATGACCTTGGGCGAATCACTTGGCTGTGCCTCAATTTCCTCCCCTGGGAAACATGATTTCAAATCTTATTGTGTGGAGACTCACTATGTCACTGTGAGGTGATGAGAGCAGTAGGTTTATAGTATTTTTCCGTTGCTACAGAAATGCAAAATTTTAACCTCTTAGGTTCTGAAAAAAGTTTTCTCCCCATGACCCTGTACTTTGGGAGTCAAGTGCTCAGCAGACACCCTTGAACACAGCATTTAATACAGGCAGCACTCTGCAAGCTTCTCTCAGGTACAGCTGAGCGGCACCCAATGTCCTTCCTGTCCAGGCTCTGTGGCCTCTCTGCTAAGCCTGCCAGCAGGGGAGACTTTCTGCTAAATGACATGGCAGCTTTTTGTAACACAGTCTGCTTTGTGAATATGCATTTACTCTCCACTAGGAACTGGACTGAGACCATCAACAGAGTTTACATAAGCCACCAAACAGCCATCAGATAGTCACATTGTTGATAGAGGCTGGATATGCACCACTGACCCAGCAAAGAAAAGTTGGAGAGTCCATTAAAAGTCCTCCAAGCCATCCAGTCATGCACGACCATACATCTGAGAGCAAAGAATGCAGGCCATAACTACAAGAGGAGGGCCTGTATCCTGGCAAGCAGTGACTGGGAAGATTTAGGAGTCATAGTGGATGAGGAACTAAAAATGAGTGGTGCTGTGGCAAAAACGGCTAATGTGATGCTTGGATGTATAAACAGGAGAGTAGCAGTAGGGAGGTGGTTTTACCTCTGCATACGGCTTTGGTGAGACCAATACTGGATTATGCATCCAGTTCTGGTGTCCAAATCTTAAAAAGGATGTTGAAAAATTGGAAAAGGTGCAAAAAAGAACCACTAAAATTATTCGAGGGCTAGAGAAAATGCCTGATAATGAAAGACTTAAAAAGCTCCATCTTCTCAGCTTAATAAAAAAATCAAGAAGTGACTTGATTATGGTGTACCAATACCTTCACAGGGAGAAAATACTGGATAGTAAAGGTCTCTTTAATCTAGCAGAGAAAGGCAGAACAAGAACCAATGGCTGGAAGCTGAAGTCAGACCAATCCCAATGAGAATAAGGCCCACATTTCTAACAGGGAGGGAAATTAGCCATTAGAACAAACTCTCCAGGGAAGTGGGGGATTCGCCAATCCAACTTTTCTGGAAGATATAAGTTATTGGACTCAGTATCAGGGTAACTGGGTAAAATGTAAAATGTGATATACAGGAGGTCAGTCTAGGTGATTCCTTCTGGACTTAAAATCTATGACTCAATGATTCATTTCCCATGGCAAAAGTTTAAAAATCGGAAGTGCAGGTCTTCCCCCGCCAGGCTTTACAGTGCATGGCTTCCGCACTGTGGCTATATATTGCTGGCCTGTCTGGCACCAGGAAGCATCGCCCATTGTGAGAGCGAGCCTGTTCTCACAGCTTCTGCAGCTTGATTTCTTCAGCCAAAAAAAAAAAAAATGTTTGGCTAACCCTGTTGATGGATCTTTCTGAACTGAGCTGGCGGGGCTCAGCCCATTCCTAGATGACAAGTATCCACGCCACAACTGGTTGTAAATACCTCCTTGGGGAGAGTCTCAGCAGAGGCCAAGGACTGAACTAGCCATGGAGAATGAACTCCTCCTAGAGGCAGGCCCTCATTGCTGGGCTTGGGACAGGCTGCTGTATGTGGATGCTGTGCAGGAAGCTCACACTGCTGTTAAACATGTCTGTGGATAAAGAGAACTTCAATGTCTGGGTCTGTCACTTGAGTCTCAAATTAATTCACAATAAACAAAGAGACCCAGTGTGAGTTTGCCTTTTATCATCATAATGATTTCATACTTCTCACTTTGTCTGAGCTGTGACTGCAAACACGGTAATGGAGCCATTACAGTGAACTGAATCACCGTGCAAAACCAAACATAGTACTGTGCAAAAAGCTGGATAACATATAGCTTATCCATGCACGGAGTACTGGTAACTATGCACTGACACTATCCATAGTAACAGCTCCTTGGAGAGGGGTCCCCGTGGCCTATGTAAGCAAAGTTGTAGGTCCAGTGACATTGGACATTGGCTGCAAAGTCTCACAGATTCATAGACTTTAAGGCCAGAAGGGACCAATGTGATCATCTAGTCTGACCTCCTGCACATCGCAGGCCACAGAAACCCCCCTTTCCCTCCTGTAATAGACCCCTAACCTCTGGCTGAGTTACTGAAGTCCTCAAATCGTGGAATAAAAATCAATGACACTTTTTTTAAATCAAAAAAATTGGATATTTTTTATTTAAATCTGATTTTTTTGATAAAATGCTTTTTGAGGAAAAAAACTATCTTTAGATAGTTTTAATTAAGATCCATAATGAGATATCTTTGAGCTATAATGTAACAGGGATTATAAATTCTAATTCTATAGTATGAGACAGTATATTCATGTAATGTTTAAGAAAAGTTTTGTAAATGAGTTCCAATAGTTCATGGATTAGGGACCCAATCTTAAGGGGGTTCCAGGGGCTTCTGTATAGATTATTTAGGTTAATCTTTCTATCTACCCAATGGGACTCAGTGCTCAGTCTAGAACAGGGGCGGGCAAACTTTTGGGCCTGAGGGCCGCATCGGGTTTCGGAATCTCCCTCCTGCTTCTTGCCCCCTGACGGCCCCCCTCTGGACTCCTGCCCCATCTAACCCCCCCGGTTCCCTGATAGCCGCCCCAGGACCACTGCCCCATCCACACACACACACACACACACCCCGCTCCCTGTCCCCTGAGCGGCCCCGGAACCCTCACCGCTGACTGCCCCCTGCTGCCCGCATCCAACCCCTCCTGTCATTCCTGAGTGCCCCCCTCGCCCCGGAACCTCTGCCCCATCCACCCACCCCTTCTCCCTGACCACCCCCGGAACTCCTGCCCCTGACTGCCCCATCCAACCCCCCATGCTTCCTGACTGCCATCCAAGACACCTGCACCCATTCAACCCCACCGTTCCCCACCCTCTGACCGCCCCGACTTCTATCCACACTCCCGCCCCCTGACCACCACCCCAAACTCCCCTGCCCTCTATCCAACGCCCCCCTGCTTCTTGCCCCCTTACCGCGCTGCCTGGAGCACTAGTGGCTGGCGGCGCAGCTGTGGCTGGAGCCAGCCTTGCCACCGCGCAGCACAGAGCACCGGGTCAGGCTGCGGCTCTGCAGCTGCGCTGCCCAGCCACCCAGAGCACTGTGCCAGCAGTGCGGTGCGCTGAGCCTGCAGGGGAAGGGGAACAGCAGGGGAGGGGCCGGGGACTAGCCTCCCGGGCCAGGAGCTCAGGGGCCAGGCAGGAGGGTCCTGCAGGCTGCCGTAGTTTGCCCACCTCTGGTCTAGAAGATACCATCAGAGATGCTCAGTTTTGCAGTTCTCAAACTGTGGATTTGTGTCTCCAGAGATAACATGCTTGTTAACAGCAAAAATCTTTTTAAATAAATAATATATAGAGGTGAGAAATAATGGACCTCAACCCTATTGTCCATCTGCAAATTTGTGTACACAGAGTTAATCACTTACCTCTCTCTAAAAGTGCAACATTTCAAAAAGTTCAATGAATAGAACATTGTCGGGGGTGGAATAGATCTGGACAAGGAGAAGAAATCTGGAGATAAATGTGAGAAGGGAGGGACAAGCAGTTGAAACAAAAGTGAAACTGTTTGAGCAGCATATTCCAGAAGTCTTGAGGTCTTTCTGAGTGTAGCCTTCATTGATTTGAGATCTACCACACCATTCTCTCAATAGGAGGGAAAACCTATAATGGCAACAGGCCATAAAAGAAACCCAGTTTGGGAATATTTTAATGAAGTTCCTCTACCTGTGGGTAAGACAGGCATGCGTACAAAATGCAAACAGTGCAACAAAGAAACGCAAGGCCTGGTTGCCCGAATGAAACAACATCAAGAGAAGTATTCCTTCTCAGGAGGAAGCTGCGTTGAAGATGATGAAAGGAACATGTCTGAACATGCAGGATCTTCAGGTTGGTAAACTTTTTTATTTCATACTTCTTTCTTAAGGACTGCCTGTCTTCCTTCTGGACTATTCTTGAATTCTCATGTTTGAGCAAAAAATATAGTTGTTACTCTATGGTACTATCATTTTAGATGCAGTTGTGATAAAAATAAATAGCTGAAGTAGACAGATCTTCCTTTTACAATTTCACCTTTAAAATACACCTCTACCCCGATATAACACGAATTTGGATATAATGCGGTAAAGCAGTGCTCCGAGGGGGCTGGGATGCGCACTTCGGCGGATCAAAGCAAGTTCGATATAACGTGGTTTCACCTATAACACGGTAAGATTTTTTGGCTCCCGAGGACAGCGTTATATCGGGGTAGAGGTGTAGTAGTGAGTGTCAGTGAATGCAATGAATAATACTAAATGAGCAGTATGGTAATAATAATTAAATAACAGCATTGACTTATTTTGTTTAGGAGAATCCATCCTCAACATACAGGATTCTGAAGACTATCCACCTTCAAGATCACCATCATTTTCTATAGTTTCAGAGTTATCTGCCAATGATAGTGTTTCAGTCACATCATGTATGTCACATAGCCTGTAGCAAAAAGGAAAAAAAATCTCCATCATCCAGAAACAACCATAGATAAATTTGTGATAAGAACCAGCAGATTACAAAAAGAGGTAATTGATGAAAAAGTTGCCCGGTTTGTTTATGCAACAAACTCTCCTTTCCATATGATTGAGAAGTTGAACCCACACTTCATTAACATGGTTCAGTCATTAAGACCAGGATACAGTCCACCCAACAGAGCAGATGTCGCAGGCAAATTGCTGGATAAAGTGTATGAAAGAGAAATTGACCAGTGTGCGAAAGGTCTAGAGGGTGAAATTGTTAACTTGAGGCTTGATGGGTCGAGCAATGTCCACAATGATCCTGTTGTATGTGCTTGTGTGACAACAGAAGAAGGGAATGTCTTCCTTACAGAAACAATTAATACATCAGGAAATGCACACACAGCAGAATGCTTACAAGTACCAGCAGTAAAAGCTATAACAAACTGTGAAAAAAAATTCAAATGTCTAGTATGCAGGTTAGTCACAGACAATGCTGCAAATGTATCCAAGATGAGAAGAAATTTAGAAGAGAGTCCCAAGCTAATAACATACGGTTGCAGTGTTCATTTGATGCATCTCCTAGCCAAAGACTTCAATGTTCCAGAAATAAAGGCTAATGTTGTTGAAATTGCAAAATACTTCCGTAACAACCACTTTGCAGCAGCTGCTCTGAAAAAAGTGGGAGGAACCAAGCCAACTCTCCCACAAGACGTGCGATGGAACTCAGTAGTGGACTATTTTGAGCACTATATCAAGAACTGGCCTAATCTGATAACAGTTTGTGAACAAAATAATGAAAAAATAAATGGCACTGTCACAGCCAAAGTTCTCAACATTGGGCTTAAGAGAAATGTTGAACACATGCTGAGTATCCTGAAGCCTATTTCTGTAGCCTTGAACAAAATGCAGGGAAATAGCTGTTTTATTGCTGACGCTGTTGAAATTTGGAAGGAACTGAGTGAGATCTTAAAAAAGAGAAATATGCAATGACAGAGTTAAATTACAAGCATTAAAAAAACGAATGGGACAAGCACTATCTCCAGCTCATTTTCTTGCAAATATTCTCAATACTCGGTACCAGGGTCAAACCTTAACTGCTGAAGAAGAGGAGTTGGCTATGACATGGACATCCAGCAATCATCCCTCCATAATGCCAACTGTAATAAACTTCAGAGCTAAGGATGAACCATTAGTGAAATATATGTTTGCTGATGATGTTTTAAAGAAAGTCACACCAGTGAAGTGGTGGAAGTCACTTAAGCACTTGGATTCAAAGACTGTTGAAATGATGATCTCACTTTTAACAGCAGTAGCTTCTTCTGCTGGTGTAGAAAGAATATTTTCTCAGTTTGGAATGAATTAGTCCAAAGGATGAAATCGTTTGGGACCTGAAAAAGCAGGAAATCTTGTTTTTCTTTTCCAGATTAAGAACAAACAGGAAAATGAAGGTGAAGACGACTAAGTTATCTGCAGAATCCAATATTTTAAGTTTCTCTATGGCTGACATAGTCGATTTAATTTTTTTTTTTTTTTAATATTTCATTTAACTATTTTAGGTAAAAATAATTTTAACAAAAGCAAACCTGATTTTAAAAAACTTGAATGTTTAACTAAATTCAAAAATTCATATGCTTGTTTTGTTAAAATATTATATGTTTGCTGTTGAAGAAAAATATCCAGAATACATAACGTTGTTGTTTTAAATCAAATCCACCCTGGTTTAAAGGCTTCAAGTTACAGAGAATCCACCATTTACTCTAGTTTATACCTGCAAATGACCCATGCCCCACGCTGCAGAGGAAGGTGAAAACCCCCAGGGTCTCTGCCAATCTGACCCAAGGGAAAATTCCTTCCTGACCCCAAATATGGCAATTAGTTAGATCCTGAGCATGTGGGCAAAACTCACCAGGCAGACACCCAGGAAAGAATTCTCTGTAGTAACTCAATGCCCCATCTCCAGCCATTGGAGATATTTGCTACTAGCAGTCACAGATCAGCTACATGCCATTGTAGGCAGTCTCATTATTACCATCCCCTCCAGACACTTCACAAACTCAGTCTTGAAGCCAGTTAGATTTTTTGCCGCCACTGGGAGACTGTTCCAGAACCACATTCCTCTGATGGGTAGAAAGCTTCATGTTATTTCAAGCCTAAACTTCTTGATGGCCAGTTTATATCTATTTGTTCTTGTGTCAACATTGGACTTAACTTAAATAACTCCTCTCCCTCCCTGGTATTTATCCCTCTGATGTATATATAGAGAGCAATCATAGCTCCCCTCAGCCTTCGTTTGGTTAGGCTAATCAAGCCAAGTTCTTTGAGTCTCCTCTCATAAGATAGATTTTCAATTTCTCAAATTTCTCTGCACCTGTCCCAGTCTGATTTCATCTTTCTTAAACATATGAAACCAGAATTGCACCCAGTATACCAGATGAGGTTTCACCAATGCCTTGTTCAATGGTAAGAACACTTCCCAATCTCAACTGGAAATCTCTCTCTTGATACATCCTAGGAGGACGGCATTAGCCTTTTTCATGGCCGCATCACATTGGCAGTTCATAGGCAACCTGTGAGTAACCAATACCCCCAGATCATTCTCCTCCTCTGTCACTTCCAACTGTTAAGTCCCCAGACTTGTTCATAACTATTCACTATGTCATTTGGAAAGGAAAGGGTTAATATGTTACTGTAGAATCACAAAAATTTGAAATGGGAAAGACCTATTGACCTGTTAAGTCACCTAGCCTGTCCCCTACTGGTCGGCAAGATTGTTCACTGCAATATCAATCTTATATTTACATTGTAGTAACCTTCGTCCCAAAGGAACCCAAAATGCCTTACAGACTGATCTGCCAGGGTCACACTAGCCTCCAATCGAGTGAAATGGACTAGCAGTTTAACAAAATGAAGTAACCCCATTCAGCATTTTATGACAAGTGACAAATATGCATGCCATCCTTGGCTCAGCTCATTCTGTGTTCTCTGAATCCACAGAGCAGCAAATGAGAATTTCACATTGCAAGAGCTATAGCAAACAAAGAAAACAACCTGACTTAAGGATTGAGTGTCAACTTTAGGAGTAAATCCACTGTGGTGTGTTCATTTAAATCACTCATTTATGGCTCATTTAAGCTAGATTTGTGTATAAAACATGCAGATACACAAGCAGCCAAAAGATAACATTTGTAAAAAAGTATTAGATAATTAAAGTGCAATAAGATCAGAAAAAGAGTTTTAAATGACACTGTGACATTGTGCAGTCTATATGGTTTTATAAAAACTTGATAATAAGTCAATATAATGTAACTGAGATGGTTTTAGAGAAAATACGGTAATAAGTGAATGTAACGTAACTGGGATATGCTTCATGCAAAAGGTCTCTTGTAAGGTATCATTACAAAGCTTATAATCTACTGAGTGTGATCATCTGATTTGTATAAATGTACCACTCTTGTATCTAAAACTAGAAATATAAAATGTAACTCTGAGGGCCTATTGTAATTGTGTAAAGTGTGGACCATTAATGATGGTTTGGAATCTTGATGACTCCCATTGTCTGCAGATGGCTGTATTTACCTGTGAGTCTTCCTGTATATGTGTGTGCTGGCAAGTGAGTAATGAAGTCTTGCAGTGACATGTGATCTTGTCACCTGAACTGGAATCCATCTTTAACCTGGTGCTTTTCCAGTGAGGGGGGGTGGAAACCCAGAGAGACAAAGAGTTCCCGCCTTATGCAAAAGATATATAAAGGGGGGGAAGAGAACAGAGGAGAGGAGAAGCCATCATGAAGAATCCCCTAGCTACCACCTGAGCTGCAACAAGAGCTGTACCAGGGGAAAGAATTGTGCCCAGGCCTGGAAGGTGTCCAGTCTGAGAAAGACTTACTGAAACATCTCTGAGGGTGAGATTATCTGTATTTAGTTTGATTAGGCATAGATTCGCGCATTTTGTTTTATTTTGCTTGGTGACTTACTTTGTTCTGTCTGTTACCACTTTGAACCACTTAAATCCTACTGTCTGTATTTAATAAAATCACTTTCTATTTAGTAATTCACTCAGAGTATGTATTAATACCTGGGGGAGCAAACAACTGTGCATATCTCTCTATCAGTGTTATAGAGGGCGAACAATTTATGAGTTTGCCCTGCATAAGCTTTATACAGGGTAAAACAGATTTATCTGGGTTTAGACCCCATTGGGAGTTGGGCATCTGAGTGCTAAAGACAAGCGCACTACTGCGAGCTGTTTTCAGGTAAACTTGCAGCTTTGGGACAAGTGATTCAGACCCTGGGTCTGTGTCTGGAGCCAGACGGGAGTGTCTGGCTCAGCAAGACAGGGTGCTGGAGTCCTGAGCTGGCAGGGAAAACAGAAGCAGGGGTAGTCTTTGCACATCGGGTGGCAGCTCCCAAGGGGGTTTCTGTGATCCAACCCGTCACAGTGGCGTAGTCGGCAGGATCTGTGCACAGCTGATTGCTTTGAGATACTGGTAGTGATTTTAAGTGAGTTTTAAGTGTGGTGGCTGGAGAACAGACAAAGTGGTTACTGGTTTGTTATTTTCGGTTTGCTTATTTCGGGAAAGGGAAGTAGGGACAGAAAAAGAAGCAAAATAAGTAAGAATGAAGATCAAAAGAAGTTAAAACTACACAAATTGCAAATTGCCCAGAAAGACTGAACAATGGGCACTGGGAATGTCTCTGTTAACTAAGAAGCCCCTGAGCTGAGTGCATCTCAGTTTCAGTGAACTGCAGATGGGTGTGGCCCAACCTCTGTCTGTGCTGAAGCTGACTGGGGTGTCTAATTTAGCAAGACAGGAGTGGAGGGGTGCCTGTTCTGGCAGGAGGGTGTTCTCTGTGGTATCCCAGCTCATCAAGTGATGGTCTCAAGGGAAGACAAATGGAAATTGATGTACAATTTGCCTGGGGAAAGCCTGACCTGGAAAAAGAAAAGGCTGCCCACCAGCCTGGACTCAAGAGACAAAGCAATTAAGACCCAGAAGCATGACCTGGCTGTAATGGAGTGGAAGAGGTGCACAGAGACATGTATCCTGGAGCTGGAAGTTGGGGCCCTGGTGACTGCTGCAGTGGGAACAAACCCCAAGGACTCTAGCTGGAAGCAAACCCAACCTGAGTGAAAAGGGGGGGGATTTTGCTGGCCAGCGAAAGGTCCCTCATAGCTGGAAGCTGTAAGCCTACAGCTGGGTCAGGGTCTCTTTCCCTTTTGGGGGACACAGGAGTGTCTGCCCCATAGGGGAGCCCAAAAACGAATTTTAGGTATACTGCCTCCGCCATGGTCAGTGTCCAAGTCTCTGGCAGTAAGTTCAGGAGGAGGGTGTGACATTGTGCAGTCTATATGGTTTTATAAAAACTTGATAATAAGTCAATATAATGTAACTGAGATGGTTTTAGAGAAAATACGGTAATAAGTGAATGTAACGTAACTGGGATATGCTTCATGCAAAAGGTCTCTTGTAAGGTATCATTACAAAGCTTATAATCTACTGAGTGTGATCATCTGATTTGTATAAATGTACCACTCTTGTATCTAAAACTAGAAATATAAAATGTAACTCTGAGGGCCTATTGTAATTGTGTAAAGTGTGGACCATTAATGATGGTTTGGAATCTTGATGACTCCCATTGTCTGCAGATGGCTGTATTTACCTGTGAGTCTTCCTGTATATGTGTGTGCTGGCAAGTGAGTAATGAAGTCTTGCAGTGACATGTGATCTTGTCACCTGAACTGGAATCCATCTTTAACCTGGTGCTTTTCCAGTGAGGGGGGGTAGAAACCCAGAGAGACAAAGAGTTCCCGCCTTATGCAAAAGATATATAAAGGGGGGGAAGAGAACAGAGGAGAGGAGAAGCCATCATGAAGAATCCCCTAGCTACCACCTGAGCTGCAACAAGAGCTGTACCAGGGGAAAGAATTGTGCCCAGGCCTGGAAGGTGTCCAGTCTGAGAAAGACTTACTGAAACATCTCTGAGGGTGAGATTATCTGTATTTAGTTTGATTAGGCATAGATTCGCGCATTTTGTTTTATTTTGCTTGGTGACTTACTTTGTTCTGTCTGTTACCACTTTGAACCACTTAAATCCTACTGTCTGTATTTAATAAAATCACTTTCTATTTAGTAATTCACTCAGAGTATGTATTAATACCTGGGGGAGCAAACAACTGTGCATATCTCTCTATCAGTGTTATAGAGGGCGAACAATTTATGAGTTTGCCCTGCATAAGCTTTATACAGGGTAAAACAGATTTATCTGGGTTTAGACCCCATTGGGAGTTGGGCATCTGAGTGCTAAAGACAAGCGCACTACTGCGAGCTGTTTTCAGGTAAACTTGCAGCTTTGGGACAAGTGATTCAGACCCTGGGTCTGTGTCTGGAGCCAGACGGGAGTGTCTGGCTCAGCAAGACAGGGTGCTGGAGTCCTGAGCTGGCAGGGAAAACAGAAGCAGGGGTAGTCTTTGCACATCGGGTGGCAGCTCCCAAGGGGGTTTCTGTGATCCAACCCGTCACAGACACTACTGATGTTATTATGAGTTGGCAAAGTTTATAACCGGTTCTTTTTAACTGGATTTTATTTCAGACTGGAATAGGCAACATCTGCTGTGGATACTCTGTGCTTTTCAGGGCAACATTCTCCTCTCCAATCCACTTGTTAATATCTTTTCAACATTGTAGATTTCAGATCTATTGCATATTCTGTACTCTTCTGCATGCATGGGTGGTGCGTGAGCCCCTGTTCAGGGAGGGTAGCCCCCAGCTCTGCCCCTTTGGCCCAAGGACCCTCCCCTACCCCATCCCTTCTGCCCCCTCCTCCCCCGGCAGAGCCCTGAGCCCCAACTGCCCTGAGCCCCAAGCCACCGCTGGCCCATGCACCAACCAGTCCGCCAGCCCACCCAACCCCTAGCCCCAGCCAGCTTTGGGGGAGAGGCTGAGCAAGGGCGGGGAAAAGGGGCAGTGTGGGTGGGGCCATGGGGGAAGTGCGGGAACGGGGTCTCAGGGCAGAGCATAGGTGGGGCCACACCTGGCTGTTTGGGGAGGCTTAGCCTCCCCTGGCCTAAGATACCCACTGCTCATGTCTGCATGTGCGACTTCCACTGATGTCAGCAGTAGTTCTACACCAGCGGTTCTCAAACTTTTGTACTGGTGACTCCTTTCACACAGCAAGTCTCTGAGTGCGACCCCCCTTATAAATTAAAAACACTTTTTAATATATTTAACACCATTATAAATGCTCGAGGCAAAGTAGGGTTTGGGGTGGAGGCTGACAGCTCGCGACCCCCCATGTAATAATGTCGCGACCCCCTGAGGAGTCCTGACCCCCAGTTTGAGAACCCCTGCTCTACACTGAATAAGTGCAAATCACTACTGTGTGGATAGGAGCTATGCTGTACATAGTGTTCAGGAAAATATTGCCTTTCTTTCGTCTGTAGATATTTTAACACTTGCTAGCTGGTGGCAACAATTTCCCTAGTGTAGATGAGGCTTCCTGCACATTATCACAGCCAAAACTTGGTACCAAAGTGTTAGCAGCAGCTTTGCCAGCTGAGGTAATCAATCTAGGTTTGTACACCTTATAACGGATCTTCTTCCGGGGCTGAACCTACAAAGGGCAAGCAAAGCCTGTTTCAGCTGCACAACGTCTTTTGCAAATTTGCACTCCCATTGAAAAGGAACTATACTGATACCTTTAAGTCACTGCTCTCTGCTTCCCGCAACTTCTTCAACCTGAAGTCCCCCTCACAAGGGTTCAGAGCAGAAGGTGGAGCCACGCAGGCACACTTGCAATCAGGTCCTGAAGTGATGGTTTCTACCGTGTAAAAATCCTCTGCTTTGGAAGCACCTTCATTAATCCTTTGGCAGGCGCCTCGGCCCAGAGGTCTGACCAGACACTTACACTGACAGTTGGAGCCTTCAGACACTGCTTTCACCTTGTCATAGTCACCTAGCAACTAATCACAAAAAAAATCACAATGCATCAGTTTGCTCCTAACATAAGATTTTACTTTTGGTTTGCTTTGTAAAGTTTTTGAGAAAGGCTCAGATACTCTGAACCTTGCAGAAATAGGTCACTGCTGCTTACACAAATTGCTGACTAACATTTCTTCGAGAGTGCTTGGTTTTTTGCTACTTAGCTATTTGGGAAAGAGGGATTTCTGATGGGGTATTTCCTTTCACCATTGGAAAAGAAACTGCTCAAGCCCAAACAGTCCTTATCTACAAAGGGTTTGGCAAAATTAAAATTTAAACAAAGGGACAGAGCCACCACAATTTATATTATTAAATACACTGATTCTATCAGAGTTAATCCACTGAATTTTTTGCAACTACATACAAGGTGCTCTACGTGGGTGGGTTTTAGGAATTAAGGGAGTCAATGCGTGATCTGGAATAATGCATAAAAGTAACCCATATACTTCCTGGTAATATATAATTTCTAATAGTCTCCTACAATTCCACGGGTTTCCTTTATAGAGATTCACAGAAATCAGTCATGAAATTGAAATATAAAAATAACCTGACAGTATGTTTTCAATATTCTTCTGTGTTAGACATTTCCAAGGATAGATAATACTGCACAGTACATCTGCCAAATCTAACAGAGAACACACCCTGAACTTTGCTGCTTTGCACTATTCTTGAGACAAGGTGGGGGAGGGAATATCTTTGATTGGACCAACTTCTGTTGGTGAGAGAGACAAGTTTTGAAGCTTATAGTGAACTCTTCCTCCGGTCTGATTTGCGAATAAAACACGCAGACACAGGAGCAGCCAGGAGATCTGGTCTGAAGAAGACCTCTGTGTAAGCTGGAAAGTTTGCCTCTCTCACCAACAGAATACAAGATATGACCTCACCCACCTTCTCTGTCTAATATCCTAGGTCCAACAGGCTACAACACCGCATACATGGAATATTCTTGATTTTCAATCATTTCTCTATGATACAGAGAAGCTGTGAATTGATTCTCCAGTTCCCTATAGAGCAGTTCATCTGTATCCAGGGAACAATTATTCTGCTGCAGTTGCAAATAAGCAAAAGGATAAATGGAATTAACTATGCAGATTGGCAATTACTTATATGCAGCAATAATCAGAATAATAAACCTCTCCTACTCTCAGCTCCAATAACTAATCCAGTTCCCAAAACGGGAGAGCAAGACAGTTCGGATTCGTAAAGCCACAGGAATTTGGCTCTCCCTTAGCCACTCGCTGCCTTGCCGCCTCACGCCTGACCGGGAGCCTCACCTTAGAGCAAGCGGGGCTGGAAGGGTTAAAGCCCCAGCATCCTTTAGGGAAACTTGGCACCAGAGGGCCAAGTCCCAGCGCCTTTGTGCAGAGCCGGGAGAGTGACACACCCGCACGCAGCTCCCTGGCGAGGGATCCCCAAGCCCGGTTGGTGCCAGGGCAGCTCGGCTCTGCACACTGGGGGGGAAGGTTACCTGAGATAAGATGTTCTCCTGGTTGTCCGCCTCGTTTTGCAGGGGCTCCTCCTCTGGGACCCCCTCCGGCTGCTTGGTGGGGGCCGAGCCGGGCCGGGCGGGGGTCGCAGTCTGGGGGGCACCCCTGCCCGCAGCCATGAGCGCAGCGCAGCAGCACAGCAGCACCAGGGGCTGAGCCATGGGGGCAGCGGGCAGGGCGGCCTCAGCGGAGATCTCGTCTCCGAGCACTCCCTCAGGCTAGGTGCGCGGCAAGGGCCGCTGCCGGCGCGCGCCGCGCATGCCCCCCGGGGAGGGCGTAGGGCTCCGCTTGCGCAGCCGGGTGCGCTTCCCTGGTGAGTGTCGGCAGAGCGCGCCGGGCTGGCGGCTGGCTGAGCTCGGCTACAGGGCAGGGGGCGGGAGGAGGAGCCTGGCTATTGTGTCTCCGCTCGGCCGGAGTAGGGACAGAGGAGCAGCAGACCGGGCTAGCGGTTGGCACCGGCGCCTGGAAGCTGGGGGTCCCGCGCCCGCCCCAAGGGTCTGAACCCCTCCGCCCTATGGCTGCCCGTTCACCCCGGGCAGGTGCCGTGCACCGGGGCTGGCAGGTTGGGGCAGCGTTCAGAGGGCGCTCGGCAGAGCCCAGGGCAGTGAGCCCATCCCCACTGGGGTGCCATCTCCCCAGAGCCCTGTATCAAAGGGATGGGGGCGCCGTGGGCACGAGGGCATTGCCATCCCTCCCCTGCGCTGAGGGGCTGGGGCTGCCACCCCACCCCAATCCCATCGATGCTCTGTTCAGCCAGGGACCCCTCCCCAGCCACCCACAGGACAGTGGCAGCTGGTCCCCACACTAGCTGTGTCAGCCAGCCTAGCACTGAGCACCGTGACAGTCACCAGGCAGGCCACAGCTGAGGAGAGGGACTATATGGGTTAACGCAAGAGTGGGTGCGAGAGGCTGTGCCCAAGGCCCTAACCTCAGGCTTGGCACATGGCTCCCCTGCACAGACAGAGACAACGGGCGGGCTCCAGGGGAAGGGAACGGAGAGGGGAGCTCTCACCCATCCCTCTGGCAGAGACTTGGGAGGCACAACAGCATCCATGCAGGAGGGGGAGCCCCAGAGAACCTCTGTGGCACAGTATGGGTCCTGGTGCAGGAGCTTAGGGGTGACAGGCACTGTGCTGGCCGCCAGCAGAGCGCATTCACACAGCTTAGGGTTCCGGGTGTGATTTCCCCCATCTCCAGGGAAGGTGAGGGAGGCAGCTAGAAGGGCTGCTTAGGGCTGGAGGGAAGCAAGGACTGCTGGGTGGGTGAGATGCTGGATGGGCACTGTATGCGTAATGGGGGAACCAGGGTTTCTGGATGGCCGATGGAGGTAGCCAAGTGGTTGCTGGGGGTTACCTGACTGGGGCTGGAGCTGTGTGTAAGAGCTGGGGTAGGTGGGCACTGGTGTGGCTGTGGGTAGCTAGGAAGTGTCTGTGTAACACAGACAGACCCCAGTCATCAGCAGGCGGGATCGAACCAGTGACCTTTGGAGCTAAATGCATGAGCTAAAAGCCACATGGCCCTTAGCTAAGGCTATAGAGCAGACTCATTAATCTCTAAGGCTAGGTCTACACTACCCGCCTGAATCGGCGGGTAGAAATCGATCTCTCGGGGATCGAATTATCGCGTCTCGTCGGGACGCGACAATCGATCCCCGAATCGACGCTCTTACTCCACCAGCGGAGGTGGGAGTAAGCGCCGTCGACGGGGAGCCGCGGAGGTCGATTTTGCCGCTGTCCTCACAGCGGGGTAAGTCGGCTCCGATAGGTCAAATTCAGCTACGCTATTCGCATAGCTGAATTTGCGTATCTTAAATCGACCCACCCCCCCGTAGTGAAGACCTGCCCTAAGTGGTCTCAGTGCCACTAGAGGGGACAGAGCAGCATACCCAGAAGGTGTGTGGGTTACATCTGTCAGGGGGTTAGTGCTGTGCTTGTCCCTGCCCAACTGAGGGGTAGCTGGTGGGGAGGTTTCTGGGGGTAGCTCTGGAGAGGTGCTGGTGAGGTTAATGCTGGCTTAGTGGGGAGGGTTCTGGGGAAACTGGGCAGCAGCGTGTCAGGAGATAGTATTAGAACTAACAGCACATAAAGGCCACTTGAGATCCAGGCTCCTTGTGCCAGGTGCTGCACAGATGCAAGATGAGAGGTGATCTCTGCCCCCATATGCTCACAGCCTGAATAGCCGAGGCAGACAATAAGTTGGGGTGGGGAAGGTTACAGCCCATGCAGAGCAAACCAGCATCCTGTTGTGCCTGGGTTTTTTGGAGGGGATGTTTGTTTTTCATGTATGTTAATCAGTTGGGAAGGGTCAGAGACAAAGGAGGAAGGTGGGCCCGGCCTTAGGGGTGGGCCACCCAGGCAACCACCTAGAGGTGCCATGGTCAAGGGGACAGAGGTGTGTGCTGCTGGTGTAGTCAGAAACTGCTCACACCTTGCAGGGGAGTGCTACGTGGGGGGATGCCTAGATTTCTCCCTGATTCCTCCCAGCAGAGGAATGTGGGGGAGGGCACGCCAGCAAGCAATGACACACAGGTACTGCTCACCTCCTCCCAACCTACCTCTGCAGCCTCCTAGGGGGCTGTGAGTGGCGGAGCGAGGAGCAACATCAAGTGCTCCATATATCCAGGTCACTTTCCCCACCTGGGCTGTTCTGTGAGGTGTGAGCATCAGGAACTGCTGTTCTCCTGTCCTTCCCTTAGGCAGACCAGGTGGCGAAAGTGACCTGGATGCAGAGAGTGCTGATGTTCCTTGCTCCCTCTCAAAGCCCCCTAGCCCCGCACAGAGGAGCAGCATTCAAGGGGGGAGCTGCCAGTCCGCTCTGTGCATCCAGGTCCGTTTCCCATGTGATCGCAGGAAGGGGATGCAGGGATTAAGGGTGAAGGGGGGGTGAAGAGCCCATGGGGGCCAAGGACAATGGGAGGCATCCACAAGGGCCAGGGACAATGTGGGAGGCACAGCACTCATGGGGGCCAAAGGCACCAAAATACAAGTTCACCGAGGGCACCATTGTCCCTAAGGCTGGCCCTGGAGGGAGGGGACCGGGCAGGGGGAGCAGGAGGGAGGGAAGAATGTGGAGCAGCTGGAGCAGTTGGAGGCAGCAGCCAATCTGCAGAGGGGAGCAAATGTCCAAAGTGATCACTGCAGGCAGCACCCTTTACTAGTGCGCTATGGATGGTCCCTGCTGCCCTGCACCGCCAGCTGAGTCTCTCCCCCGAACATGTGGGGCTGGCTGGCAGTGGGAGCACTCAGAAGAGGGAGAGAGAGCCAGTCTCCTGCCTGCAGAGCAGGTCTCAACAGCCCCAGAGACTGGGAGAATCAACTGCAAGCGATCCTGTGGGCAGGCATGACAGACGGTGAGTGTCACACAGGAGGCTGGACATGTGGTGTAAGCCCCACTGTGTGATATTTCTTGCAGTTTTATCATGTCTTCTGGTTTATTATGGCTTTTTTAAGCCCCAGCTCCTGGAGTCATGGGAATACACTTGAATCCCAGTTTTCATTTTAAAAAGTCCATTTCTAGCCCTCTTGGTTGCACCATAATGCCTCAAAACACAGCCCCTAAAGGCTATGACACCAGAAGGCAAATAAACAGAACCTAGATGTTTTTTAAACTTCCTGTTTTTTAAGCCAATCTTGCGTTTTCTGGAACCTGGCTCATGGCGTTTGAATGCTTCAGGTGGGCAACACTGCAACCCTAAAAGACATGCATTTGCAATACAGTATGGTTTCAGAAAAGGGCAGTGCCATTTTTGAGTTGCATATGCAAAGGCATCACATCATAGAAGGGGGATTTACTCACCTTTTCTCTCTGTGCAGCTACACCTGGACTAGGGTATTTAATGTTGGGCTCCAACAGAAAGAGCTGACAAGTGGGAAGCAGTTCAGAGGAAAGCAACTACAGCCACAGTGTGATAGAGGGACTGAGTGATAAGGACAGATTAAAATATGTGTAGTATGGCTAAGTGAAGACTTCAGTGGAGTGTGTATGGAGGGTGACGGAAATGAAAGCACTCTGCAGATATTTGGAGAGTGAAAGCACCAGCTAGGCTGAAGAGCTATGGAGGGTGAAATATGAGGGCAGTGGTTAAAGATCAGAATAAATGGGGGATTTTCCCAGTGCGGGAGGCTGTATGTCATCATGGGCACTAGCACATGGCGAAGTGACCCTCTGTCATATTGTGTGATGGGACACAACACAGGAAGGAGAACTGGGCCAATGGAGTAACAGTATCTGAAAAGAGACCATGTCCCCAAACATGCCCATAGTTAGCCTAGCAAAAGTGTGCATGGCACGCACAGAGCAGGGAATACTGACCCTTCAGAGCTGAGAAGGGAAGTCTCTGAAGCTGTTCTGCCTTGTTCCAGAAGTCGTACTGCAAAGACAGACCCATGGGACAAAAGACTCAACCCTTGGGAGAGAGGAAGTGATCCCAGCATGACGGTTTGGTCTGAGACACAGCTCAAACTCAGATTCTAGGGTCAGGAACCTAGGCCTTGAAGGCAGGTGGGGCAAGGCTCCCCTCTCTGCCACAAGGACTTCTGGGAAGCGTAGTCCCCAGGGAAGTCGGGGCATGGAAAATGTAGGCCTCTACATTGCAAGATTTGCTGGGAACAAGAGCAAGACATAAGCAGTGTCCTCCCTTGTCCGTCAGGGGAAGTGTGGAGGGAGCCAGAGCTGTTGGTGGTCTCTTCCAGAGCCAGACAGAGCCCTACCTGCTTCACTGGCCTGAAATTTTGGGCAGCCAGAATCCAGACAGCCAGTGGGAATGCAAGGTGGGCGAAACCTCAGAAAAGGCAATTCTGGGTTCTGTAAAAACTCCATGGGTTAGCCTTCTGCAGCCACTGGCCTGAAAGCAAGACCATCTTTTCTGCTTCCCCTCTAGATGCCCTCATACCCTGCCATGGAGTGGCAAGAGAGGATGCTGTTGGGAAGGCCTGAGTCCCAGAAAACTCCTCTGTCAAGCACCAATGCAGCCTGTTGCTCCCACTGCAGTTCCCCAAGCAGCCCATGAAGAGGCAGAAAGGGGGGTTCAGGGAGAGCTGAGCTCAAGCGAGGGAGAAGGGAAGAAACTCTTCCTCTGCTTTTAGTGGAGGTCAGGACCTGTGATCTCCAGCATTCCCACTTATTTTAATCACAGCTGAGCCAGGCTAAGCACTAATGGCAGGCCCCGAGAGCAGCTCTCGGTTGCTGGGCTGATATCCAGCACAATTGTGCGAAGGGACATGCTTCTCTGAAGTATCCAGCTCCGCACATCCGGCTTGCTGGGCTGTTGTCAAGGTACAAGCCTCTCCAAGTTTACTGGCTCAAGGCTCGGGCTCTGTGAAGTCACTGACTTAGCACCTTCCTCTGGCTTGCTGGCCTGCTGTCCGGGGACGTCACTAGCTCAGTGATTTCACCACTCTGGGCTGATGTCAAAGCTGGCTTCTGTGCAGGTCACCAGCTCACTCCTGTCAGTGTGAACCTTTCTTGGCTTATGTCAAGGCACAGGCTCTGTACAGTCACAGGCTCAGCTCTGCGAGCTGGCTGGTATGATATCAAGGGATAAGTTCATTGTATCAGCACCTGTAGTTTGTCGTGCTTACATGAAGGCCCCGATTATTAGGGCATCAGGCCAGCCAGAGGACTTCCTGTGGTTAATGATTCAATGTCTCTGGCTTGCTGCTCTCAGGCCTTTGTAGAGCTGCTGACTGAGCACATCAAGTTCTCTGGCCACTGTGAGATCCCTGGACAAGCACCTAGGCTTGGATGTCATTGGTGCCTCACTCCTTGGTGGCCTATTAGCTAGGCGGCCATCCCCATTTAACAGATGGGGATCTGAGGCACAAGTGACGAGTGCAAGGATGCACAGGGGTCTGTGGCTGATCCTGGGATTGAACCAGGTCTCCTGAGTCCCAGTACACTGCCCTATCTCACCAGGCTGTGGGGAAGACACAAAGCCATTAACGGCTGTGAGGGGCTCAGCTGCTGCATGACCCCCTGGTGTAGAGAGAGGGGCTGGGCACAGGCCTTGTGTATGGTGCTGGCTCAGGAGTGATGATCCTGTTTTAACCAATAAAGAGGAACAAGCTATAACTAAAGCCCTTGACTGGCCATGTGAATCCTAGTGCTTTGATTTAAAACAAACCCAAGACCCACAAAACACCAGTTAGAGGAAGGAAACTTTATGAAAGACAAGGTGGGGCCAGCAGGGGCCCAGGGTATCCTGGAACTGGGTGCAGTGCAGCCACTACAGTTAATCCCTTGCTGTGTAGCTGAGGGTAAGCGTTGTTCTTGCTGAACTAGTCAATATTTCCTCATGAGTTAAAAATATAAACCACAGTCAGAGAATGAACTCCCACCTTCCTGGTATATTGCACAGACTCCTCCTGGATCCTCACACCCCATGCAATCCAATAGGGGGGATAACAAGTTTTTAACATTGTAGGAAAAAAGATAACAGGGCCCTAATACTTCTGCCTGCATTGACCTGATTGCCTTCTTGGTTTCCCACTTCCCCAGTTTTTGCAGAGGGGCAATGCCATTAGGGAAATAGAAGCTATGCTAGGATCCAAACACTTCCCACCATATTAGAAGTAATGTCCTGTTGGACCCTAACAACACACCATTGTGTGCCATTCATCACTAGGGACCCATACATGCTCTACCACATTGCTTGATGGACCCAACAGACCTGTGCTTTAGGGTTGGAGCTGATGCCATTAGGGTTGTGCTATAGTTAGCATTAGGGGGCTGGAGCTAAGATGTAGTTCAGGTATGAGTGACAGGGTGAGATTAATGGATTAGTTTGGATCAGAGGTGAGGGTCCGTGTGAATGGTTAGGGTTATCAGGTTAGTGGTTCAGTATAGGGCAGGGTGAGCATTACATACAGAAAAGTTATTTATAAGAGATCATAGCAATGGGAGGCTCCATATCCTGTAAAAAAACAACAAGGAGTCTGGTGGCACCTTAAAGACTAACATTTATTTGGGCATAAGCTTTCGTGGGTAAAAACCTCACTTCTTCAGATGCATCAATATCCTGTGATTGCTCCCACAGACATGAGAGGATATCCCCATTCACCCCCTCCTCTGAAGCTGGGGCCAGGGTCAGCTCTAGGCACCAGCAAACGAAGCACGTGCTTGGGGTGGCACATTTTCAAGAGCGGCATTCTGGCCATCTTTTTTTTTTTTTCTTCTTTGGGCAGCAAAAGCCTAGAACCGGCCCGGGCAGCAGCAGCACGTCGTGCGTGGAGGGTGCCGCTGCGGTTCGCACCGCGGGGGAGCAGCGCCCGCACCTTGTGGCTGGGCTGGGCAGGCTCCTAGCGGGGGACACTTTGGCTGGGAGCCACCCCTCGGGGCACACGGAGCCGCCTTCAGATGCCGCAGGGCAGCCGCCCCCCAGTGCCGCAGCCAGGGCTGGACGAAGCAGCCCGAGCCACCCAGGGACTGCGGCAGGACGGCCAGAAGCAGCAGCGGGGCCATAATGGGCGGGGCGCTGCCATGCGGGGCCCGGGGCCCACTCTCTGGGGCTCCACTCCCTCTGGGGCTACCCTGCTCTGGCTCCTCAGCCCCCTGCTGGGGCGGTCCCCCATCTCTACCCTCCCGGGTCCTGGCCAGTCCTGGAGGCGGGATCCCTGGCTGGAGGGACCCTGGGCTGAGGTGCGGCCCGGGAGCCCCACTGCTTACCCCAACCCTGCCAGCGCCGGACCGGCTGGAGGCGAGGTGGGAGCAGGTGGGGTCAGCTCTGGTGGGGGGGAGCCCAGGGTTGGGGCGGCAGGGGGTGCGGGTGGGGTGGGGGAGAGAGCCCAGCGCTGGGGCGGCAGGGGGTGGAGGAGGGAGAGGGGGAGGGCACTGGTGGGGAGGTGAGAGCCCAGGGCTGGGGTGGGGGGCGGCCAAAAATTTTTTTTGGTTGCGGCGGCAAAAAACCTAGAGCTGGTCCTCGCTGGGGCACACCTTTCCCCAAACTGGGCTGTATAGGAGTTCTACAGCAGCCCCAGCTGGCAATAGGGGAGCACATTTTCAGGTCCTGGCTGTCACAGCCCATTGAACACAGGCCAAGGATTGAGACTCCCGCTCTCCCCAAACTGCTGCTTTGCAGCCTGGTCTCTCGGAGATTCCCAAGATGAGAGCACAGTGCCACCCGGTGGCAGCTACATGACTATTTTACTCACTACTGCCTGGAACCTGATTTTCTGACTTTCTTCTAAGAGCATATGCTGTGATATCTGAGTGCCTGGCTGTAGATAGCAGATTTCTTGGTGTGTTTGGAATGCTTACTGGATCTATGAAGGTAGGTGTGGTGGTCCGTGGATTTCTTGTATGTAGTTGTCTGTATGGTTCCATTGTTGAAGCTGATTGTAGTGTCCAGGAAGTTAATGTTGGTGTAGGAGTGGTCTGAGTTTAATGGACGGGTGGTGGTTGTTGAAGTTGTGGTGGAAATCTGTGAGGGAGTTTGGATCATCTGGACAGAGGATGAAAATATCATCAGTGTAGCTCAAGTATATCATTGGTTTCATGTTGCATTTGTCCAGAAATTCTTCTTCAAAGTGGCCCATGAAGAAGTTGGCACAGTGGGGAATCTTCCTAGTGCCATGGCTGTTCCCATGGTTTCGACAAAGTGTTTATTGAATGTAAAATTGTTGTGGGTGAGGATGAGTTTGGCAATTGTTTGGGGTGGATATCTGAAGTGAGTGTCCATTATCTGGTAAATATTTGAGGCAAGCAGCTATGCCATCATTGTGAGAGATGTTGGCGTATAAAAAAGTGACATCCATGGTGGCAAAGATGGTGTAAGGAGGTTGCTAATGTTGCAGAGTTTCCAGAGGAAGTCGGTTGTGTCCTGGAGGAAGCTGCCCCTTTGTGTGGTGAGTGTTTTGAGGATGGTTTGTATGAGTCCCAATATTCCTTTGGTAAGAGTGCCGTGGACAGATATGATGGATCTGCCTGGGTTCCCTTGTTTGGGAAGCATGTAAAAGGTCCATGGGGTGGGTTCATGGGGGACGAGGTTGTAGAGTTTCTCTTGGAGTTGTTTGGGGAAGGATTTGATGAAATCCTTAAATTCCTGGGTGAATTGTGGTCTTCTTTGAGTTCTTTATAGTAGGTGGGGTCAGAAAGGTGTTGATTTGCCTTGTTGCTATAGTCTTCATGGTTAAGGACTACAGAGGTGCCCACTTTGTCTGTTGGTTTGATCACTATTTGGTGGTTGGATTTCAGGGACTGTATAACTGTCCTCTCTGCAGTGGAGCGATTATAGTGGATGTGAAGTTTGTTAAGGATTTCAGTCATTTTTTTCCTGAAGCAATTGATGTAACGATCAAGAGTGTGATTTCATCCACTCTGTGGGGTGTTCAGTCAGATAATTCTTTTTTCTTATGACTGTCGGTCAGGACATGGTAGGTGTGGGTGATGTCAACATTGTTATGAAAGAATTCTTTGAGGCAGAGCCAGCGGAAGAATTCTTCTAATTTTCCACATGTTAGTATGGATTCAGGTTCTGTGGTGGAGCAGAAGTTCAGTCCTTTGGAGAGTACAGATAATTTAGCTCTGGTTAGGGGTAGTCTTGATAAATTGATGAGGTCGGGTTGTTGTATAGTGCCTATGTGGTAGGTCCTGGCACTATGGTTTCTCCTGGACGTGGTGTTTTGTGGGTTGTGGAATTGTTGTAGTTGGTTCCACTTTTTGTTTTTGGGTTTGATGGCTGTCATCAGGTTTTTTGAATGGTTGTTTTGGGTTTCTTGCATGATTTCCAGGTAAGTTTCTTCCAGTGTGTGGGAGCTTGTATTGATTTCTTGTCTGACATGATTCCTTCTGGAGTGTCTGAGGTGCAGCAAGTTGTTCCTCATTTTTTCTCAAGGCCTTGTGCAGAGCTGTTCAGCATATTTGGACTTGTATGTAGTGGTCAAAGGGTTATAGATGACAGAAAAATAATAGACAAAAACACCATATCACCTGTGGGTGAGCCCTTCTCACAAAGCGATCACTCTACAGTCCTCATCCTCAAAGGAAACCTGCATGCCTTCAAAAGATGAGCCTGGGAGCATAAATTCATAACTTTGCTAGACACTAAAAATCTTGGCCTGAACAGAGACACTGGATTTATGACTTATTATAACAAGCCATAATCCACTTAAACCACCTCTCCAGCTTTTTTCCCCCGTTCCCCCTAAGACTGCAGAGGTGTCACTGGGTCACTCCACCTTGAATGGTCTCTTGAAATATATGTTAACTAGGTTTACTAAACAGTCTGTTCCACTTTGTATGTAGCTGTGACAGTGAGTACATTTCCCAGCCCTGCAGAAGAGCTCTGTGGGGCTCAAAAGCTTGTCTCTCTCACCAGCAGAAGATGGTCTGATAAAAAATATTGCCTCCCCCACCTTGTCTTGCTACTCTGGTTATGGCCATTGTCCGAGGCACCTATAGATGCACTGGAGAAAAATATGTGGCTGGACAATGGGCCAGTGGAGCTAACGGCCCTTCACAGTCTGTAGCTGCTGCTTTTGTGATCCAGCATCTGTCGCTGGGATCCTGGCTGGCATACTCTAGTTACCCTTTCCTTCATCACACGTGCTGGGGACTGAGCCGCTAGCTGCAGGCCTTCTTTGGAGGATGCCTCTCCAGAGCAAAGCACATGGTGTTTACAAAGAGACTGATTCCCCTGGGCCCGAGTGTCTCCCACAAGAGGTCATTAGAATCTGAGCTGAATGTGAACTCCTACCTCTCCCGCCCTTCAGCCCAGCGGCTTTTTCCCAATGGCCCCTCACCCACACAGACCCAATCAGCTAGACACACCCTGCATCTGCCTTGCAGGGCAGGGGTAGAGAGAGGACATTGGCCTGGTGTAAAGAACAGGAGCATCTGTAGGTCCCTTCTGCACTTGGCATGGCTCAGTGCACAGGGGCTGTGAGCTGTCTTTGTGCTCTGGGCCCAGCAAGGGATGTATGTCCCAAAGGAGCTGGGATTGTCGGAACCTAGGGATGCTCCTGCCATGGGCCCTCTCTCCCGAGTCCTGGCATGCTCACTGGGCTGGTGGGGTTGCCACACCCACCCAGGGGCATTCTCACGGGGCCAAGGCTGGGCCTTGCCCTCTAGTTTGTCAGCTGGCTGCTTCCTATGGATCATTTCTGCTTCAGCTCCTTCCCAAGCCAGCTTCCCATGCAGTAATCTGTGCTGTGCAGCTCCTTCCCAGAGCCTCATGCCTACTGTGGCTCTGGCCCAGCCTCCACCTCCTAGGTGATTAGCCATCTCCAGGCAGCAGCAGAGCCAGGGAACAGGCATGCTGGGGTTGGGGAAGGAGCAATAGTGACTTGATGAGCCCCGCTGCAGGGCAGGGGCAGGCTGGGCTGTGGGGCCAGGCAGAGCTGCTCCTATCCTGCTGGCAGGGAGACAAAGGGGCTGCCAGCCTCCCAGCAGCTGCAGGTGCTTTGGGTGTTTCCTTGCTGTGTCCTGCGGTCTGGGGGGGAGGGCGTGGGCTCTTCCCTGCAGGCCAATGAGAGGGAAGGAGTGAACCATGCAAAAGAGGCGTGAGCCTGCCTTCAGAAAACTCCCTGCTCCAGTGCTGCATCTGTGCCCTGAGCTGTGAGCCTGATCCTGTCCAGCTCCCTGCTCTGCTAGGAAACAGCCTCCCTCTGCTAGCTCCAGATCAGGTAAGTACCTGTGCTGTCCCTGCACCCTCAGGCCTGGTTAGTTGTGGCCTTAGCCCAGGAGCAGGGCATAGCAGCACCTTGCCTACTGGGCACTGTGCCTGCGTGTTTCCCTCCCTGCTCTGTAAGCTCCTAACTCCCATTCCCCGTCCCTTTGGCTCCATCACTGGTCGCCTCTGTCGGGGTCTGTTCCTGTCAGTGGTTCAGGCTTTGCTTTCACAACCGTGAACTTAGAATGAGTAACTAGCAAAGCTGTGGGCTTTACACATGGCAAGAGCAGGCTTTTGCACTGCCTTGGGACTTTGCTTTCTATTCTGGGATGGGGCCTGGCAGTGCTCTCCCCTCCCCCCCCCAGCTCCAGAGTTCCCTGTTGTGTGGGAGGGTTCCTGGCATATTCCTAGAATCCACGTTTCACATTAAAGGAACGGATTGTGGTTTGTGCAAAAGGGCTTTGATCTGCTTTTACCATAGCAAAGGCCGTCTAGACAATGTGAACTAGGGCTGGCTGGAAAACAGGAATTCCATTTCACAAATCCATAGCAGGATGAAACAGAGACCTTTCACATTTTTTTGTGATTAAACAAGAAAACTCCAGACCCTCCTACCTTTTTATAGCTGGTAGCCTAGTGATGAGGGCATTCACCAGGTATAGAGAAGACCCAGGTTCTAGCTTCCTATCAGGCCTGCCTGATTTAAATGTGGGTCTCTCACATTCTTGATGAGTACCTAATTACCAAGCTATAGAGTCCGTCTTTCTTGCTGGTCCAATGAATAGTTAATTATTTATACAAAGTGGAACAGCTCCAGCAGGAGAGAGCACAAGAGCCTAAAATAACTACTAGCCCTGGGTTTAGGGTTGCCAACTTTCTAATCTCAGAGGCCCCGCCCCCACTCACTCCATCCCCCCTCCCTCTATCATTCGCTCTTCACCACCCTCACTCACTTGCTGGGGCAATGGGGTTGGGGTGCAGGAGGAGGGTGAGGGCTCTGACTGGGGGTGCGGGCTCTGAGGTGGGGCTGGGGCAGAGGGGTTTGGGGTGCGGGAGAGGACTCCAGGCTGGGGCAGAGGTTTAGGGTGTGGGCTCTGGCTGGGGGTGCAGGCTCTGGGGAGGGGCTAGGGATGAGGGGTATGGGCTGCAGGAGGGGGCTCCGGGCTGTGGTAGGGGGTTAGGGTGTAAGGGGGGTGAGGGCTCTGGCTGGGGATGTGGGGTGCAGGGGGGGCTCTCAGGCAGGGCTGGCTCTAGTTTTTTTGCCACCCCAAGCAAAAAAAATTTTGGCTGCCCCCCACCCCAGCCCTGGGCTCTCACCTCCCCCCCCACCAGTGCCCTCCCCCACCCGCACCCCCTGCCGCCCCAGCCCTGGGCTCTCCACCCCACCCGCACCCCCTGCTGCCCCAGCCCTGGGCTCCCCCCCACCACTGCTGACTCCGCCCACTCCCCCCTCACCTCCAGCCGGTCCGGCACTGGCAGGGTTGGGGTAAGCAGCGAGGCTCCCGGGCCGCGCCTCAGCCCAGGGTCCCTCCAGCCAGGGATCCCGCCTCCAGGACCGGCCAGGATCCAGGAGGGCAGAGCCAGAGGACTGCCCTAGCAGGGGGCTGAGGAGCCAGAGCAGGGTAGCCCCAGAGGGAGCGGAGGCCCGGAGACCGGGACGCGGGTCCCGCTGCTGCTGCTGCTTCTAGCCACCCTGCCACAGTCCCTGGGAAGCTCGGACCGCTTCGCCCAGCCTCGGCTGCGGCATCTGCAGGTGGCTCCGTGTGCCCTGAGGGGTGGCCTCCAGCCCGAGTCTCCCCCGCTAGGAGCCTGCCCAGCCCAGCCACAAGGTGCGGGTGCTGCTCTGCCGTGGCGCAAACCGCAGCGGCCCCAGGGCACGACGCACTGCTGCTGCCAGGGCCGGCTCTAGGCTTTTGCTGCCCAAAGAAGAAGAAAAAAAAGATGGCCAGAATGCTGCCCTTGAAAATGTACCGCCCCAAGCACGTGCTTGGTTTGCTGGTGCCTAGAGCCGATCCTGCTCTCAGGGCTGATGCAGAGGGTTGGGGTGCAGGAGGGGGTTCGGGGTGCAGGGTTCTGGTGGCGCTTACCGTGGCTCCCAGGAAGCAGCCGCCAGGTCCCTGCAGCCCCTAGGCGCATCGACAGCCAGAAAGGCTCTGCATGCTGGCCCCTGCAGCTCCCATTCATCACAGTTCCTGGCCAGTGGGAGCTGCGGAGCCGGCACTCGGGGCAGGGGCAGCGCATGGAGCCTTCCTGTCTGCCCATGTGCTTAGTGGCTAAACTACATCTCCCAAGATGCACTGTGGGGGCTCAGCCACAGGGGGAAACTGCAGTGCATCATGGGAAATGTAGTCCAGCCTCGGATCAACTCCCAAATGGTGAACAGCGGCACAAGGGACCTGGACCCACAACAGTTCCCATGAGGCACTGCAGTGTCTCAGTTGGAAACAGAGATTAACATTGATAGGAAATTAAACAAAATATTTGGTGTTGATTTTCCTGACAGAAGATCCCGCTGGGGACGGTGCAGTCATGGCAAACCCCTTTCTGATGGCAGAAGGCCTTGCCCCAACTCTTGCGGCTCTTCTGCCATCAGGGAGGAATTGGCTCCCCTGCAGCACATGCCTGGGCAAAGGGAGAGGGGGTGAGGAGCCTCTGGAGCCTCCCCCACACCTTGGCAAGAGAGGGGACCCCATGCAGCCCCCCCCCCAGGCCTGGGAGACTGGTGTGAAGTGCCCCAAGAGAGGAGCAAAGGGGAGGCTGGGGGATGGCTACTTCTGGGGCAAGAGCTCCTGCAGGAGGGGCCAGAAATCCCTGATCCAATATATCTGGAACATTGGCAACGCTGTCTTTCACATGCACTGGGGCTAGGCAGGGGGCATTCAGCAACCAAAGGACAGACCACAAATCACCATGTAGTCCTCTTAAAAACAGATCTGGTGGTTTTTTGGTGTCCAGACCATCAGTTTTGATCTCTTGACATTGGCAATACTGAGACTGTCTTGGTAGACATTTTTTGACCAATTTTTTTTGACCAAACCAAAGGAAACCATCCCAAAACTTCCATCTCCAGTGGCTCCAAGTCATGGCCTCTCCACACACTCATTAACCCATGCAGCACACACCAGTGTATGGGAGAGGAGAATTGGACCCTTTCGTGTTCTGTCTGCAGGGCTGTCCCTCTGTCTCTTGGAATAACCAATGCTGCTGTGGGTCAGGGCTGGGCTGCCCTGCTGCGGTGCCTAGGGCTGGAAATGCAGGAGGTCATGCAGGAGTCCACAGGCAGAGCTGTTTGTGCAGAAAGCAGGAATAGTTGCGTGTGCGTGGGTGGACTGGGTGGGGGTGGTCCAGAGCTGGACTGGAAGAGAGTGTCTTGTTTACACAGGGAGCATTTTATTGATACCTCGGTAAGAATCCAAGACAACGGAACTCAGAGAGCCCATTGCTCAAGTGTCTGCAAGAAACTCAACCCCCTGCTACGATCACCTCCAGCTTACAAGAGCCGGCCTGCTAGGGAGTCCAAGGGAACGCCTCAGCTCAGTGTAAAATAAATACTTCTTAACAAAAGATCAAATAGCCTCTGCGTACACTGAAGTGTCTTTAGTATTCCAGAACCAGGAGTGAGGTATGTTGGCAGAACTGGGGGTGGGGGAGGCTCCAACAAGGCCTGATAAAGTCAAGATAGAGAGTCAGTGGCACCGGTGAGATCCATGACTGGGGCTCCTAGGGGTACCACAGTACAATAAATACCAATAATAGTAATAGGTCAGCAGGTGAGAGGTGGAAGGGAAGACTGGCATAGCTGGAGGGCTGCCAGTCAGGGCTGAGGTGCATTGGCAAAGTTTTATATGGGGCAGCCAGGGCTGGCATAGCTGGGTTGCTGCAGACTGAGGGGAAGGTGCATAGGGAGGTGCTTTTACAGCACCTGTCTGTGCTGTGCTTGACTAGCCAGTGGAGCTGAACTGAATTTGCAGCTGCTCTGTGCCCCACGGGTGGGTGCCTGCGGATTGAAAGTGGTACAGTGACTCACTGGCTGTACGTTAGCTCACAGAACTGCATCATTTAACCTGCCTGAAAATGCCCTATTGTCTTCCTAACATACACTGTTGATCTAAGAAGATCAGTGCTCATGATTTACCTGGCTCCCCTTCAGGCTGGCAATGAAACCACTAGACTAGAAAGACTCTAGTCAACATTTCAGCCCTTCCTTGATTAAACCTTCCCCTCCCACCTCCCAGGCCTTGTTCCCTGCGACAGGTAAAACACACAGTACACACATCCTCATGCCTTCCCCAGTGCTCTAGAAACAATCTGTAACAAGCATCAGTCTCTAACAACAAATTATAGCTGAGGTGCCAGCTTCCCTGCTTGTCCAGATCTGGCTAACACCTGGCCTGGAGGAGATGGGTCACTTGGAAGGGTTAGGACTTCTCTCCACAGGATTTCCTCTCAGCACTAACAGTGAGCACTGTTGCTACCAGGGCCACAAATCTATACTGCTGGGTTTGGAAGCACCTGGGGCTGCTGCCTGTTCCTTCAGCACTGAGCGGCCATACAGGTCCCAGAATTCAGTTACAGCCAGGAACAAAGGCTGGCTTTCTCCAATGTCTCTCTCACACAGCTTTGTCAGGACCAAGTCTCCTAGTTTAACTTCCACTCAGGTTCAGGCTGCATGCTGACGGTGGACGAAGCCAGCCAAAACCTCTTAGATTTGGCCCCTCTCAGCCTCATATTCTTTAAGCAGGGCCACTGAGGTCAAAGATTTACTGCTAAGGTTGCCAGTTTTTTGATCTGCTGACCCCCAAGTAGAGCTGGTCAGAAAAGGGGTTTTTCCCAGGGAAGATAAAAATGAACATGCTGATATAGATATATAAAGGTCAACATTTTCCATGGAAAATTCAACTTTTCAGTAAAAAAAATCAAACACTTTACATTTATGGCCAAAATCTTTTGATTAAAATTTCAATTAAAAAATACCACTGCCACAGTGCCTCATGGGCATTGTAGTTTGGATGCCTCACACCCCCATTCTCCTCTATGGGCTGGGCTCCCTGGCCAGATTACATCTCTCATCATGCACCACGTTCTCCCCTCTTACTGAGTTGCCACTGTGTGTCGAGGGAGATGTAATCTGGCTGGGGAATCTGTCTCATAAAGCAAATTGGGGATATAAGGCAGCCAAATTAAAACTCCCAGGAAGCACAGCAGTGGCATTTCCAAATTGAAAATTTCCAGTTTTCAACTAAAAACCAAAAATTTGCTGATGTTTGGATGTCCAGTTTTTCGACAAAAAGTCAAAATTTTCCATGAGAAGCAGACACGTAGTGACAAGTTGCATTTAATTGAAACTTTTCCATCAAAATACAGTTTTGATGGAAAACTTTCAACCAGCCCTACCCATACAGAAGCTTCTGAGCTCAGTTTATTTCAATGAATAAAGTGAGCTATGCTAACATGGGCGCTTCCTGTTAGAGAATTTTCCTAGCAAGCTGTATTATTCTCTGCACCAGGGTCAAATTCAGAATATAGAGAAAAAATGGAGCTAACCAGCCATGCCCATTGTCCCTCTGGGCACCACATTTTAGAAGAAATGTGGCTAAGTTGGAGAGAGACCAGGGGAGAGGAACAAAAATGATCAAATGTTTAGAAAACCTGACCTTTGAGGAAAGTTTTTAAAAGGGGCATGTTTAGAAGACTGAGGGGGGATCTGATGCAGCCATCAAATATGTTAAGGACTGTTTTAAAGAGGATTGTTCTCCATGTTCACTGAAAGTTGGACAAAAAGTAGTGGGATTAATCTGCAACAGGGAGATTTACATTAGATATTAGAAAAAAATCTTTCTTTCAATAAGGGCAGTTAAGCTCTGGAACAGGCTTTCAAGGGAGGTTGTGGAATCCCTGTCACTGGAGGTTTTTAATAACAGGCTGGACAAACCCCTGTCAGGGCAGGTCAAGGGTTACTTGGTCCTGCCTCAGTGCAGGGGGCTGGACTTGATGTCTTGAAGTCCTTCCAGCTCTACATTTCATTTATTCTGTGGGCCTTTTGTAGCTCATTGCCTCCCCCCTTCCCCCCTTCAGATATTTACATGGTGAGCTTGCCAGGCCAGGGGCTGTGTCAGTGTGTTTATATACCTAGCACCATGGAGCCGTGGCCTGTACTGGGGCTTTTGAGCACTACCTTCAGACACACAGATAACTACAGAGAGAGACAGGGTGGGATGGGGAAAATATCTTGTATTCGATCAACTTCTGCTGGTGAGAGAGACAAGCTTTTGAGCCACACAAAGCTCTTCCTCAGGTCTGATTTGTGTATAAAACATGCAGCCACAAGAGCAGCCACAAGAGCAGCCAAGAGTTGGTGATTTAGTTGGGGATTGGTCCTGCTTTGAGCAGGGGGTTGGACTAGATGACCTCCTGAGGTCTCTTCCAACCCTAATATTCTATGATAAGAGGTCTGGTCTGAGGAAAAGCTCTGTGTAAGCTGGAAAGCTTGTCTCTCACCAACAGAGGTAGGTCCAATCAAAGATACTACCTCACCCACCTTGTCTCACTAATATCCTGGGACTGACAGGCTACAACAACACTGCATAGCTAATGATAGTAATAGGGAGGAGGAGAAGGCCCTGCCCACCACAGGAGAACACTTGCTTTTTTCTTTAGCAAACAAGGAGAAAGGAATAATCTTGCTAAGTTCTTAGATACCCAGGGGACAGGTGCCTTAGAAATACCCACAGCAGGGACCTAAGCAGGCAGAGTGGGCTGAGCTGGTGGCTGAGCTGTGCTGCCTATGTGCTGGAGAAGCCTATGGCAATCCAATAAGGGTGCTGTATGCTGCTGCTGCCCTTGAGCCTCTGCACAGTGGAGCTTCCATTACAAACAAACCGGCAATGCCTTCTAGGCAATATAATACCCAGCAACAGTTTAATAGCTACAGGGAGGCTTTCACAGCAAAGAGGAGGGTCCCAGGGCTGTGGGCACCAGGGTGGAATGTCTGCTTGGCAGAGTGCATGTAGAGCAAAGACAGGCAAAGCTCTCCTCGATTGAAAGCCGGCCTGTTGGCCCCACTGCGCCACGGCTGTAAGGTCGGTGCTGGGGGACATGCTTATGGCGATCACACCACAGGCATGTTGTGGGGTTTGTGCATTTAAACATCTCAACATTCCCGTTGCACAAGGTCCTCCTCACCCAGAGTGGCTCAGTGACACTGGGGCACTGGGGGCAGTACCAACATTCACTGGGCCAAGGGGGGACGCCATAGGGCTAGCAATCCCAAATCAGTCCATCTTTGGGAGATGCCCCCTGTCAGGGGATTAAAGATGGCCTGCAACACTGGCCTGTTGGGTGAGTCTTCTAATGGCTTTCTGACTTGGCAAATTGAGGTTGGTGAGAATAGCTGCTTCAGCGTGGTGAGGGTGAAGCCAGCCAGGTCAGGAAAGTGCTTCAGCTCCTGTGGTGGGAGATGGCGACATTCTCTCATGGCAAAGTGCTCCTTTGCCTGCAGCGCTCTTCCTGTTTCAGGTCCTGTGATAAATGAAGGGAGGGTAGCTTCCTTTAATGGACCCAGCCAGCCAATTAGCTATAAAATCCTTCTTGGTAGCTGTTCTCTACTTGCTTTACCTGTTAAAGGGTTAAAAAGTCTGACTGCATGCATAGGTATAAGGAAGTGAGTGGGCACCTGACCAAAAGAGCCAATGGGAAAGCTAAAACTTTTTAAAACTGAAACAAGATTCCACTTTTGTCTGTGTGTGGTTGTTCTCCCGGAGAGCCGGGACAGGGCTGGACTATGCTGTAAGAGCTTGCGCTAGGTATGGAAAATCATTAAATCATACCTAGAAACTACTCATTTGAAACCCCAGATATGTAAGTAGATCAGGAAATGTCTAGGAAGATGTGAATAGGTTTATCTCTTTTATTTCTTTATGGCTTGTGGACTTCTCTGTGCTAACCCCCAAATGCTTTTGTTTTGCTTGTAACCATTAAGCTGGACCTCAAGAAAAACATTTTTGATGCTTAATTATTATATTTGCTCTTTTTAAAATCTAGCAATAGCCTAAGTTCCAGATGTATTTTCTTTCTTTTTGTTTTTAATAAAATTTACCTTTTTTAAGAACAGGATTAGGATTTTTGTGTCCTAAGAGGTTTGTGCATATGCTGTTTAATTAGCTGGTGGCAACAGCTGATTTCCTTTGTTTTCTTTCTCAGCAATTCCCGGGCGGGGAGAGGCTTGAGGGTACCCCACAAGGAGGAATTCCCAAGTGCGCCTTCCTGGGTCTAAAGGGGTTGTGGGTGGTGGCAGTATCTACCCATCCAAGGTCAGAGAGAAGCTGTAATCTTGGGAGTTTAATACAAGCCTGGAGTGGCCAGTATTAATTTTTAGAATCCTTGCAGGCCCCCACCTGCCAGAGTGCCAGAGTGGGAAATCAGCCTTGACAGGTCCCTTCCATGGTGCTGTGCTGTTATCTGGGACTTCCCAGCCTAGGAGGGGAGCAGCTCTCGGCATCATACATCGGTCTATGGCAGAGGGAGACCCATCCAGGCGCTGGGAGCTGGAGAGACAGGATGTCAAGCGGGCTGAAGCCCGGCTCAGCCATGGGCTGCAGGACTTAGAGGAAGCACGATTCTACCAAATGAATTCAATGATCAAAGAGCAGAGGCAGATCCAGAAGGAGTTACAGAAACTGCAACAAGGTGAGGCTCCTTTCCCATCTCCTCCAAATAAAGCCCCCAGCCCAGCACCAGTAACAAAGAAACCCTCCAAAATTAGACATGCAGTAAGAAGAGATCCTGCTCAGCAATCCAAGCAGTGGGGGAAGTGCAAGTGAAGGAGAGAATCTGGCCTGGTCCACACTAACCCCCCACTTCGGACTAAGGTACGCAACTTCAGCTACGTTAATAACGTAGCTGAATTCGAAGTACCTTAGTCCGAACTTACCGCGGGTCCAGACACGGCAGGGAGGCTCCCCCGTCGATGCCGCGTACTCCTCTCGCCGAGCTGGAGTACCAGCGTCGACGGCGAGCACTTCCGGGATCGATTTATCACGTCTAAACCAGACGCGATAAATCGATCCCAGAACATCAATTGCCTGCCGCCGGACCCGGAGGTAAGTGTAGACGTACCCTGTGAGGCAACCTGCAGAAAGGGCCAGTTAAAGAGCCACTGGACTGGGATATTTGGTATTGGTGTCTGTGCTACGTAACTGTACTGCACTTGCCTGTCTTCCACGCCGGAACTTGCTCGTGTCAATATCAGTTCCATTCATAGGTTAGGTGTATGAGCAGCTCACGCAGCCTTTGCATTTCCACATCAGGGCATTTTTGCAGCATTCTAAGCTGCTGGGGGGTGTAAGTGGAAAGGGGAGGCAATGTTTCTGGAAGATCATAGAGTATCAGGGCTGGAAGGGACCTCAGGAGGTCATCTAGTCCAACCCCCTGCTCAAAGCTGGACCAATCCCCAGATGGATTTTTACCCCAGTTCCCTAAATGGCCCCCTCAAGGACTGAACTCACAACCTGGGTTTAGCAGGCCAATGCGCAAACTGAGCTATCCCTCCCTGATGTGGCTGTCAATTAGGTTTCGGGCATGTCGCCAGACCAAGTGAAACCAGGGTGTGGGGGGTTGGTGGTAACAGTAAGTTTGCTCTACTTTTATACTGTAGTTAGATTTATTTGGGAAGTTTGTTCATGGCACCATTGGTGCCATACACGGTTGGCATAAGTGTCTGAGTTTAGTTATGAATTATCACTTGATTTCAAAATCGCTTCTGTGCCACCATAAATGTTCATGCTACTTTGCAAACATTGGCTAAGCCAGTGGCCAAAGGCACTGTCTGACTGCCCAGGCAAACAATCAGGCCCAAGAGGGAGAGCACTGGCAATGAGAATGGGGAGGGCTGGGACTGTGTGAACGGCTGGGTTTTAAAGAGGAGAGCGCACCTGGCAGGGGAGAACTAGACGGCTGTGCCAAGTGGCTAGGGGCGGCATGGGAAAAAAACACACAGCTGAGGGTGGGAGACGCAGGTGAAAGCCCCAGTGACGAGAGAGGATTGCACACAGCGTGTGGAGGTGGCCAAAGGGAAGGGTGAAATGGATGGTAAGATTTCCAGCCAGCCAGCCTGGCCCTCAGCAGTGCCTTGGTAGCTGTGCGTTTCTAGGGGTGGCTTTATGTGGGCTCTAGGCTCTCCTGTGCTGCTCCCCAGCGTTCTCCATGATTAGTGATCAGTGTTTGCTCATGTCCTAGGCAATTCCCGGAAGAAGGCCCATGTGACTCTCGGGGACCTCTCCCAGGAGGTTGGTAAAAGGTCAGCTCTGCCCATGCTCCCAACTTCGTCAGGGCAGCAGCACAGCAAGAGACGAGTGGAGCAACTGAAGTAAGGATGTGTGTAATGTAACCTTTCTCTGCAGCCTGGCAACCCGAGTCACTCGCCACACACAAATGTCCATTAAACCACAGTGCCCAACCAGGCTGGGGCGAGGACTGTACTGAGTGCTGCAGCCATCTCCTGCCCCTGGGTAGAGTAAACCTCGGGGTGGATGAGGGTGGGTGGCAAGAGGGAGTTAAATTACAGACATTGAGATATGAGGGTATGAAGTTCATAGAGTGATTGTGTTCGGGTGTGGAGAATAATGAGTGGATATGATGATGAGGATGGATTGACGGTTACAAACATGCTGAGCAGCCTATGGCTGGAGATGCTCATCACAAGACGGGGGATAGGGAACAGAGGGTAACTCCCAGAGTAGACAAGGTTATCCCAGGCTGAGTGTCTTGTCCTGACTGAGGTTAGCCACACATGAAACCTTCTAATGGCACCTACTGACTAACAGAACTGGTCAGAATTTGGAAAAACAAGTTCATGAAACATGTTGAAATGGTGACATTGTCCCTTTGTCACAGGGTGTGAAATGGAGCCATAGTTGTTTTTTTTTTTTTTTAATTTCATGACAGTTTTCAAAAATCTTTGAAATTTTAAAACTTCAAAATTTTGGATTTTTGAAATTTCAAATTTGTCCCCCCCCTCATTGCCTTCGAGTGCAATAAATTTAATAATGTGGGAGGGGCAGGGTGGAGGCATAGCTGCTTGTCACTCATTCCTGTAGCGTTTTTCCTTTTTCCACTCACTAATTTCAAAACTTACCTGATTTTGGCAAGGGAGAGAACAGCAAAGGGCAAACTGAACTCCTGTCAAAGCTTGAGGGTGTTTTGAAGTTACAGAGAGGAAAAGAGGCAACAAAAAGTGACAAGAAACAAACCCTTGATGTTGTTTAATCTGTCACAGTCGGTGACCAGAGAAAGGGAAATGGAGGATTTCATACACCCCAGGTTTTCCACTTTTGGGTTTTTTTTTTCTCATATTTGCCAGTGCAAAAAGTAATGAAGTGAAAAAGTGTTATTTTCTCACTTTCTTTTCATTTTTAATCTTTTCCTCCTTTGTTTCAGTGAAAAAACAGCAGGGAGAGAGTAAAATATACTAAGTGGGCATTTTACAATAATTTTGAAACAAAAAAATGTAGCAAATACCCAAAAATGTTTGTACTTTTTAAATACATTTTTCACTTCAATATTTTTTTCAAACAATGAAAAATGTTACTGTACACAAACTCTCTTTGCAAAAAATGTGTGTGCGTTGCGGATAAGTCCCCATTTTTTGAAAAAAATAAATAAATATTGGAAACATATGGCCTGTCTGGGCTGAAGGGAGCAATGCCCAGCCCATATATATGAGCATCTGGAATCTTGGCTGAAGGAGTCCTGTTGGGCTCAACTGGCAGAGCACCTGTTGAAGTCCTGGGAAGGTGGTTTGGCACAAGCCCGCCCACAGCTGAAGATCCCTCCCCCAGCCTAAGGGGAAGAGCTACTGGATCCAGGACTCTAGTGAATGCCGAGGACAACTAATGAAAAACAAGGATGGGAGTGAGGGTCACAGAATCATAAGCAGGGAGCCAGAGAGGGACAGTGAGCAGAGAACCCTGGACAGCACCCACTGCTCCTCTAAGGCATCAAGGGAGCCAGCAGATGCAGCCCAGAGGAACTCTGCCCAGAGATGTTACCTGAGAGAGGAACGGAAACAGGCCCCACAGGTGCAGAGCACTTCCTCATCCAACAGCCTCCTCCTGGTGCAATGGACGGCCACCTTGGCCAGCACCAGGAGGTAGTTGGCGAGGTCTCGTGACTTTATGGGGCCACGGATGGGATGTGCATAGAGCAGGAGGGGCGGGGAGAAGTGCAGCCAGAGCCTGAGGAGAAGGTTCTAGAGGAGCAGGAAAAGGGGCTGCAGCGTGGCACACTCCAGGTAGGCATGCATCAGGGTCTCCCTCTCACTGCAGAAGGGGCAGGTGTCAGGGAGGGGCATGACCCATGCCAGGTACACACCTGTGCTTACAGCTCCGTGAAGGAGACTTACCTGGCAGAGCAGCTAACCAAGATGGGTGGGCAGAGCAGCTGGGCAGTGTCGTGGTCTCTGGGGTCAGGATGGCAAGCAAAGGGAGGTGATTAAGGGAGAGCTGCTGGTTAATGACTGCACAGGTTTCCACCCCTCTCTCTTCCCTCCTTTATAGAGCACCGAGAAGTACTTTGCCCAAGATGGAGGGACCCAGACAGGCAGCCCAATCACCCTTGCAGCATCAGACATGCGACCATGATGTCCTGGATAATGCAGGGCAGGAGTCCTCTGGAAGACATGGGTCAACTTCAACACGCACCCAGACCAAAGCTGCAAGCTCCATCACAGACATCAGCCTGTCAGACCTCAGGCATTCCATCGCTAGGCAGCTGAGCACCTCTGCCAATCCGGCAGAGCACGAAGAAACCAACAGCCAAGGAGAGCTGGGTGCAGGCCCCACAGTGCTACCCCGTGGACAGACAGAGGCCAGCAATGTGGATGGCAGTGACACCATGCCCAAGCCCATTAGCTGCACAGAGAGAAAGAAGCCTTCCCTTGGCCACGAGAAGCTAAGTTCTGATACAGATCCATATGCCCCAGACAGAAGCCACCTCAGACCCATGCACAGCAGGCCTGGGTTTCTGGAGTTGTATGCTGAAGCCAGGAAGGCCCGGTATATCCGGCACAAGGGCATTCCAGCCTCAGAGAAGGAACTCAGCCTGCAAGAGATCTTTGGGCATGAAAACAGCTTAGACCCCAGCCCCCCAGGAGCAGCACAACCCTGAATGATGGCTCCTTCCCCTAAGGGAGGCTTGTGAGGGTCAGCCACAGGAAAAGGTGGTCTGCCCTGCTGTCTGGAACAGCCAGCTAGCCGGGGTTATAAAGTCGTAGATTGTAAGTGTTAGAGGGCTTATTCCTTCACCCGCTCACTTCCCTGGTCCTTCTCGCATGAACAGAGAGCAACAATACCCGAAGTCCGAAGGTGCAAACAATTCAATGTTTATTGGGGTGAACTTCCAGAAAGCAATGATTCCAATTTCCTTCCTTAGTGTTCCCCATCCCAGCTCTGACACCACAGAGCCTTGACTGTGTCCCTGTTCCCATTCCCCCCCTTAGCAAAACATGTAACCCTTCTGCCCATCTAAGTTGGCAGCAACAAGGGCCAGGTTCTGTATCTAGGGGTTCCGTTTCAATAACACAATGCAAAACCGGCTCGAGCCCCCACCCAGTGACCTGGGACAATTACATACCACCCCCTGGATGCCTCTAAGAGGCAATACTTCCCCTCTCGCAAGCACGGAGTCTGAGTGTAACAGAAAGTGTTTAATAACATGAGGTAAACGACATCAGCATTAAATTGGAAAAAACACCACAAACAGGATTCATAACACAAACCATGAGCAAAAAAAACCCACCCCAGCAAGTTGGGCTGTGTCCTTTCCCTTGGGTTCTTGAATCCAGCAACCCAAAAATCACCCAGAGTCCCCAAAGTCCAACATCCCTGAAGTCTCTTGGGTCCAGCAACCACCCAAAGTCCCAAAAGTCCAACAGACCCCAAAGTCTCTGTCCCTGGCCAGTGCAGCCCCAGAGTAAAAGGGGGGGGCCACGCAGGGTGTTAAGGGGCACCTTACGTGATCCAAGGCCAGCTGGCTGTCTCTCCGTGGGGTTCTGCCACAGCCTTCACCACAAGCCAGTCCACTTCCTGCCATCCCACAAACTGCTCCGCTCCCCAACCTGTGAGCTGCTCCAGCCGTCCCCCACAAACAGCTCCGCTCACCGTTCCTTGGGCTGCTCCAACCAGCCCCACAAATTGCTCCGCCAGCTGCTTAGCAATATAGCTTCAGGCTCCCCCACTAGTTAACACAGTACTCAGTGATCTCAGCTCCTAATAACTTTAGGTCTTTTGTGATTTCAGCACTTAGCAATTCCAGCTCATAGTACTGATAATTTTCATATCACTTTACATTGTGCCTCTTCATATAACCTTGTGGTGGGTCTACCTATGTGTGACCTCTGTTTTCATGGGACTTTGTATCAAAGCCTCATTTAGAAACTTTGCATTGCCCTTGGTAGAATATTATAGCCCCTAAGGATAGAATAAGATAGAAGAAAAATTTCTTTTTGCTAGCAGTAGAACAAGAGCTCTCCCCCCCACTCTTAATCAATTGCCCTGTTGAATGAATGAGGTGTGAATGAGCAAGGCATGGAAGGCAGCACCTCCAGACAGCCTCAACTGTTGGAGAGGGGCTGGAAGCCAGACCCAAGGACAATAAAACGTGTCAAGTGGGCTCATTAAAGACAAGCAGACATACCGACGGCCTCGGGGGTTAGAAGCGAGCACCTTTTTTTGGAAACACCCTCTTTGCAGCATTGGGACAACACTCAAAAGAAAGCAGCACAAAGGACCAATGGACACAGACACAGAGTTTGAATCTGGTATAGATTTGCATAAGAGGAAAGCTGCTATAAAAGTGAGGTGTCTTGCAGAGGACCCCGGGTCTCGTCTTGTCAACATGGGAGCATCGATTCGGATCGGCAGAAGCCCGGCTCCACCCCCTCCTCCATCTAACTCACCTGGCCAGTGAAGTTAAGGGGAGCAACTAATTGGTAACAACAAGACGGAGTGTGTTTGTGTGTGTGTGTGAGTGTAAGTGTAATATATTATATGCATATAATACAGTGTTAATGAATACATGTATTGCTAATAAATGTGTCAAGTATCAGGGGGTAGCCGTGTTAGTCTGTATCTACAAAAACAACAAGGAGTCTGGTGGCACCTTAAAGACTAACAGATTTATTTGGGCATAAGCTTTCGTGAGTTAAAACCTCACTTCTTCAGATGCATAATAAATGTGGCGTTTTGTCTTATTCCCCCTAAAAAGATCCTGTACAGTACTTTAAGTACAACATTTTTAGTAGGGGAGCCCCAGTGTTTAGTACACTATTGGCTCAAAGTGAATTCAGCTCAGCAACCTGTAACTCGACTTCTAATAGAATCAAAGTTAGCTCTGACATTCAGCAGTGGAGAGAGAAGATAGTGCAATTGGTGTTTCAAACCCCCAGAGGGGACCCATACCCTCAGATACAAATACCTGTCCCCATCCTCTCTTTCAATTCACTGGGTTTTGTAACCCATGCCCCTTGTCAAGGGAGTGCTACCTTGGTAATGGTGAAGGACTCACTCAGTCCTTCTGTCATACAACAGTTCCACTGGCCTTGATTCACAGAATCAGGGTAACAAAACTTTATTCTTCCTGCCCCAATAACAGAGAAAACTGGGGATCCCACACCAGCCAAAGTAACCACTTTGAGTTGCTGTTGTTTCATGCCAGGCGAGTGGGTGTGCCTATGCAAACAAGATCAGCCCGTGGAGTTCTTTTCCACACTCGCCATAATTCACCACCAGATGTCAGGGTAGAGCTCATCCTGACTCTGCTTACAAACATGATTCCAATTCCCCCCTTTTATTTCCTAATTGACTGCAGACTATGTAGTAAAACTTGAGTTCTGCTTAGCTATACCTTAACCAATCATTTTACTGAAATTTAACTAACCATTCCTAACATATTGTAACAAGATTATCTAACCAATTATCTCCCACCACCTTAATTGGTTTACACCCAACAAAATTAATTATACAGCAGACAGAAACAATCACAGAACCAGACAGAGATTATACAGACAAACAATAGGGAAATGGAGACTACAGTGATAGAACAACAAAGAAATGAGGATTTCACACCCCAGCTATTGATAAGTGAGTTCTTGCCAGACAGGATGCTATCAAAATAAGTTTTCTTTAAATCTTCTAGGCTCTTCCCTTTCTCTGGAGGTGATAGATTGGATCACCTTTTTAACAGCCCAAAACAGCCTTATTTCAGTGTGAGTGGTGAGGACCGTGACCCTTCTCTTCCCAGTTTATGGTTGCCTCTGCTGCTTAGTTAAAGACCTTAGCCTAAGAACAAGGCCTTAGACTATCATAGTGAGAGAAGGCCTATAAACAGGCAGACTGATTTTGATTCTTGTTTTGTACTTCTATAACTAGCTAAGTGATAAGAATACACCTAAACTCTTAAAGTATAGGCCTTTGCAGACAGGCCTGAATATCTATAGCCACTAAGGCCATTAGGGCATCTAGTCTGACCTTTTTAAGACAGACCAGGGAATTTCACCCAGCTACTGCCCATAGCTTCTGCTTGAGCTACGGCCTAGCTTTTTGAAAGAGACACCACCTCCTGATGGAAAGATTTCATCTGAGGAAGAATCCACCACAGCCCTTGGGAAGGTGTTTTACCCTCACTGTAAATAAGTTGCCACTTTCTCCCAATCTGAGTTTATCTAGCTTCAACTTCCTGCTCTTGGCTCTCATTTTACCTGTGTCTGATAGAATGAAGAGCCCTCTTCTCTCAGAAATCATCTCCCCATGGAGGTACTGGTAGCCCATAATCAAGTGGTTTCTTAACCTTCTCTTTGATCAGCTAAAGAGATTGAGCTGAATTTCTCTCACTCACTCACAGGCAGGATTGCCAGACCTCAAATCAGTCTCGCGACTCTTCTCCGAACCCTTTCAGCATCCTTGTAGAAGTGTGGGCTCCAGAAGGGACACAGTGTCTGGTAATGGTCTCACTGATGCAGTACACATGGTGTATGGCAACCCTGCAATGGCAGAGCAGGGGAGTTCAGACCACCTGTGGATCTCACTCCTCTGGAATGAAGTGGAGCATCTCCTCACTGTTCCCAGTCACCCAAAACCACCCAGAGTATCATCCAAGGTCTGGGGCTCTGCAAGTCCCAGGCCACATTCCATGCCCTCCTGGGTGCAGTGTGCCCCATGCAGAGCTGCTCCTACTGGCCTGGGCCCAGGCACAGGGTTCTGCAGGGACTCTCTCTGCTGACAGCTGCAGGCATAGGCAGCAGTTGGAAGGAGCCTGTGGCCGTGTTTAAAAATCTTTCTGCGGCTGGGAGGTTAAGTGACATGCTGAAGGGTACCCAGAGGATCAGCCCAGCTCTCCTGAACCCCAAAGCTCTAACCACTAGGGAAGGCTTTCCCTCCACCCCTAATGATCTGATTCTGGTGTCCAGAGGCAGGACTTGGGCATGCTCTTCTGATGCAGCCATGTTTGTATCTTGTGACGCTCTTTGGGGCAGGGATTGACTGTTTGTGGCCTGTTTGTACATTGCCTAGCCCAATGGGGTCCTTGTCCATGACTAGGGCTTGTAGGTGCTATGATAATACAAATAATAAATGATAGAATAATTCCTGCCAGCTGAGAACAAGAGTATGGGACATTCCTTTTCCAATCTGTGCCTTGAGTTTTCGCCTCCCTCGGCCCATCCAGGAGACTCAAAATATTAGGCTGGTTGTGAATTTAATTGTCTTATATACAATTTAAGTACATTAAACCAATTAGTGTTGTCTCTTTGGTCCGAGGGGGTTCACAATATCTGGGGCCTTGCAGGGTTGTTCGCGTTAGGCTGAGGACTGGCTGCTACAAGTCAGGGCTATTCCTGGTGTCACAGAGTGGCCACACACTCCAGTGTCCCTGAACACAACAGCAGGCAGTTTCCTTGCAAATCCTCACATCTGCCTCTCCAACGAGCTCTGCGCCCAAAATGCCCTGTGCCTCTGCTGCCTCTCAGGGTCATGCTGACAACTCCTTCTCCAGGCTTTCTGTCCCCAGCACACATCGCCTGCAACAGAGAGCCTAGCCCCTGCATCTGCACCCAGGGAAACCCCTGTTAATCTATCTCTGTTATTTCTGGCCTGGCCACGTGGCTCAGTGTCTTGCGCAGGCACCCTCATTGGCTGCGGCTGGTTTTACTACATAGACAGGCTTGGTTGCTCCATTTGCGGAACATAATGAGGTCTGTGATTGTCTTTGGGTCTGAGACCCACCTGATAGCAGTTGCTAGCATCTTCCAGCATAACAATATCCCTCTGAAAGGCCTTGGAGCATGGGAGCAAGCTGCTGCCTTACTAATGGATGGCCTGAATGTGTGGTGAACTCTGTTCTACTCAGCCTTTATAGTCTGTGATTGTTGCTATGCTAGCTGTGACGAAGTGGGAATGTTGTTAATGTCTTCTCTGAATACTGTGTGTGCCTCAGTTTCCCCCTATGTGTTACTCAAATATTTAGGTGGTGGGAGAGAGTGTGTGATCATTGCAGCAGCCCAAGAAGGTGTGTGACTGCGACTGATACTCTGTAGCCTGGCAATTGAGGGCTGGGCCCCCTCCTCTGTAAGGATCAGCCGGAGGTGTTGAGGTGTTGCTGCAGACCAGGTGACCTGCTGGCCTGGAGAAAAAGACAAAGGAATGAGGAGGGGCAACAGGAATGTCTGGGGGCAGGCAACTGGAACTGGTCAGTTTCTTGTTTGGGACTCAGACTGGGGAATTCAGGACACCAGGTCCGGGATTCCCCCAAGATGGGCTTGGCTGAAAGTCACTGATTTCTGTGCTAACAAGCTCTGCTCTATGCTGTGTGCTGTCAACTAATAAACCTTCCGTTTTACAACACTGGCTGAGAGTCACTGCTGACTGCAGAGTTGGGGTGCAGGGCCCCTCTGGCTTCCCCAGAAGCCTTGCCCAGGCAGACCCCACTGTGGGCAGTGCACACTGTAATCTCACACCCATGTAATCTAACACCCATCAAAAGTGATCACTTTGGCAAAGCAGCTCCATTATGCTGTGCACCTAGGCAGAATATCGTGTCTATGCAAATGTGGTCTGTTCCTGAAGCCTTTTACCCCAGTGTGTCACTAGATGTCAGGGGAGAGCTCATTCAGACCCTGCTTACACTGATTCTGTTTTTTCAGTGCCCTTGGGGCGGGGCGGGGGCGTCACATGTTCCAGGTTTTCTCCACAACTGGGAGAGTGAGAAACTTACTTTTTACAGACATCATCTTCCTTTCCAAATGCAAGCAGATGGACATCATACCAAAAGGACTAAAGGTAAAAAATCCATTACAATCTACATATCACACAGACTATGCTGAGAGACTGTGTCACACACTCTCAAAGAAACTGCGAAACCACCTGCTCAGCATCCTATACAGCAAACAGGGAAAGATTAAGAATGAGCTCTCAGAACTAGATACTCTCATAAGAAACCAACCTTCCACACAAACTTCCTCATGGATAGACTTTACAAAAACTAGACAAGCCATTTACAAGACAAACTTTGCCTCTCTACAAAGGAAAAAGGACACTAAACTATCTAAACTGCTACATGCCACAAGCAGACACAACAGTAGTTCCCTTAACCCACCCAGCAATATTGTTAATCTTTCCAGCTATACTCTTAGCCCAGCAGAAGAGTCTGTCCTGTCTCGGGGCCTCTCCTTTTGTCCCTCCAGACTCATGAATATGATACAGTTCTGTGGTGACCTAGAATCCTACTTTCGACGTCTCCGACTCAAAGAATATTTCCAACATACCTCTGAACAGCATACTAACCCACAGAATCCCCCCTACCAGCACTACAAAAAAAAAGGATTCTGCGTGGACTCCTCCGGACGGTCGAAACAACAGACTGGATTTCTACATAGAGTGCTTCCGTCAACGTGCAAAGGCTGAAATTGTGGAAAAGCAACATCACTTGCCACATAACCTCAGCAATGCTGAACACAACGCCATCTACAGCCTCAGAAACAACCCTGACATCATAATCAAAAAGGCTGACAAAGGAGGTGCTGTCGTCATCATGAATAAATTGGAATATGACCAAGAAGCTGCTAGACAGCTCTCTAACACCACATTCTACAGGCCATTACCCTCTGATCCCACTGAGGATTACCTAAAGAAACTACACCATCTGCTAAAAAAACTCCCTGACAAAGCACAGGAACAAATCTGTACAGACACATGCCTAGAACCCCGACCAGGGGTATTCTATTTGCTACCCAAGATCCATAAACCTGGATATCCTGGACGCCCCATCATCTGAGGCATTGGCACCCTAACATCAGGCTTGTCTGGTTATGTAGACTCTCTCCTCAGACCCTACGCTACCAGCACTCCCAGCTATCTTCGAGACACCACTGACTTCCTGAGGAAACTACAATCCATCGGTGATCTTCCAGAAAACACCATCCTGGCCACTATGGACGTAGAAGCCCTCTACACCAATATTCCACACAAAGATGGACTACAAGCTATCAGGAACAGTATCCCCGATAATGTCACAGCTAACCTGGTGGCTGAACTTTGTGATTTTGTCCTCACCCACAACTATTTCACATTTGGGGACAATATATACCTTCAAGTCAGCGGCACTGCTATGGGTACCCGCATGGCCCCACAATATGCCAACATTTTTATGGCTGACTTAGAACAACGCTTCCTTAGCTCTCGTCCCCTAACGCCCCTACTCTATTTGCGCTACATTGATGACATCTTCATCATCTGGACCCATGGAAAAGAAGCCCTTGAGGAATTTCACCATGATTTCAATAATTTCCATCCCACCATCAACCTCAGCCTAGATCAATCCACACAAGCGGTCCATTTCCTGGACACTACTGTGCTAATAAGCGATGGTCACATAAATACCACCCTATACCGGAAACCTACTGACCGCTACACTTACCTACATGCCTCCAGCTTCCATCCAGGACACACCACACGATCCATTGTCTACAGCCAAGCTCTAAGATATAACCGCATTTGCTCCAATCCCTCAGATAGAGATAAGCACCTACAAGATCTCTATCAAGCATTCTTAAAACTACAATACCCACCTGCTGAAGTGAAAAAACAGATTGACAGAGCCAGGCGAGTACCCAGAAGTCACCTCCTACAAGACAGGCCCAACAAAGAAAATAACAGAACACCACTAGCTGTCACCTTCAGCCCCCAACTAAAACCTCTCCAGCGCATCATCAGAGATCTACAACCTATCCTGAAAGAAGATCTCTTACTCTGTACCTATTACTCTCACAGATCTTGGGAGACAGACCTGTCCTCGCTTACAGACAACCCCCCAACCTAAAGCAAATACTCACCAGCAAACACACATCACTGAACAAAACCACTAACCCAGGAACCTATCCTTGTAACAAACCCCGATGCTAACTCTGTCCACATATCTATTCAAGTGACATCATCATAGGACCTAATCACATCAGCCATACCATCAGGGGCTCGTTCACCTGCACATCTACCAATGTGATATATGCCATCATGTGCCAGCAATGTCCCTCTGCCATGTACATTGGCCAAACCGGACAGTCTCTATGCAAAAGAATTAATGGACACAAATCTGACATCAGGAATCATAATACTCAAAAACCAGTGGGAGAACACTTTAACCTGTCTGGTCATTCAGTGACAGACCTGCGGGTGGCTATATTACAACAGAAAAACTTCAAAAACAGACTCCAACGAGAGACTGCTGAGCTGGAATTGATATGCAAACTAGACACAATCAACAAAGGATTGAATAAGGACTGGGAATGGCTGAGCCATTACAAACATTGAATCTATCTCCCCTTGTAAGTATTCTCACACTTCTTATCAACCTGTCTGTACTGGGCTAGCTTGATTATCACTTCAAAAGTTTTTTTTCTCTTACTTAATTGGCCTCTCAGAGTTGGTAAGACAACTCCCACCTGTTCATGCTCTCTGTATGTGTGTATATATATATCTCCTCAATATATGTTCCATTCTATATGCATCCGAAGAAGTGGGCTGTAGTCCACGAAAGCTTATGCTCTAATAAATTTGTTAGTCTCTAAGGTGCCACAAGTACTCCTGTTCTTTTTGCGGATACAGACTAACACGGCTGCTACTCTGAAACCTTACTTTTTAAAAGCCAAGTCAAAGTTCTTATGCAGTCACCTGACTCCAGGAGATGTGAACAAGAAGGGGTGATCAGCCTAGCAGCTGGTATATAGGGGTCACTACTACAAGAGGGGAAGGAGAGGAAAGTGGAGCTGCCTTTGAGAACTGGAGCCACTTGTGAGACCAGAGACAACAGGTTCAGCAGGACAGGAAAGGCCAAGGGAGCAGAGGAGAAAGGAGTGAGGCAACCAGAAAACATGGCCAAGGGAGAAACTGCTTGGGAGGGGGTAGGAAGATGGGAAACAGGTGCAGGGGAAGGGACCTATTGTGATAATTGGGCTGACAAATTTACCCTACTTGTGAGCTCATCTGTAAAATTAATGGAAAAGTTGATAAAGTATCACAGTAACCTATAATACCAAATGTTGATGGGAAAAGGTACGAAAGAGAGACAGACTGAATGAGTCTAAACAAAAAGGTCTACGGATATAACTCAAGGACTGTGTTAAGATCATGTCTGGTAAACAGGAAAATGTGGGTCTGGAAATTAGTGAACCAAAATTGTCAAATATTAGGCCTAATTGGTGGACAAAAATCACAGGCACCGACTCCATGGGTGCTCTGGTACTGCAGCACCCACAGGGAAAAAATGGTGGGTGCTCAGCACTGACTGGTAGCCCCTTCATCAGCTCCCCACCCCTCCCTACCAGTGCCTCCTGCCCATATGACATCACCACCTCTAGTGGCTCCAGCTTAACCCCAGCCAATACCTGGGATGAAACGGCATCAGACTGTAACAACACAGGCGCCAGCCACTCTCAATTAACTTCTCTTTTCCCCAAAAGGACAGTTCCTACCATTTCTGATCCCATATAAGAAATTGACAAACAGGAGGGGTTTCGTTCAAAAATGCTCTCCAGCTGAAGGGAAGGCACACAAGGGCTGATGTTACATGAAGCCTGACTTAATACCTTACATTGCAAATGCTTTCACACTTTTTCTTTCTTTTCTTTATCTCTAAGGAAAAGTTAAAAGGCTTTTTAATAGTGTGTTTGCTAACGTACTGAACTGGTCTCTCTGCACCAACCCCAACCTTGTCTAAGCCTGTTTAATGTGGGACAGTGACTGGGTTATGTTACCACCTTTCAATCTATACCATCTAAATAAATACAACAGGCCCAGAGGCTGGGAAGCCTGTGGAGGAGGAAGGGGGTCAGGATGTTGGTAAGCAGGTGTAGGGGGGAGGGGAGTGTCATGGAGTCACCAGGCAAATGCTCTGGAAACTACTCCACACAAAGCCAGTCAGGACTCTGGGGGGGATCATGCCTCCTCTCTCTGAGCATACTGTCTCCAGGGCAAGAAGCTTACACAGCTTTGACCTTCCTGGATCTGACCTTGGAGCATTCAGCATCCCCTTCCACACCGTGCACTTCCTGCAATGAGTCTGCCTGGCCAGGGCTCCTGGGGAAGCTAGAGGGCCCTGCACACCAACTCCACAGTCAGACATGACTCTCACCCAGCCGGTAAAACAGAAGGTTTATTAGTTGACAGGAACACAGCATAGGACACAACTTGTTAGCACAGAAATCTGTGACTTTCAGCCAAGTCCGTCTTGGTGTGAGGGGAGCCTAGGGTTACCATACGTCCTCTTTTTCCCGGACATGTCCGGCTTTTCGGCAGTCAAACCCCGTCCGGGGGGAATTGCCAAAAAGCCGAACATGTCCAGGAAAATGGCGGCTCTGCTCCTCCCCGACTCTTCAGCTCTGTTTAAGAGCCGGGCTGCCCGAGCGCTACCGGCTTCGGGCAGTCCCCTGCGCCGCCGGAGCCCGGGCGGGGAAGTGCCCGGCTGGGGGTGCAGGGTCCGGAGGCACAGGGGCTGCCCGAAGCCGGTAGCGCTCGGGCAGCTCGGCTCTGTTTAAGAGCCGGGCTGCCCGGGCGCTACCGGCTTCGGGCAGCCCCCGTGCCTCCGGACCCTGCACCGCCGGAGCCGGGGAGGGGAAGTGCCCAGCTGGTGGCGCAGGGTCCAGAGGCATAGGGGCTGCCCAAAGCCCGAGCACTACCGGCTTCACGGTTTGCCGGGCAGCCTCCAGACCCTGCGCCCCCGGCTGGGCGCTTCCCCTCCTGGGCTCCAGCTGCGCTGGGGAAGCGCCGGCTGGGGGCGCAGGGTCTGGGGGCTGCCCGGCAAACCCTGAAGCCGGTAGCACTGCAGCAGCCCTTTCCCCCTGGCTGGGAGTGGGAGGGAGAAGGGGGCGGAGTTAGGGCAGGGAAGGGGCTGAGTTGGGCAGGGCTAGGGGTGGGGAAATGGGCGGGGCCAGGGCCCGTGGAGGGTCCTCTTTTTTTATTTATGAGATATGGTAACCCTAGGGGAGCCCAGAGTCAGGGCTCTGGTCCTCCCCCTGTGCCCCAAGCCAGCCAAGACTGACTCACTTCCAGCTGCCTGGCCCCTGCCCTGTCCCTTGCTCCCCTACCGGCCTTTGTCTCATTTCCTGGGCCAAGAGTCATCTGGTCACATGCCCCTCCTGGGTCTCAGGTTATGAAGGGGGCGGCCATAGCATCTGTGCAGGCAGTTGGAGCAACTCCCACAAAAGTCACACACCCTTATTCCCACCACCTAGACATTGATGCAATGCACAGGGAAACTGAGGCACACACAGCATTCATGCAACACAGTAAGACTCACATAGGTTCACATACAACATAACAAGGGAAAATCCCCACTTCGTCACACAGGTGTAGGGCGAAGGGGGGCCAGGAGGCTGGGAAGCAGGTGCAGGTGGAAGGGGAATCAGGAGGCTGGGAAACAGGTGTAGGGGTAAGGGGGTGTCAGAAGGCAGGAAAGTAGGTGTAGAGGGAAGGGGGGCAGGAAGCTGGGAAGCAGGTGCAGGGGGAAGGGAGTCAGAAGGGTGGTAAGTAGATGTAGGGGGGAGTGGGGCCAGGAAGCAGGTACAGGGTGAAAGGGGGGGTTAGGAGGCTAGGAAGCAGGTGCACAGGAAAGGGGGGGTGACATTATTAACATGAACTGTGACTGTATAGATCATTGTTGCAACCAAGTTACTATAGTTGCACTAAATCTTGTACAAAGGAGGTCAAATAAGGTGTCTATGACAAGGTTATGATTTGCTCATTATGATTATGCTATCTGCATGCAGGTATCATTTTGTATTTAAAGTTGTAAGTATTGGCTCTATACTGTCCGTATTTCAAACTTGTGCTATGCTTCTGGGTGACGCTCCAGACAGTTTGGCATCAGCATTGCCTAGCTTGCTTGATGGCCCATTAAGGACCATCAGCTATACAACTGACCCATTGAGAGAAGGCAGATACTCCTTATGACTCAGCAAGGAATGCAGAGCCATGCCTATGGAGGGAACTCTAAGGCTTTCAAGCCATGTGCTGGGCAGCTTGTGTTTAGACCAAAGGAAGCACAGACCACATGGCAAGAGACTATAAAAGGCAGCTGCATCTTCTCCATTTTGTCTTCAATCCTGCTTCTTATCTCTGGAGGAACTTTGCTACAAACTGAAGCTCTGAACAAAGGACTGAATGACCCATCCCAGCTGTGGATGTAATCCTGAGACTTGATTTGAGCCTGCAGTTTATTCCATCACTGCTACAAGCCTGAACCAAGAACTTTGCCATTACTGTATGTAATTGATTCCATTTAACCAAATTTTAACTCATCTATATTTCTTTCTTTTTATGAATAAACCTTTAGATTTTAGATTCTAAAGGATTGGCAACAGCGTGATTTGTGGGTAAGATCTGACTGGTATATTGACCTGGGTCTGGGGCTTGGTCCTTTGGGATCAGGAGAACCTTTTTCCTTTTACTGAAGTATTGGTTTTCATAACCATTCATCCCCATAAGGAGTGGCCCTGGTGGTGATACTAGGAAACTGGTGTGTCTGCGGGAATTGCTTGTATGACTTCTGGTTAGCCAGTGGGGTAAAACCGAACTCCTCTCTGTTTGGCTGGTTTGGTTTGCCTCTTCCCCTGGTCCGCACCAGTTCTAAGTCAGCTGCTAGGCGCCGGCCGAGGCGGAACGCCGGCCCCCCCCATCCCCGCGGAGGGGGAGAGGCGAGCGACGCCCGCCGCAGCTGGGGCGATCCACAGGAAGGGCCCGGCTTGCGTCCAGAGTCGCCGCCGCCCCCCGGGAGAGGGCGGCGCCTCGTCCAGCCGCGGCTCGCGCCCAGCCCCGCTTCGCGCCCCAGCCCGACCGACCCAGCCCTTAGAGCCAATCCTTATCCCGAAGTTACGGATCCGGCTTGCCGACTTCCCTTACCTACATTGTTCTAACATGCCAGAGGCTGTTCACCTTGGAGACCTGCTGCGGATACGGGTACAGCCCAGCGTGAGATTTACACCATCTCCCCCGGATTTTCAAGGGCCAGCGAGAGCTCACCGGACGCCGAAGAAACCCCAGCCTTGGGCTATAACTGCCCTACTCTAAGCAATTTGTCATGAATAGATACTCTCAGTTGTATCCCACCAAGAAGCCGCTTCATTACAGGGGGTCAGGAGGCTGGGAAGCAGGTGCGGGGGGGGAGGGGGTCAGGAGGCTGGGAAGCAGGTGCAGGGGGGTCAGGAGGTGGGAAATAGGAAGCAGGTGCAGAGGGAAGGAGGTTAGGAAGCTGGGAACCAGGTACAGGGGTATGGGTTGTCAGGAGGCTGAGAAGTGGGTGCAGAGGGAACGGAGGTGAGGAGACTGGGAAGCAGGTGCCGAGGGAAGGGGGATCAGGAAGCTAGGAAGCAGGTGCGGGAGAAAGGGGGGGGGTCAGGAGGCTCAGAAGCATGTGCAGAGGGAAGGAGGTCAGGAAGCAGGTGCAGGTGGAAGGGTGATCAGAAGGCTGGCACATGATGGCATTTTTTGTTTATTAACTACAAAAGGCAGATTTTAAGTGATTATAAGGGATAGCAAACATAACAAAGCAGATTACTAAGCAGATAAAACAAAATATGCAAACTAAACTTGATTCACTAAAGAAACAGGTTACAAAATGTAATTTCTCACCCTAAATGTTGAATTAGGCAGGATGCAGAGTTTCTGTAGCTTAGAGTTCCAGCTATCTCTTCTTATAGCCTGGACCTCTGTCTCAGCCTGGACTCACCCCTGCCTTTCCCCTCAGGTACTTTCAGCAGTCTTTCTTCTTGGATAGGCAATGGAGGAGAGTGCTCTTTGCCTTCCTCCCTAGTTGTGGGAAGAATCTTTTGTTTCCCAAACTTGACCTCCCCCTCTTGTTAGTGGTAAATTACTAGAAGTCCAAGATAATGTTTAATGTCAGGTGACAGGATCACCTGACCTAGTAGTATCACAGCAACATCCCAAGACAACTCTCAGGAAGGAGAGAGATTAGTATCTTCCCTGTCTTGTTGTTTCTTCCTAATGGCCCATCAAGGGTGATGGCCTGTTGTCTGTTGCCTGTTACACACCTAATGTAATTGTTACATAGTCCATATTCCTAACTTTAGATACAGAAATGATACATGCATACAAATTGGATAATCGCATTCAGTAATTTATCTTTCCAATGATACCTTACATGAGCCATCTTGCATAACATATATCTTAGTTATGCCATATTCATATCAATCATATTTCTATGAAGAATATGGGGTGTAACATCACATCTCTCCCCTTAGTTTACTGCCAGAGGGTTGATCACAGACCAATGCGGAGGCAGTGTGTCTAAAATCTTTTTTGGCTTTGGTTATACAACCTCCCACTGCTACCAAACACTGTAATGTTATCCATAGGCGTTTTTGCAAAGTTCTGGGTTTCTGTTCCCAGGTTGCCTGAAAACATTTTGGTGTGTAGCACTGTTAACATAATGCAGATGTCAATATCTTTTAAAGTGTAGATGTCTTGGCATTTAGCCACCAATGCCAGGAGGCAATGTGCCTCAGTTTCCCCTTCCACACAGCAGTCTAGATTGGTTATGATCTCTCTGCTGTGCCAAGATATAAGCCTGTTCACAGGTACTAGCTGAGAAGTAGTAGTCTTATAGGACTTTCTTGTTATCACTTCTAGTGTGTACCAAAGTTTCTTCCAAAAACCATGCAGGTTACATATTTTTAAAGCATTTACCATTAGTACAAAAAAAAATTCTTTTTAACCCATAGAGTGTGTAGTAAGAGACATAAAATTACCAGGAAATTCATGACAGGGATACCCTTCCAAGTATGACTATCATACCATACCCTCTGTCTAAACAGACCAGTTTGTTCAGCATATGTTGTATGTCTTTGGAGTTTTGGCAAGGAAAGGGTGTATGGGGATCATGTATATTACTGGTCCACCCCCTGTGGATTTGCATTTCCTCTCCAGGGTTAAGCCCATGTGAAGCATTCATACTACCCCCTCCCCCCCAATTCCTTTGGTTTGTCCACCCCCATCACTCAGTGTTTGATACTTAGCTGTTGAGAGGGGTTTACCTGCCCAGGAAATGGCGGACTCCTCCCCTTGTCAGATGGTTAATTAGTATGTTCATTTACACCAGCATGCTTAGAACACCCCCCCCCCCCACTACCACCACCTTAAAGGGACAGAGTTAGTTTTCACAAGTACAGCAGGAACGTTTTGCAAAAGTGGGACCTGGATTGGGGTACCCTCGGACACCCCTCTCTCCATTCCCCAGAGCTCAGCTGTATGGCTACTCCCCTCAGGGAGGTCAGATACACAGTACCCTCTTAAAACCTGAGCCACAGGTGAGGTGCCCCGGATCACAGATGCAGATCTAGCAAATTTCTCCTGGGCAACTCCTCCACATGTAATCAGTGAGGAGACATTCCTGTACCCCACATTTCTTAACTTCCTTCTCTGGGCCCCCGTCAAGGACACACACCCCTGGGCTCCCTAGAGTGGAATCTGTCCCCCATTCAGCTGTAGGCTCACAATTAACAGCCAGAACAGTCTTTTCACTGGCAAACACTGCACCCGTCTCCATCTTTGAATTGGGTTTGCCTCCAGCTACAGAGCCCATGGAATCCTTAACAACCACAGTGGTCTCTAGGACTTCATCACTTTTCTCTGGGCTTTCCTCTAGGACACATTTTTCTATGCATTTTAGAGGGGTCAGGAAGCTGGGAAGCAGGTGCAGGGGGAGGGGGTCTGGAGGCTGGGAAGCAGGTGCAGGAGGAAAGAGGGTTAGGAGGCTGACATTTTTTATTTTAATTAAAACTGAAGATTCTCAACATCACGTAACTCCGGGAGCTGGGGCTTTAAGAAAAGCACCAAATATCACAATACTTGTGAGCAACCATGTGTCCGCAGGGCAGGGGGAAATCCCAGTGGCCTGAGAGCTGGCCTCTGGCAGACCCAGGAGGAAGAGGTGATCTGGAAGCCTACTTTCGCTGTCTCCGACTCAAGGAATATTTTCAACATACCACTGAACAGAGCACTGACCTACAGGAACCCTCCTACCAATGCTACAAGAAGAAGAATTCTGCATGGACTCCTCCTGATGGTCTAAATGACAGACTGGACTTCTACAGAGTTCTTCCGCAGACATTCACAGGCTGAAATAGTGAACAAACACCATCACTTGCCCCATAACCTCAGCTGTACAGAACGCAACACCATCCACAGCCTCAGAAACAACTCTGACATTATAATCAAAGGGGCTGACAAAGGAGGTGCTGTAGTCATCATGAACAGGTCAGATTATGAACAGGAGGCTGCCAGGCAACTCTCCAACACCACATTCTATAGGCCACTATCCTCCGATCCCACTGAGGAGTACCAAAAGAAACTACACCATCTGCTCAAGAAACTCCCTGCTACAGCATGGGAACAAATCAAAAGAGACACATCCTTAGAGCCCCGACCAGGTCTATTCTATCTGCTACCCAAGATCCATGAACCTGGAAATTGTGGATGCCCCATCATCTCAGGCATTGGCACTCTTACAGCAGGATTATCTGGCTATTTGGAGTTTCTCCTCAGACCCTATGCTACCAGCACTCCTAACTATCTTCGAGACACCACTGACTTCCTGAAGAAACTACAATGCACTGGTGATCTTCCTGAAAACACCATCCTGGCCACCAAGGATGTAGAAGCTCTTTACACTAATATTCCACATGAGGATGGACTACAAGCTGTCAGGAACAGTATCCCTGATGAAGCCCTGGCACACCTGGTGGCTGAGCTTTGTGACTTTGTCCTCACCCACAACCATTTCAGGTTTGGGGACAACGTATACCTTCAAGTCAGCGGCACTGCTGTGGGTACCTGCATGGCCCCACAGTATGCCAACATTTTTATGGCTGACTTAGAACAACGCTTCCTCAGCTCTTGTCCCCTAGCGGCCCTCCTCTACTTGAGCTACTTTGATGACATCTTCATCATATGGACCCATAGGAAGGAGGCCCTTGAAGAATTCCACCTGGATTTCAACAATTTGCACCTCACCATCAATCTCAGCCTGGACCAATCCACACAAGAGATCCACTTCCTGGACACTACAGTGCAAATAAGTGATGGTCATATAAACACCACCCTATATCGGAAGCCTACTGACCGCTATACTTACCTACATGCCTCCAGCTTCCATCCAGGACACATCACACGATCCATTGTCTACAGCCACGCCCTAAGATACAACCGCATTTGCTCTAATCCCTCAGACAGAGACAAACACCTACAAGATCTCTATCAAGCATTTTTAAAATTACAGTACCCAACTGGGGAAGTGAGGAAACAGATTGACAGAGAGAGACGGGTACCCAGAAGTCACCTACTATAGGACAGGCCCAACAAGGAAAATAACAGAACACCACTGGCCATCATGTACAGCCCCCAGCTAAAACCTCTCCAGCGCATCATCAATGATCTACAACCTATCCTGGAAAACAATCCCTCACTCTCACAGACCTTGGGAGGCAGGCCAATCCTCACTTATAGACAGTCCCACAACCTGAAGCAAATACTCACCAGCAACTACACACCACACCACAGAAACACTAACCAAGGAAGCAATCCCCATAACAAACCCTGTTGCTTTTTCTGTCCCCATATCTACTCTAGCGACACCATCATAGGACCCAACCACACTAGCCACACCATCAGGCTCATTCACCTGCACATCTACTAATGTGATATATGCCATCATGTGCCAGCAATGCCCCTCTGCCATGTACATTGGCCAAACTGGACAGTCTCTACGTAATTGGATAAATGGACACAAATCAGACATCAGGAATGGTAACATACAAAAACCAGAAGAACACTTCAATCTCCCTAGACATGCAATAACAGATTTAAAAGTAGCCATTCTTCAACAAAAAAACTTCAAAAACAGACTTCTAAGAGAAACTGCAGAGCTACAATTCATTTGCAAACTTAACACCATTCATTTGGTCTTGAATAGGGACTGGGAGTGGCTGGCTCACTACAAAAGCAATTTTCCCTCTCTTGGTATTGACACCTCCTCATTAATTATTGGGAGTGGACTACATCCAACCTGACTGAATTGGCCTTCAACACTGGTTCTCCACTTGTAAGGTAACTCCCTTCTCTTCATTTGCCAATATATATTTATGCCTGTAAAATTATCTGTAATTTTCACTCCATGCATCTGAAGAAGTGGGTTTTTACCCACACAAGCTTATGCCCAAATAAATCTGTTAGCCTTTAAGGTGTTACTGGACTCCTCGTTGTTTAGGAGGAAGAGAATTCAGTGAAACTCCTGGCTCCTGGAAGGAAGGATTGAGCAAAGACTGTTGTGCTTGAGAACATCTGCTCTCCTGGATCTTCCTCCAGGGGGGACTTGCTCACTGACAAGAGAATTCACATTCTCCCAAGGATCCTGGCCAGGTGGCTCCTTTCACCAGGCTCTGGTGCACTGTTGCCATGCGGAGGTGGTTGCCTATGGGCTTTTTAGCTAGCTAATGACACTCTTCTCATGAAGCCACTCCCTGGTGACTCTTAGGGATTAAGATTGAAACTCAGCTTCATGTATAAACCCAGGACAGCCACCCTGCCATAATTCACAAAAAATGGCTACTTACCTTTTTGTAACTGTTGTTCTTCAGGATGTGTTGCCTATATCTATTCCAGTTAGGTGTGTGCACGTGCCGTGTGCACGGATGTCGGAAACTTTTACCCTAGCAGCTACCCATCAGGCCAGCTGGGGAGCCCCCTGGAGTGGTGCTGAAATGGCGATCTATATAAGCCCCTGCCGGCCTGACCCCCCACTCCCCTTCAGTTCCTTCTTGCCGGCTACTCCAACAGAGGGGAAGGTGGGGGGGGGGGGGGAATGGAATAGATATGAGCAACACATCTCAAAGAACAACAGTTACAGAAAATTAAGTAACCGTTTTTTCTTCTTCGAGTGAATGCTCATATCAATTCCAGTTAGGTGACTCCCAAGCCTTACCTCGGAGGTGGGGTCGGAGTCAAGGAACTGCAGATTGAAGGATCGCTCTGCCAAAGGCTGCATCATCCCGAGAGTGCTGGACGATGGCATAGTGGGACATGAAGGTATGAACCGAGGCCCACATGGCAGCCCTGCAGATTTCCTGGAGAGGAATATGTGCCAGAAAGGCAGTTGATGATGCTTGAGCTCTTGTGGAGTGAGCCGTAACAGCCGGCAGAGGGACCTTTGCCAGGTTATAGCAAGCACGAATACACCCAATGATCCACGAAGATATTCATTGAGAGGAGACCGGGGTGCCTTTCATCCATTCCGCAACGGCAACGAACAACTGAGTTGTTTTACAAAAGGGCTTTGTCCAGTCTATATAGAAGGCAAGTGCCCTTCTAACATCGAGAGAATGGAGGCGTTATTCACGTAGGTCAGTATGCGGTTTCGGGTAGAAAACTGGTAGGAAGATATCCTGGCTCACGTGGAAGTGGGACACCACCTTTGGTAGAAAGGCCGGATGAGGTCTTAGTTGGACTTTATCTTTATGAAGAATGGTATAGTGCAGCTCACACGTGAGAGCCCGTAGTTTGGAGACCCGACATGCGGAAGTGATGGCCACTAGGAAGGCGACCTTCCAGGAGAGAGAGAGAGAGAGAGAAAAAGAAGAGAGCAGGTGGCCAGCAGCTTGAAAGGAGGGCCCATAAGGCAGGAGAGGACCAAGTTAAGGTCCCATGCAAGCACGGGTGCCTTCGTTGGAGGATGGATCTTCTCCAGGCCTTCGAGGAAACGCCGCACGACTGGGTGTGCAAACACCGAGCGCCCCGCCGCGCCTGGGTGAAACACTGAAATGGCCGCAAGGTGGACCTTAAGGGATCCAAAGGCTAAGTGCTGGTCCTTTAAGGACATCAGGTGGTCCAAGATGCACGAAATGGAGGTTTGGGGCGGCGGCACCTGTCACTGAGTGCACCAGCTGGAAAACTTCTTCCACTTAGCCTCGTAGGTAAGCCTAGTCGACGGCTTGTGACTTTCCAGAAGCACCCACCTTACCGAAGCCGAACAGGCGCGTTCAGCATGGTTCAGCCACAGATCCTCCAGGCTGTGAGGTGGAGCGACCTAAGGTCCGGGTATAGGAGATGACTGTGGTCCTGGGAGATGAGGTTAGGGTCAAGAGGAAGGCGTAGAGGGGCCTGGATTGACAGGTCCAGCAGAGTCGGGTACCAACACTGACGCGGCCAGGCAGGGGCTATCAGTATAACATCTGCCATGTCCCAGCGGACCTCGAGGAGCACCTTGTGAACCAGTGGGAATGGTGGGAAGGCATACAGCAACTGGCCCAACCACGTGATCTGAAAGGCATCCGCTAACGAGCCCAGGCTGTGACTCCGGAAGGAGCAGAAAAATGGACACTTTCTGTTGGTCTGCGAAGAGAACAAGTCAATTCGGGGAAACCCACAGGTGCGGAAAATGGAATGAATGATATCCAGGCGTATGGACCATTCGTGAGTCAGAAAACGCCTGCTCAAAGTGTCCGCCAGAACGTTTTGGACACCCGGCAGGCAAGAGGCCTGAAGGTTGATGGAGTGGGCTAAGCAGAAGTCCCACAGAAAGAGGGCTTCTTGGCAGAGCGGCGATGACCGGGTTCCTTCCGCCTTGCTTGTTCAGGTAGAACATGGCCGTGGTGTTGTCCATTAGGACTGCTACGCAGTGGCCCTGCAAGTGGGGAAGAAAGGCTTGGCACGCAAGGCGGATCGCCCTGAGCTCTCTGATGTTGATGTGCAGCGACAGCTCGCTCTCGTGCCATAAGCCCTGCGTTGATAGGCTGCTGAGGTGGGCTCCCCATCCCAGGGCAGATGCGTCTGTAACCAGAGTTAAAGTGGGTTGGGGGGGATGGAACGGGACCCCGGCACACACCATCTGAGGACCCAGCCACCACTGCAGGGAGTCGAGTGTGCACTTTGGGACCATGAGGACCATCTCTAGGCTGTCGCGTCCCGGTCGATAGGCAGACGCCAACCACGTCTGAAGCGGCCTGAGTCTTAGCCTGGCATGTTGCACCATGTATGTACAGGACACCATGTGACCCAGCAGCCTGAGGCACTGCCTTGCTGTGATGGTGAGAAACTTGCAGAGGCTGGTAATTATGCCTGCTATAGCCAGGCGCCGTGCTTCCGGACGGAAAGCCCTCGCTTGGTTTACGTCCAGGACTGCTCCTACAAACTCTATTGTTTGAGTAAGGGCGAGGACGGACTTGCTGAGGTTTACCATGATACCCAAGCAAGTGAACGTTTCCATGAGTAGGTATACCTGCGACTGGACGTGATGGTGAGACCGGCCCCGTATAAGCCAGTCGTCTAGGTGCGGGAAGACATGTACGTGGTGTCGGTGAAGAAAGGCAGCCATGACCGCCATGCACTTGGTAAAGACGCAGGGGGCTGTGCAAAAGCCAAACAGAAGGGCTGTGAACTGATAATGCATCTTGCCCACCACAAAATGGAGGAAACGTCTGTGAGGCGGAGTAATCGAAACGTGAAAGTACGCGTCTTTCATATCGAGGGCGGCATACCAGTCTCCCGAATCCAGTGAAGGGATGATAGTGGCTAAGGAGACCATATGGAACTTCAGGTTGATGATGTACTTGTTGAGCTCCCTGAGGTCCACAATAGTTCTTAGGCCTCCCTTTGCCTTGGGGACAAGGAAGTAGCGGGAGTAGAAACCCTTGCCCCTGAACTCCTAAGGAACTTCCTCCACTGCCCCTAGGGCAAGGAGGGATTGAACCTCCTGGATGAGGAGTTGCTCATGAGAAGGGTCCCTGAAGAGGGAAAGGGGGTGGGAGGGCGGGATGGAATGGAAATGGATAGAATATCCCGTCTGCATTGTGCAGAGGACCCAACGGTCCGAGGTAATATGGAACCAGGCATGGTAGAAACGGGATAGACGATTTAGAAAGGGATAACTGTGTCCGGGGTAAGAACTGGTAGTCCTTCCTCTGGCGCACCTTCAAAATGGACGCTTAGGGCCCGGGGGTGGCTTAGACTGTCCTTGACCTTGTCCAGAGGGGGGGTGAGACAGTCTACATCGAGAGTATCTACCTCTGCGACGAGAAGAGTCCTGCCTCGGTCTAGGAGGGAAAGGATGTTCCTGGGTGGTCTGTGGCCTAAAGGCCTTCCTCTGGTTAGCCAGGGTATGCATACCTAAGGACTTAATGGTGTTTCTTGTGTCCTTTAGGCGGGAGTCAGTTTGATCCGCAAACAAGCCCTGGCCATCGAAAGGGAGGTCCTGGATGGTATGCTGAACCTCAGGCGGGAGGCCGGAGGACTGGAGCCAGGCACTCCACCGCCTAGGGATTCCTGACGCCAGAGAGCACACAGCTGCGTCTGCAGCATCACGGGAACCCTGGAGGGAGGTCCTAGCAACCAATTTACCCTCCTCAGCAATGGCCCCCAGTTCTGTACGAGCCTCTGCTGGGAGAAGATCTTGGAATTTGAGGACCACAGACCAAGAGTTAAAATTGTACCTACTGAGGATTGATAGCTGGTTAGTGATCCGCAGCGAGAGACCCCCCCAGTAGAAAGGTTTATTCTCCCAAAAAGGTCCAGCCGTTTTGCGTCTTTTGATTTTGGAGCAGGCCCTTGCTGGCCCTGTCTCTCCCTGGCATTTACCGCGTCTACCACAAGTGAACATGGGGCAAGGTGGGTAAAAAACTATTCATAACCCCTGGTGGGGACAAAGTACAACCTCCTTAGCTGTGTGGGGAATGGAGACTGGGGTTTGCCAGAGAGTCTTTGCATTGTTTTGGATGGTTTTATTCATGGGAAGGGCCACCCTGGAGGGCCATTCTGGGCCTAGAATGTCCACCATGGGGTCCTCACCCTCCACAACCTCCTCAATTTTGAGGTTCATATTGAGGGCCACATGCCTCAGCAATTCTTGGAGGACCCTAAAGTCCATCGGGGGTGGCCCAGACGTGGACGTGCCAGCCACAGCTTCATCTGAGGAGGATGAGGACGACTCCACGGGGAGGGCCGGTGCAAATGTAGCATGCTGGTCGGACGTGGGTGGCTCCTCTTAGGGAGCTGGGGTAGCCTCTATCGCGGGCGCTGGCTCCACAGTTTGGTCTGTGTCAGGAGGAGGACGGCTAAGGGTTGCCTCAGGAGGCCTGGCGCTCGAGCAAGATGGTGGTCGGGCAACTGGGGGAGCGCCCTGGGCTTGATGGTATGCCCAGGGTGTCCAAAATTGCCACTGGGGTTGCCAGTGGGTTGCTGGTGGAACTTGGCCGAGGCTCCCTGGGCCAGAATGAGGGATGTCCGAGATCCCCTGAGGCTCTCTCCGACCTGCCAGAAGGGGATTGGGACCGCGACGGCCAAGGAGGAGCGGTGCGGGAGTGGATCAAAGCAGGCACTGAGTCTCTTGGAAGGCGCAGGTCACGCGGGGTGTGAGGCTGATCGCCACTGGTGCCGAGCTGGCGAGTGATGCGCAACGTTGACCGGTGCTGCGATGGTGAGCGGTGCCGAGCTGGAGAGTGGTGCCGCGATGCTGATCGGTAGTGGACCGCGGACCAGTATCACGGCTATCGTTGATGCGGGGATCAGGAACCCGCACCTCATCGGTCCGAGCCATACCGCGAGGTCACCGATCGTGACCTGAACCTCGAGCGGGACCATGTTTGCGCAGTCGAAAGCGACCTCGAGCGAGAACGTCTCCGTGGTTCAAGACCGCGGGACCAGCGCCACGAGTCAGACCGGTGCCGTGAGTCAGATCAAGACCTGGGGCGGTGCCGGGACTCAGAACGGCACCGGGACTCTGAGCGGGAATGAGATGCTGGTCTGAGGGCTGACAGCCCGAACATCGCTGGTTTGCCCTTGGATGGCACCGGGACCCGTGCTGGGACCGGAGGCACCGGAGCCGCCGTCTTGATGAGACCTCTCGCTGCCTCGAAGGTGTCCGGCGTGGACGGTAAAATGATCTCTTCTACTTGCACCGTCCTGTGTGGAGGAGTGGCCTGAAGAGATCTAGGCATGGTGGCCTGTTTAGAGGTCTGGCCAGGGTCTTGCACCGTCGGGACCGTGGTAACTGTCTCGATCCTAAGAGGGGGTCCTCCCACAGCTTGCTTCTTGGCAGCAACCGGGGAATGGGAACGGTGCCGAGGTGGGCGTTTTTGGGACCCGGGAGATCGCTGGTTCCGAGATGAGCGCTGGATCTTCTGCAGTGCCGAAGACGGTACCACTGGAGGGGCGCTCCGCACCGAGGCGCTCGGGCCCGTGTCTTGAGAGGGCCGCAGAGCCGACTCCATGAGGAGTTGCCTAAGACGAAACTCCCTCTCTTTATGCGTGCGAGGTTTGAACGCTTTACAAATTCTGCTCTTGTCTGCTTGATGGCCCTCCCCCAGACACCTGAGACAGGAATCATGGGGGTTGCCTGTAGGCATGGGCCTGTTTCAAGGCTTGAAGCCCTGAGATGGCATGCCCCAGGGCCCCGCAGGGCAGTCGTTGACGAGACTGCCCTCAACAGCTAAATTACACTTAATACTATAGAAAAACAATTAACACTTACTAACTACTAACTATTTACAATGAAGATAAGAGAAAGCTAGGGATAAGTGGAACACTTGATAAGACAAGAGACCACTGTTCCAACAACCATCACAGCCGTTAAGAAGGAACTGAAGGGGGGTCGGGCCAACAGGGGCTTATATAGATTGCCATTTCGGTACCACTCCAGGGGGCTCCCCAGCCGGCCCGACAGGTAGCTGCTAGGGTAAAAGTTTCTGACATCTGTGCACGCAGCGTGCGCGCACACCTAACTGGAATTGATATGAGCAATCACTTGAAGAAGAACTGGCTGGTGTATCTGCCTCCAAATTGGAGCCTCAGGCCTATGGCCATGGTAGATTTGAAGTACAGTAGATTCTACCTACTAGCAAACCTGATAATAGCAATGTCTAGTTAATGGTAGCATATTGCCAGGAACCATTCCCCGCCCATTAACACCCGTGCTGGCAACAAGCAGGCTGTTTATGCGCAACTTTGTAGGGGAGGGGTCCTAGCTGTAATCAGTTTATTGCTCTGGGCGTGTGCAGCTGAGCCCTTCTGCTGTGTGCCATGGCTTCCCAACCAGTGGGCCTGTCTCTTGCTGATGAATTTGGGTCCTGGATGCCCTACCAAATTAATGGCTGTTATCAGCTCCCCCACAGCAAAGAGCAGCCCCTGCCAGCGCCACTCTGCACCTGCCCGAGGCTTGCAGTTTGGGGGGGGCAATGCTGCCCCCCAAATTACACCCATGTTTAAAAGTGGGAGGGCATGGTCCCTGGCCCCTTCAGTTCTGGTGCTAGTGACCGCCCCACTTCTACAATGGTTCTGGCGCTCTTGCCCCCAAATCTGCCCCTCCCTGGCTCCGGGCCCAGTGCTTGGGGGATAAAGGGACTTGGGCTGGCTGGAGGAGGGGAGGTGGAACCACAGCACCCCCCTGACCACTGGACCCTGGCCAGCCACCCTCTTGTAAGGCCAGCCCTGCCCGCATTTCCCCACCCCCAAAAGTGATGATACTCCCCATACCATGCAACCCTCTTAATGTGGTTTGTGAGATTTTGCAACTGTATTCAAATTTTAGTCCTGGAAGCATGAATAGGGGTCAATGTTATGGATCTGCCTAGGTGCCAGTTAGAGTTTTAAAGCTGAAATCTAACAAATCAGATGTGCCAATCTGATATGTGTTGTACGCAACATTAGTAAGGACTCTAATAGGATTACCCCTTTTTACGGAATTCAGGGAGTGGATTTACTAATTCTATGCTTGTTTCTTTTCAAATCAACTTTTACCTTGAACAGTATTTCTTGAATCAGGACACTTGGTTATTTTTAACCAATCAACAATGTTTTAATTTACTCATGTAAGCAGAGTCAGGATGAGCTCTACCCTGACATCTGGTGGTGAATTATGGCGAGTGTGGAAAAGAACTCCAGAGGCTGATCTTGTTTGCATAGGCACACTCACTCGCCTGGCATGAAACAACAGCAACTCAAAGTGGTTACTTTGGCTGGTATGGGATCCCCAGTTTCTCTGTTATTGGGGCAGGAAGAATAAAGTTTTGTTACCCTGATTCTGTGAATCAAGGCCAGTGGAACTGTTGTATGACAGAAGGACTGAGTGAGTCCTTCACCATTACCTAAGTAGCACTCCCTTGACAAGGGGCATGGGTTACAAAACCCAGTGAATGGAGAGAGGATGGGGACAGGTATTTGTACCTGATGGTATGGGCCCTCTCTGAGGGGTTGAAACACCAATTGCAGTACCTCCTCTCTCCACTGTTAAATAAATATCAGAGCTATCTTTGATTCCATTAGGAGTCTAGTTACAGGCTGCTGAGCTGAATTCACTTTGGGCCAATGGTGCACTAGCACTGGGGCTCCCCTACTATGAGCTGAAATTGCTAAGAGCTGAAATCACAAAAGAGCTAAAGTTATTAAGAGCTGAGATCACTGAGGCTGTGTTAACTAGTGGGGGAGCCTGAAGCTATATTGCTAAGCGGCTGGTGGAGCAGCTAGCAGAGTGGAGCCTTGCGGGGACGGTTGGAGTGGAGCTGAGTGACTCACAGGTCGGTGAGTGGAGCGGCTGGAGGAGCAGCTAGCAGAGCAGAGCGGAGCCTTGTGGGAGTGGCCCAAGGGATGGCTGAAGTGGAGCAGAGCTGAGCGGCTCACAGGTCGGTGAGCAGAGTGGAGCAGCTGCCAGAGCAGTTCGTGGGATGGCGGGAGCAGCTCACGGGGCAGCTGGTGGAGTGGAGCGGCTCGTGGTGAAGGCTGCGGCGGAACCCCGTCTGCCTCGGATCACGTAAGGTGCCCCTTAACAACCTGCGTGCCCCCCCCCGAACTCTGGGGCTGCACTGACCAGGGACAGAGACTTTGTGGGGTTGTTGGACTTTTGGGACTTTGGTGATCCTTGGATTGCTGGTTTCAAGAACCCAAGGGAAAGGACACAGCCCAACTTGCTGGGGTGGGTTTTTTTTTGCTCATGGTTTGTGTTATGAATCCTGTTTGTGGTGTTTTTTCCAATTTAATGCTGATGTCGTTTACCTCATGTTATTAAACACTTTCTGTTACACTCAGACTCCGTGCTTGCGAGAGGGGAAGTATTGCCTCTTAGAGGCACCCAGGGGGTGGTATGTAATTGTCCCAGGTCACTGGGTGGGGGCTCGAGCTGGTTTTGCATTTGCGTTATTGAAACGGAACCCCTAGATACAGAACCCGGCCCTTGTTGCTGCCAACTTAGATGGGCAGAAGGGTTACACTCAGAACCACATCAGCATACAATCAACAGTTTGTTGATCTAATGTAGACACAATGAATGTTCTAGGCATGTACTAAATAACACCACTACAGCTTTGCAAACAACTGTCATACACTAGGGCTGAGGCTCAGTAGTTATATCAAAAACCAATGCAAATCACAAAGATTTCTTATAATATTGGCTTATGAACATCAATCATCAGTTCTTTAGTACCCAACTTTTATCACGCTTTCAGTATTTCGTCAATGAATAAGGATGCACTTGTCTTTAAGGCACTTTTAAGAGCATGGTCCATGATATTTGAATGGTTTGGTTCTGAAAAAAGGACAAGTTGAGAATATCAAAAGCAATTGCTTAAAATTATTGTTTTAAATCTCTCTTAGGCCAGTTTGCTTGGACTTATAAAGGAGGACATGAATATCACATTAGTAAGTTAACATCCAAAGTATTTTGACTTGAGGTCTCACTAGAGAGTATAAACTCAATAAACTAACCTTCAGCTGTTTCTGTTAAAGAACAGAAGGGAAATGAAATCTCACCACTTCTTTGTACCCTCTTAACCCTGGAATAAGAGAGAGTCCTTGCCACAGGGCCGGTCTTGGCATTGTTCACACTTCTGGCTTCTTCATGAGTTCAGTCACTTCCTCTTAGTCCTGTGATCCTGGATGAGAGGAGAGTCTCTCTGGAAACTCTGTGGTCACCATGGTGAGCTCAGATTTACATACCCTGTTTGATTTCAGAGTAGCAGCCCTGTTCGGGGCTCCTAGAAGGAGGGCAAATCTCCTATTTCTACTGGCCATGGGCTAGATTGCTCTCAAGCTTTCAGCTTAGTTTCTCTGCTGCTCCTATTGGTACCAGTAGATGGTGCTAGTGTATAACAAATGTCTGCAATGAGCCCTTTAGCGGGAGGTTTAATTAATTTCATGGTTCATATTTCAGTATTAGCCCACGTTATTGATTGGAACGCCCACTTTTTAAGCAACTTCTCTTAATATTCCAAAGTTATACCCTAGTTAGGTGTTTATATCTTTCAACATTACTTTTTCCTTCATGTGCTGTACAATTCCTATCACTTCTAAAATGCAACAGTCATTTACAAAGAAAACAAACAAAATCTCTTACACTTCTTATAAGCCTAGTGGGCCTGATCTATACATTCTTTGGTTATATTTAGTACTTTTCACTTCACATCTGTAACAGGACAGATTATTCACAAGGAGAGATTTTATCTGAGTCACAAGGCACACAAATGTACAGTTTCTAAGATGGGATAATATCATACAATACACTCCCATTCTTTGAGATGTGTTCCACATGTCCATTCCAAGACACACCCACCGATCCCGCTCTTGGAGTAGTTGGTAAAAAAAACTGAGGAGCGCCGGCTCAGTTGGGCCCTCCAGACCAGTGCTATGAATGCATGGCACCAGGAGGTGCCAGAGCCAACCTGACAGATACCACTTGGGGAAAATTTTCCAACAGCTATGCTTGGGGCGCGCACACACCTAAATCAGGATGGACACATGAACAACAGTTCTCAAAGAATAACAGTTACAGAAAGGTGAGTAATCATTTTTTCCTGATACAGGGGAACTGTGATGCTCTCTGAGGCCTCAGGTCAGAGAGTTTTTTCAAGACGCTTAGGGCTTTTTCTATATTTTCTACCAGTTCTGGGCTCCTGTTCTTAGATCATTTGCCTGAGAATGGACCAGGGCGTCAGGTGTCCTGGACGCTGTTAATGCTGATAGCTTTGTGAAACTTGTCATCACATGACACCATTTCATAGCAACATTCTGAATCGATAGAGCATACAATTGTGGGCTCCAAGATCTCCATCTCTCGCATCTCTAAGGGCAGATCTACACTACAGCGGGGATCAATGCTCTGAGATCGATCCACTGGCAGTCGATTTAGCGGGTCTAGTAAAGACCTGCCAAATCGACTGCAGATCGCTCTCCAGTCAACCCCTGTACTCTACTGCCGCCAAGAAGAGTAAGGTAAGTCGACGGGAGATTTTCTCCCATCAACCCCCAGCAGTGTAGACCCTGAGGTAACTACATAAAGTATATCAACTCCAGGTACATTATTCACGTAGTTGGAGTTGCGTAGCATAAGCGACTTACCACGGTAGTGTAGACATAGCCTAAGATGTAGGACACCGGGCTTGGGCTGCAAACAAGCGGCCCCTGCCTAGAAATCCAGGAGTCTCTAATAATTCAGAGTGAGTGCACAGTTGCAGTAACCATATTACAAAGTCCATGCCCTATCATGGACAGCATGATCTGCTATAGGGACCTGGAGGCACAGAACTAACATGACATGTTAACATTGGCTATGTCTACAATGCCACTTGCCACATTTGACATTGTGGGTTTTTGCCCCACCTCCCCATCAGCCACACTCAAAGCTTTTAGCTGCATGTGTTGAACCCGAGCTGGCATGTGTGTCTGGTGATACGGGTCAGAACATGTGCTGAGCTGTGACCACCCGTTACCTGCCCAATTTGAAGGCAGCAGTTAGCAGAGGTGCAGGCACCTGGTCTTGGGCCTAGATCGTCCGCCGCTGCCATTCCCATGATTCCCTGTTCCTGTAGCCTTTGGCCATTCTGCCTATTCACTTCCCACTCACCCTCTATGCACCAGAAGCTACCTACCGGTTCATATACCTTTGCCTGGCATTTAACCCTTCATTTCCCACATGGCCTGCTCCATTTTCTAAATCCAGCCCAGCCCCACCATGCTACCTATGATGCTATCCATCCCCCAGCGTTAACCTTTGGTGTGAGTACACCCCAGCCCATGCACTCAGCAGGCATTCCAGAGCTCTCCACCTCCATGAGAAAATCTTGCAGAGGGGGCTGAGCAGGGCATCTGTCAGCTGTTGTGGAATCCAGGGGAGTGGATTGAGCCCAGGAGATCCCTGTACCACCAAGCCAAGGATGTGCATGGATGTCTGGTGACATGCATTCTACATGCCCCTCCCATGATGCACGCAAGAGGGTGCTTCCACCACCCACAGCACTAGGAGACCCAGATCAACCAGTGCTGCTGGTTGGGCTAGAGGAGGTCCTTGAGCCATTTGCTGAGGACCTGTTCAGGGCTGGCCCTAGGGAGCAGAGCAGGGCACAGGGGACTGATCCACAGCCCAGTAAGAGCCACCTGCCATGTTTATTATTGTCACATGGGAAAGCTTATTTTTCTGAGGGAGAGATTTCCGGGTTCTGAGCAGTACAGAATTACTGTACAGTAATTATGGTGGAGACTGCTTGAGCTGTGTTTAGGGTGGTACGTCCCACATTCCCACAGGGCACAATCTTCCCTCCCACCGCCAGAGACCCCTCCCCAGACAGGTGTGATCCAAGATGGATGCCAAGTGGCGAAAATACATGTAAACACATCACTGGGATTCTTTCGAACTACCTTTGCAATTATAGCTTGAAAAACAATTCAAGGCATAGGGGCCTAGCAGGTCTGAGTGCATATCTTTGTAGTGACAGTTCTTCAGTAACTGATGTAATGATATGGATTCATACTTGGACTAGGAAATCATTCTCCCATCCAGCATGGATTATGAATTCATTGGGATACAGCAAGAGGTCAAGTCCTTTGTGGTGATTAATTTTTGTTCTCTTGGCCTGCCCTTTCTTGTGACAATTCCTGGGCTGTGGGGGGGGGGGGGGGGGGGGGGGGGGGGGGGGGGAGGAGACGACACCTTGAACCTATGCATCCTAGATCTGCATCCAGTTGATTTTAATGCTAATTTTCTTGCACTCTTGGCAGCTGCTAATAGAAGATTGCTCATGCAGCAAGAATGCTGGATGGTCTGTCAGAGTTGTGGGTGGCATGAATTTTCTTGCATATCCCTAGTTACTCACTAAACCTCTCCACTTGCTGATATGCTGTTCAGTCACAGGGTGTCTAAATATCTCCTTTGCCTAGGTAGATAGGATCCCACCAATGGCCTGGAAAGCTACTTCTTTCCTCCATGCTGGAATTTCCAAAATATTTACATCTTCCAGGGCATCCCTGGCCTGAAACAAAGTGAGAGTCAATTAGGGTAGCCAACCCTCCAGGACTGTCCTGACAGCTCCAGGAATTAAAGAATACTCTTTAATGAAAGATTATGTCATGTGATGAAACCTCCAGGAATACGGCCAACCAAAATTGTCAACCCTAGCAGCCAGTACTGCTAACAGGCCTCTCCCCACCCACCACAGCCTGGCCCAGTGTTTTAAAAAAAAAAATTCTTTTAAATTAAATTAATAGTTGGCTTTATAGCCTTGCTTGGCATTTAGTTAATACACCATTAATCCCATGGTGTGTCTGGACTGTGTCACTGCTGGAATCTGGCATTCTGAGCAGAATTCATAAAGGAGTCATCTGCGCATTCCACACTGATTAACGTTACAAACTGTGTGCTGATGTGGAAAGCAAAGGGGGAGGGATTCTTTCATTTTTTCCCTCATGACAATACAATTACTAAGCCCTTCTTTTCATTGCCTTGGCAGGCACTTCTCCAATAGATGGGCCAATCCCCTGGCCAGGATTCTGCCTATCAGGACTGTCAAGCAGCGGGGTAAGCAAAAGAGGACCATAGACAAGGTGTTCGGAGTAGTGCATGCAGCAGTGAGGACCGCCTCAAGTGCACAAGGGCAAGGGAGGAGATACTCCTGGAGAAGTGTCTTGTGGAAGAGCAGAGAAACAGGAACCAGGCTCAATGGATTGTTCATGGAGTGGCTGCCAATATGTGGGCTAGCAGGGGGTGCATCTTCCAGCTCCAAAGCATGTCCTATGACAGCTGCAGCATCAATGCCAGTGCCAGCTGCAGTCAGGGCCACCCAGAGGATTCAGGGGGCCTGGGGCAAAGCAATTTCAGGGGCCCCTTCCATTAAAAAAAAGTTGCAATACTATAGAATACTATATTCTCGTGGGGGCCCCTGCGGGGCCCGGGGCAAATTGCCCCACCTGCCCCCCCCCCCCCCCACTCCCCAGGCGGCCCTGGCTGCAGTGTGTGTGTGATTCTGCAGGTGCATGCACCAGTGCAAACTACCAGTGACTCTCCTCCATGGAGGCACATGCTGCAGCCAGTACAGGCCTCAGAGAACATTGATGACTCTGTTAGAATGGCCAGATGCTGTCAGGGCACTCCAGACCCATGCTTTGTGCAAGGCAGGCAAGGCATCGTGCTAGGGGGAAAGCAAAGCAGGGCAGCATTCCAAACAGCTGTTCTCACAACCACTAACAGTGGCTTTAGAAGCACTTTGACATTTAGGCCTTGTCTACACTACGAGAGTAGTTCGATTTTACTTGCATCGAATTTTTGGAATCGATATTGCAAAGTCGAATGTGTGTGTCCACACTAAGGACAGTAATTCGACTTTGTGCGTCCACACTAACGGTGAAAGCGTCGACATTCGAAGCGGTGCACTGTGGTCAGCTATCCCACAGTTCCCGCAGTCCCCTCTGCCCATTGGAATTCTGGGTGTAGCCGGCAATGCCTTCTGGGTAACAAAATGAGTCGAGGGTGCTTTTGGGAAACTGTCGTCATCCGTCCATCACTCCCGCCCTCCCTCCCTGAAAGTGCCGGCGGGAAATCAGTTCGCGCGCTTTTCCAGTCATTGACAGCGCGGACGCCACTGTACTCCGAGCATGGAGCCCGCTGCGACCATCGCTGCAGTTGTGGCCGCTCTCAACGCCTCGCAGCTTATCATAAAGGTTTCCCTGAGGCAGATGCAGAAAAGTCAGGCGAGGAGGCTACGGCACCGCGGTGATGTCCTGAAGTCTGAGAGTAGCACAGACCTGTCAGAAAGCAGGGGACCCAGCGCCGAGGACATCACAGTGGCAATGGGTCATGTTGATGCCGTGGAACGGCGATTCTGGGCACGGGAAACAAGCACTGAGTGGTAGGACCGCATAGTGCTGCAGGTCTGGGATGAATCCCAGTGGCTGCAAAACTTTCGCATGCGGAAGGGAACTTTCCTGGAACTTTGTGAGTTGCTGTCCCCTGCCCTGAAGCGCAGTGACACCCGGCTGCGAGCTGCACTGAGTGTACAGAAGCGAGTGGCCATAGCCCTCTGGAAGCTTGCAACGCCAGACAGCTACCGGTCAGTCGCGAACCAGTTTGGGGTGGGCAAATCTACCGTGGGGGTTGTTGTGATGCAAGTAGCGAAGGCAATCGTTGATGTACTGCTGCCAAAGGTAGTGACCCTGGGAAACGTGGAGGTGATCATAGATGGCTTCGCAGCGATGGGATTCCCAAACTGCGGTGGGGCCATAGATGGAACTCACATCCCTATCCTGGCACCGGACCACCAGGCCACCCAGTACATTAACCGAAAGGGCTACTTTTCCATGGTGCTGCAAGCACTGGTGGACCACAGGGGACGTTTTACCAACATCTACGTGGGATGGCCGGGCAAGGTTCATGACGCTCGTGTTTTCAGGAACTCTGGTCTGTTTAGACGGCTGCAACAAGGTATTTACTTCCCGGACCACAAAATAACTGTTGGGGATGTGGAGATGCCTATAGTCATCCTCGGGGACCCAGCCTACCCACTAATGCCCTGGCTCATGAAGCCCTATACTGGCGCCCTGGACACTGAAAAAGAACTCTTCAACTACCGGCTGAGCAAGTGCAGAATGGTGGTGGAGTGTGCTTTTGGCCGTCTCAAGGGGAGATGGAGAAGCTTACTGACTCGCTGTGATCTCAGCGAAACCAATATCCCCATTGTTATAGCAGCTTGCTGTGTGCTCCACAATCTCTGTGAGAGCAAGGGGGAGACCTTTATGGCGGGGTGGGAGGTTGAGGAAAATAGCCTGGCTGGTGATTACTCACAGCCAGACAGCCGGGCGATTAGAAGAGACCAGCGGGAAGCGCTGTGCATCCGGGAGGCTTTGAAAGCAAAGTTCCTGAGTGAGCAGGGTAACCTGTGACTTTACAGTTTGTGTACTGAGAAGCTAAACCTGCCCCCGTTTCTTTACCCAGTTAATGTTGACTATCCTCTCCAGTTACATACCCCCTTTACCCCCCCTCCAACACACGTGTCGAAATAAAAATAGTTCTACTTTGTTAAAGCACACCGTTTTCTTTAATACTGTTTTCGCGGGAATTTTTTAAAACTGGGACGCAGACTGTGGTGCGGAGCGGGTGTAGTGTTGTGACGCGAATGCAGCTTCTAAACTCAAGGATTGACAGGCTCCGCTGCGGTGGGATGCTTGTTTCAACGGAGCCTGTCACCCCTCCTGATCGGGACTGTGTGTATGGGGGGTCTATGTGACTTTGTGGCAGGGGGAGGACGGTTACAGATCCCATGCTGTGTGGCTCTGTGATCCTGCCTAAGGACCGGCGCTTAAGATCTGTAACTGCCCTCCCCCGCCACAAAGTCACAGAGCAACCCCCCCCCCCCAACATAACATGAAAACAACCTCCCAGACTAACCGGGGTAACTAGTCACTGCATCACTGCACTGTGTATGTGCCCTGCTGCTGTGCCTGCCCCCGACTATGTACCCTGCCAAAGGAGACTGTCCTGTCCAATTACCAACCCCCTTTCCCCTCTTCCTCCAAAAGAACATGATTGAAACAGTAGTTAACAGAAACGAATTTTTTATTATCAACTACACATGGCATTGGGAGGTGAAACTTGGACGTGGGCTTGTGTCAGGCGGGAAGGAAAGAACTTTTCAAATTTTGGGAAATGAGAGCCTTCTGCTACTAGAGCTCTCTGCAGGGGTGGAGTGAGACTTAGCAGGGACTCTGCCGCCTCTCCTTCTTTGCACTTTGGGTGAGGTGGGTATGGGACTTGGTGGCGGGGGAGGGCGGTTAGAGATGGACTGCAGCGGGGCTCTGTCCTCCTGCCTCCGTTCCTGCAGAACATCCACAAGGCGCCGGAGCGTGTCCGTTTGCTCCCTCAGTAGTCCAAGCAGCGTTTGAGTCGCCTGCTGGTCTTCCTGCCGCCACCTCTCCTCCCGATCCATGTTGGCTTGGTGCATTCGGGTCAAGTTCTCCCGCCACTGGGTCTGCTGTGCTGCCTGGGCTTGGGAACAGGCCATAAGCTCAGAGAACATGTCCTCCCGTGTCCTCTTCTTCCTACGCCTAATCCGCGCTAGCCTCTGGGAGTGTGATTCCAGGCTAGGTTGTGAGACAGTCGCAGACGGGGCTGTGGAAATGGGAAAAAGGGAGTGAATTCCTCAGAAAGATAAATGTAGTTGTGAACAAAGAACAGTCTTTCTCTGTGGACAAGACCATGCATAGCACCTTTCACATGCGCACTCAGCACAAGGTCGAATTCTCGGCCTTCGCATTCAGTGCCTGGGGTCTTGAACAGCACATTTGAGAAGCGAGGCAGCACAACGGAATTTCTGTTGCAGGCAGACATGGTAAGCCGTACACTTGTGGCAGTTTAAAACTTTTATATTACCACTGGCCTCATTTCACATTTAAAGCAATGTCAGTCCCTGCTGCCAGCAATCCGGCAAGCGGGAACTCTGCCCCTGTCCCACCCCCTCGCGGCTGTCCCCGGGAACGATCCCTTTCGGCTGCCCCTCTCCCGCCTCCACCGCGTGGCTGCAAACCAGCGGTTACAGTTCTGTAAAGGAACGGGAAAGCAGTCCCAACACTAACATTCCCCTACCTAATTAAAAGCAGGTCACCATGGCCGACATCACCCTGATGAGGATCTCCGAGAGCGACAAAGAGAGAATGCTCCGGGAAAGCCTCCAAAGACCAGGGCCGTATGCCACCCTGCTGTGCAGAGCAATGATTCCCGAGTACTTGATAATCTCGTGGCGCGGCAACGTGTCGTACTTCGGAGGACCCAATAAGGCCGCTCTCCCCAGGAACCACATGCAACGGCTTTCAAATTACCTCCAGGAGAGCTTCATCGAGATGTCCCAGGAGGATTACTGCTCTATCCCCGGACATATTGACCGCATTTTACTGTAGCTGCAGTAGCAGGGAATAAACAGTAGAGCGGCTTGTGCAGGACAATCACTGAAAACCGGACATTGCTAGATTTCTTTTCAAAACTTGCACTGCCCATTACTAAACCGTTAAGCGCCTAGGGCACACTAATCATGAACAACCCATTCTTTTAATTGTTAATATTCCTGTTTTGTTAAAAATAAATGTTTAGATGTTTACAACACTTACTGGCTGATCCTTCACCAGATTCTGTGTCCGGGGTAACGGCTGGGGACGCTTCGTAGGGGATCTCTGTAAGGGTGATGAAGAGATCCTGGCTGTCGGGGAAATCAGCGTTGTGAGAGCTGCCGACTGCCTCGCCCTCCTCATCTCCTTCCTCATCTTCCCCGTCCCCTAACATGTCCGAGGAACCGGCCGTGGACAGTATCCCATCCTCAGAGTCCACGGTCACTGGTGGGGTAGTGGTGGCGGCCGCACCGAGGATGGAATGCAGTGCCTCGTAGAAACGGGATGTCTGGGGATGGGATCCGGAGCGTCCGTTTGCCTCTTTGGTCTTCTGGTAGCCTTGTCTCAGCTCCTTGATTTTCACGCGGCACTGCGTTGCATCCCGGCTGTATCCTCTCTCTGCCATGTCATTAGAGATCTTCTCGTAGATCTTTGCATTCCTTCTTTTGGATCGCAGCTCGGAAAGCACGGACTCATCGCCCCACACAGCGATGAGATCCAAGACTTCACGATCAGTCCATGCTGGGGCTCTCTTTCTATTCACAGACTGCACGGCCATCACTGCTGGAGAGCTCTGCATCGTTGCCAGTGCTGCTGTGCTCGCCACGATGTCCAGACAGGAAATGAGATTCAAACTGGCCAGACAGGAAAAGGAATTCCAATTCAAATTTTCCCGGGGCTTTTCCTGTGTGGCTGGTCAGAGCATCCGAGCTCGCACTGCTGTCCAGAGCGTCAACAGAGTGGTGCACTGTGGGATAGCTCCCGGAGCTATTAGCGTCGATTTCCATCCACACCTAGCCTAATTCGACATGGCCATGTCGAATTTAGCGCTACTCCCCTCGTCGGGGAGGAGTACAGAAGTCGAATTAAAGAGACCTCTATGTCGAACTAAATAGCATCGCAGTGTGGACGGGTGCAGGGTTAATTCGATGCAACGGCGCTAACTTCGACATAAACGCCTAGTGTAGACCAGGCCTTAGCTGTTTTGCACTATCCGGGCTTTTTGCACTTCGCTTCACCAAGCACACTGGTTGTATATTTTTTGTGGTCTTTCCCCCTGCCTTGGGTAATGGTGAGCTTCAAAGGAAGGTTTGAAAGCTAGAAGCCTCTGGTAAGTGGCTGAGCCTTAATCAGTGGGCGGGGCATTCATACAGGCCAGGGCTTTATAAAGCAGCGCACAAGCGACCAGGGAGCTTTTGCGACCAGGGGCTGCTAACAGGGAGTTTCGCAAGGGAGTTTGGAAGGGAGCAGGAAGGGGGCGAGGGTCCCTTGCTGGTTCTATCTGTTTTCCCTTTATTCCCCTTAATACTTATAAACCAACTACATTCAAAACTTCTTGCTTAAACAACCCTTTCAGCGGACAGGGGGCTGCAGACGGGAGTTTGACAGAGGGAGGCTTACGATGGTTAGGAAGACCCGCAACACCTGTGCCAGCACTGCTTCTGTCTCCTCCACCTGTGCCTGTAGCCAGACAGAGCGCCTGAGCATGGATGCTTCTACCCAGATCCTAGTGTGGTTTTGGAGAGACTATAACTTGCAATTTCCACTTACTGATATCCAGGCTGGGGGGACCATCCAATGTGAGAGGTGCCTGCTGGTGGAATCTCTCAGGCAGCAGGTGGAAGAGCTACAGGAGGAGGTGGCTAGGTTGAGGAGCATCCGAATCCACAAACAATTCCTCGACAGTGTCCATGTGGAGACAGCTGAGGTAGCTGTCCCAGTACGCAGGACTGCTGATACACCACTGGTGGAGGAGGAGATGGCTCAGGGTGGACACTGGCAGCTGGTTACTTCTGGCAGCAGGCAGTGCTCCACCCCTGCTCCGAACCCTCCTGCCGTGGTAATAGGTAACCGTTATGCTCTTCTTGATACAGGAAAGAAGGAATCACTCCCTACAGTAAAGGAGGAGAAGCCTCGTACCCCTAAGGCTGGGAGGTCTGCTGCCACCACTGCGAATAGGAAACGTAGGGTAGTGGTGGTCGGAGACTCTCTGCTGAGGGGGACGGAGGCGCCCATCTGTCGCCCTGACATTTCATCTCGGGAGGTATGCTGCCTGCCGGGAGCCCGTATCCGAGACGTTACGGAGGCATTGTCGAGGATTATCCAGCCCTCTGACTACTACCCCATGCTACTCATCCATGTGGGCACAAATGATACTGCGCGGTGTGACACTGAGCGGATCAAGAGTGACTACAGGGCTCTGAGAGTACGGGTGAAGGAGTTTGGAGCGCAGGTGGTATTCTCTTCAATTCTTCCTGTCAAAGGTAGGGGCCCGGGCAGAGACAGATGCATCATGGAGGTGAATGCCTGGCTGCGAAGATGGTGTCGCCAGGAGGGCTTTGGCTTCCTAGACCACGGGATGCTATTCGAGGAAGGACTGCTAGGCAGAGATGGCGTTCACCTTTCGAGGAGAGGAAAGACCCTATTTGGACACAGACTGGCTAACCTAGTGAGGAGGGCTTTAAACTAGGTTCGACGGGGACAGGTGAGCAAAGCCCACAGGTAAGTGGGGAACATGGAGACCGGGGAGATGGGTCGGAAACGAGAGGGAGTGTGGGCTATATTGGCAGAGAGAAAGGAGGGTCAGGACAAAACTGGGAGGAAAGATCAAACCAGTATCTTAGATGCCTATATACAAATGCGAGAAGTATGGGCAATAAGCAGGAAGAACTGGAAGTGCTAATAAATAAATACAACTATGAGATTGTTGGCATCACTGAAACTTGGTGGGATAATACACATGATTGGAATGTTGGTGTGGATGGGTACAGCTTGCTCAGGAAGGATAGACAGGGGAAAAAGGGAGGAGGTGTTGCCTTATATATTAAAAATGTACACACTTGGACTGAGGTAGAGATGGACATAGGAGACGGAAGTGTTGAGAGTCTCTGGGTTAGGCTAAAAGGGGTAAAAAACAAGGGAGATGTCATGCTAGGAGTCTACTACAGGCCACCTAACCAGGTGGAAGAGGTGGATGAGGCTTTTTTTAAGCAACTAACAATCATCCAAAGCCCAAGATTTGGTGGTGATGGGGGACTTCAACTATCCGGATATATGTTGGGAAAATAACACAGCGGGGCACAGACTATCCAACAAATTCTTGGACTGCATTGGAGACAACTTTTTATTTCAGAAGGTTGAAAAAGCTACTAGGGGGGAAGCTGTTCTAGACTTGATTTTAACAAATAGGGAGGAACTCGTTGAGAATTTGAAAGTAGAAGGCAGCCTGGGTGAAAGTGATCATGAAATCATAGAGTTTGCAATTCTAAGGAAGGGTAGAAGGGAGAACAGCAAAACAGAGACAATGGATTTCAGGAAGGCAGATTTTGGTAAGCTCAGAGAGCTGATAGGTAAGGTCCCATGGAAATCAAGACTGAGGGGAAAAACAACTGAGGAGAGTTGGCAGTTTTTCAAAGGGACACTATTAAGAGCCCAAAAGCAAGCTATTCTGCTGGTTAGGAAAGATAGAAAATGTGGCAAAAGACCACCTTGGCTTAACCATGAGATCTTGCATGATCTAAAAAATAAAAAGGAGTCATATAAAAAATGGAAACTGGGACAGATTACAAAGGATGAATATAGGCAAACAACACAGGAATGCAGGGGCAAGATTAGAAAGGCAAAGGCACAAAATGAGCTCAAACTAGCTACGGGAATAAAGGGAAACAAGAAGACTTTTTATCAATACATTAGAAGCAAGAGGAAGACCAAAGACAGGGTAGGCCCACTGCTTAGTGAAGAGGGAGAAACAGTAACAGGAAACTTGGAAATGGCAGAGATGCTTAATGACTTCTTTGTTTCGGTCTCCACCGAGAAGTCTGAAGGAATGCCTAACATAGTGAATGCTAATGGGAAGGGGGTAGGTTTAGCAGATAAAATAAAAAAAGAACAAGTTAAAAATCACTTAGAAAAGTTAAATGCCTGCAAGTCACCAGGGCCTGATGAAATGCATCCTAGAATACTCAAGGAGCTAATAGAGGAGGTATCTGAGCCTCTAGCTATTATCTTTGGAAAATCATGGGAGATGGGAGAGATTCCAGAAGACTGGAAAAGGGCAAATATAGTGCCCATCTATAAAAAGGGAAATAAAAACAACCCAGGAAACTACAGACCAGTTAGTTTAACTTCTGTGCCAGGGAAGATAATGGAGCAAGTAATTAAGGAAATCATCTGCAAACACTTGGAAGGTGGTAAGGTGATAGGGAACAGCCAGCATGGATTTGTGAAGAACAAATCATGTCAAACCAATCTGATAGCTTTCTTTGATAGGATAACGAGCCTTGTGGATAAGGGTGAAGCTGTGGATGTGGTATACCTAGACTTTAGTAAGGCATTTGATACAGTCTCGCATGATATTCTTATCGATAAACTAGGCAAATACAATTTAGATGGGGCTACTATAAGGTGGGTGCATAACTGGCTGGATAACCGTACTCAGAGAGTTGTTATTAATGGTTCCCAATCCTGCTGGAAAGGCATAACGAGTGGGGTACCGCAGGGGTCTGTTTTGGGACCGGAGCTGTTCAATATCTTCATCAACGACTTAGATATTGGCATAGAAAGTATGCTTATTAAGTTTGCGGATGATACCAAACTGGGAGGGATTGCAACTGCTTTGGAGGACAGGGTCATAATTCAAAATGATCTGGACAAATTGGAGAAATGGGCTGAGGTAAACAGGATGAAGTTTAACAAAGACAAATGCAAAGTGCTCTACTTAGGAAGGAAAAATCAGTTTCACACATACAGAATGGGAAAAGACTGTCTAGGAAGGAGTACGGCAGAAAGGGATCTAGGGGTTATAGTGGACCACAAGCTAAATATGAGTCAACAGTGTGATGCTGTTGCAAAAAAAGCAAACATGATTCTGGGATGTATTAACAGGTGTGTTGTGAGCAAGACACGAGAAGTCATTCTTCCGCTCTACTCTGCTCTGGTTAGGCCTCAGCTGGAGTATTGTGTCCAGTTCTGGGCACCGCATTTTAAAAAAGATGTGGAGAAATTGGAAAGGGTCCAGAGAAGAGCAACAAGAATGATTAAAGGTCTTGAGAACATGACCTATGAAGGAAGGCTGAAAGAATTGGGTTTGTTTAGTTTGGAAAAGAGAAGACTGAGAGGGGACATGATAGCAGTTTTCAGGTATTTAAAAGGGTGTCATAAGGAGGAGGGAGAAAACTTGTTCACCTTAGCCTCTAAGGATAGAACCAGAAGCAATGGGTTTAAACTGCAGCAAGGGAGGTCTAGGTTGGACATTAGGAAAAAGTTCCTGTCAGGGTGGTTAAACACTGGAATAAATTGCCTAGGGAGGTTGTGGAATCTCCATCTCTGGAGATATTTAAGAGTAGGTTAGATAAATGTCTATCAGGGATGGTCTAGACGGTATTTGGTCCTGCCATGCGGGCAGGGGACTGGACTCGATGACCTCTCGAGGTCCCTTCCAGTCCTAGAATCTATGAATCTATGAATCTATGGTGTTGTTAAAATTGTTTGGTTGTGCACTAGGTTGTTGAGTGTATTCTTGCCAAGCACAGCAGAGACAGGAAGTTGTGGACTGTAAGGGATATACCTGACAAAGAGAGGGAAAAGCATCTTCACAGGCAAGCTTGGTAGGGTGACCAGACGTCCTGATTTTATCAGGACTGTCACGATATTTGCTTCTTTGTCCCGCGTCCCGACCAATGTTTGGTCGGGACACTGGACAAACCAGAAATTTTGCCCTCCCAGAGGGACTCTCACCCGGCTCCGCCCCCTCCTTCATCCATTGGCTCCTTCCCCAAATCCCCGCCCAGGCCCCGCCTCTTCCCCAACCATGCGGCATTCCTCCTCCCTCCCAGGCTTGCAGCTGCATGGCAGCGCAAGCCTGGAGGGAGGGGGTGGCAGCAGTGCCTGGATCCTGGAGAGTCAGCTCCGGCACCTAGGCACCGGGCGGGCAAAGGGGGGGCTGGCAAGGGAGGGAGACAGGGGCTCAGCTCTGAGCCCCCTGCCGCGCCAGAGGGCTCCTGCCCGGGCCGCTGCACATGGGGGCCGGGGCCGGGAGCGCAGCTTGGAGGCAGCGCAGTGGGTCTGAGCAGGGGCAGTGCGGAGTGGGCAGGGGCCGGGTGGGCGGTGCGGGGGCGTGGGCTGAATCCCCGCTGCCGCCGGGGAGCCCCGCACCTCTCCCACCCGCTTGTGGCTGCGGCTCCTTCCTGGGACGCGCCCCCCGGCCCGCCCCGGGCACATGCGGCGCGCGTCCAGCAGCTCTTTCCCAGCGGGAGGGAGACTAGGCGTGGGGGACTTGCGCCACATGTGGCCGGGGCGGCGGGAGGCGCGTCCTGCCGGGAAGGAGCCACAGCCGTGAGCGGGAGGGAGGCTCCCCGGCAGCAGTGGGGATTCAGCCCGCGCTGCCGACCCGGCCCCCGCCCGCTCCGCACTGCCCCCACCCGGACCCACTGCGCGCCGCATATGCCCGTGGCGGGCCGGGGGGCAGGAGGCTCCGCGGGGGGGGGGGCAGCGTGCGCGGCCGGGGCCTGCTAATGCCCCCGGCCCCTTTGAAACTCCCTTTTTTTTTTCTCTGCCCCACCCCTTTTTTTTGCTCGCCCCCTTCGTGTCCCGATATTTTATAGCGCTGATCTGGTCACCCTAAGGCTTGGTAACCTAGTGAGGAGGGCTTTAAACTAGGTTCACTGGGCGATGGTGACCTAAGCCCAGAGGTAAGTGGGGAAGTAGGATACTGGGAGGAAACGCAAGGAGGGTACATGATGGGAAGCTGCCTAATTCATACTGAGAAAGTAGGGCAATCAGCTAGTTATCTTAGGTGCATGTACATGAATGCAAGAAGCCTGGGAAACAAGCAGGAAGAATTGGAAGTCCTGGCACAATCAAGGAACTATGACGTGACTGGAATAACAGAAACTTGGTGGGGCAGTTCACATGACTGGAGCACTGTCATGGATGGATATAAACTGTTCAGGAAGGACAGGTATGGGAGGAAAGGTGGAGGAGTTGCATTGTATGTAAGAGAGCGGTCTGATTGCTCAGAGCTCCAGTATGAAACTGGAGAAAACCTTTTGAGAGTCTTTGGGTTAAGTTTAGAGGCGAGAGCAACAAGGGGGATGGCGTGGTGAGCGTGTGCTATAGACAACCGGATCAGAAGGATGAGGTAGACGAGGCTTTCTTTGGACAACTAACTGAAGTTTCTAGATTACAGGCCCTGGTTCTAATGGGAGACTTCAATCACCCTGACATCTGCTGAGAGAGCACTATAGTAATGCACAAGTATCAGGGGGTAGCCGTGTTAGTCTGTATCTACAAAAACAACAAGGAGTCTGGTGGCACCTTAAAGACTAACAGATTTATTTGGGCATAGTAATGCACAGACAATCCAGGAAGTTTTTGGAGAGTGTTGGGGACAACTTCCTGGTACAAGTGCTGGAGGAACCAACTAGGAGCCGTACTCCTCTTGACCTGCTGCTTACAAACAGGGAAAAAATGGTAGGGAAATTAGAAGTGGGTGGCAACCTAGGCAGCAGTGACCATGAGATGGTTGAGTTCAGAATCCTGACAAAAGGAAGAAAGGAGGGTAGCAAAATACGGACCCTGGACTTGAGAAAAGCAGACTTTGACTCCCTTAGGGAACTGATGGGCAGGATCCCCTGGGAGGCTCATATGAGAGGGAAAGGAGTCCAGGAGAGCTGGCTGTATTTTAAAGAAGCCTTTTTGAGGGCACAGAAACAAACATCCCGAAGTGCAGAAAGAATAGCAAATATGGCAGGCAACCAGCTTGGCTTAACAGTGAAATCTTTGGTGATCTTAAACTCAAAAAGAAAGCTTACAAGACGTGGAAATCTGGATAGATGACTAGGGAGGAGTATAAAAATATTGCTCGAGTATTCAGGGATGTAATCAGGAAGGCCAAGGCACAATTGGATTTGCAGCTAGCAAGGGATGTGAAGGGTTTCTACAGGTATGTTAGCAACAAGAAGGTGGTCAGGAAAAGTGTGGGACCCTTACTGTATGGGGGAGGCAACCTAGTGACACATGATGTGGAAAAAGCTGAAGTACTCAATGCTTTTTTTGCCTCAGTCTTCACAGACAAGGTCAGCTCCCAGACTGCTACACTGGGCAACACAGTATGGAGAGGAGGTGAGCAGCTCTGTGGTGAAAGAACAGGCTAAAGACTATTTAGAAAAGCTGGACATGCACAAGTCCATGGGTCCAGATCTAATGCATCCAAGGGTGCTGAGGGAGTTGGCTGATGTGATTGCAGAGCCATTGGCCATTATCTTTGAAAATTCGTGATCGGGGGCGTTCCTAGACAATTGGAAAAAGGCAAATATATTTTAAAAAGGGAAGAAAGAGAACCTGGGGAACTACAGCCTCACTTCAGTCCCAGTGACGTAGCCAGGTGGAACCAACACGGGAGGCGATCACAAAAAATGGCGCCACCCGCTGCGGTGCTTTTACTCACCCAGTGGCGCTTTTACTGATGGGACGGCGCTCTGGGTCTTCGGCGGCACTTCGGCGGTGGGTCCTTCACTCACTCCGCAGGTCTTCGGCAGCATTTCAGCGGCAGGTCCTTTGGTGCCGCCGAACACACCCGGAGCGAGTGAAGGACCCCCCGCTGAAGTGCTGCCGAAGACCTGAAGCGCCGCCAGGTGAGTAAAAATTAAAAAGGCGCCAAGAAATTGAAAAGGCGCCACTTGTGCTCAATGGGAGAGCGGCCACTGCCCCGTTCCCCCCCCCAGCTACGCTACTGTTCAGTCCCTGACAAAATCATGGAACAGGTCCTCAAGGAATCCATTTTGAAGCACTTGGAGGAGAGGAAGTGATCAGGAACAATCAACATGGATTCACCAAGGGCAAGTCATCATGCCTGACCAACCTGATTGCCTTCTATGATGAGATAATTGGCTCTGTGGATATGGGGAAAGCAATGGATGTGATATATCTTGACTTTAGCAAAGCTTATGATACGGTCTCCCACCGTATTCTTGCCAGCAAGTTAAAGAAGTATAGATTGGATGAATGGACTATAAGGTGGCTAGAAAGCTGGCTAGATTGTCAGGCTCAATGTGTAGTGATCAACGGCTCGATGTCTAGTTGGCAGCCGGCATCAAGCGCAGTGCCCAAGGGTCAGTCCTGGGGCTGGTTTTGTTCAACATCTTTATTAATGATCTGGATGATGGGATGAATTGCACCCTCAGCAAGTTCGCAGATGACACTAAGCTGGGGGGAGATTTAGATACGCTGGAGGGTAGGGATAGGGTCCAGAGTGACCTAGACAAATTGAAGGATTGGGCCAAAAGAAATCTGATGAGGTTCAACGAGAACAAGTGCAGAGTCCTGCACTTAGGATGGAAGAATCCCATGTACTGCTACAGACTAGGGACCGAATGGCTAGGCAGCACTTCTGCAGAAAACGACCTAGGGTTTACAGTGGACGAGAAGCTGGATATGAGTCAACAGTGTGCCCTTGTTGCCAAACGGCATATTGGGCTGTATTAGTAGGAGCATTGCCAGCAGATCGAGGGAAGTGATTATTCTCCTCTATTTGGCACTGGTGAGTCCACACCTGGAGTACTGTGTCCAGTTTTGGTCCCTCCACTACAGAAGGGATGCACAAATTGGAGAGAGTCCAGCAGAGGGCAACAAAAATGATTAGGGGGCTAGGGCACATGACTTATGAGGAGAGGCCGAGGGAACTAGGCTTATTTAGTCTGCAGAAGAGAAGAGTGAGGGGGGATTTGATAGCAGCCTTCAACTACCTGAAGGGGGGTTCCAAAGAGGATGGAGCTAGGCTGTTCTCAGTGGTGGCAGATGACAGAACAAGAAGCAATGTCTCAAGTTGCAGTGGGGGAGGTCTACGTTGGATATTAGGAAACACTATTTCACTAGGATGGTGGAGAAGCACTGGAATGGGTTACCTAGGGAGGTGATGGAATCTCTATCCTTAAGAGGTTTTTAAGGCCCAATTTGAGAAAGCCCTAGCTGGGATTATTTAGTTGGTGTTGGTCCTACTTTGAACAGGGGACTGGACTAGATGACCTCCTGAGGTCTCTTCCAACCCTCATATTCTATGATTCTACATGTTACAATATGCCTTGAATATATTGTTAGCAACCATTAGTTACCTCTACGGCCCTTTAATCAGGAAGTGCTCATTCCATTCCCTTATCAAGGATACAAATCAAGGTTAAAAGTTGCCCTTGTTTTCCCCACCTGTGTTTACCAAGAACAGATGAACCCTCTGTAGTTTAGAAACACATTCTCTAAGGAATCTTCATTAGTCCAGGAATAAGAACTGCAATATTTAAACAAAATCATCAAAGTACTGCAGGCAGTCTGCAAAAGTTTCTTAGAATTACATCTGGATGGAACCTCTCTGTCCCGCTCTCTAAGTACAAAGTGTTTACGAAATGCTAACAAACAAGGCAGCCTCCTGTTTGCTGGTGCCTGTAGCCCATTGTGTTCTATGAGTTAATTATGTTTAGAGAGGAGCATAAAAACAAAATGTAGGTTTCCCCCATGTAACCCTATGTGAGTTAATAGCACTTCCATTTATTTTAACACCCTGGTATATGAAACTTTTGGGTGTCCCCCAGGTCAGTTGGATAAACAAGAGTTACAGAAAGGTGAGTAACCATTTTTTCTTCAAGTGCTTGCACATGTCTAGTTCGATTTAAGTGACTTGCAAGCAGTTGTATTGGAGGTGGGCTCGGAGTTCATGGGCAAGCCGACTGTAGCACCGCTCTGCCGAATTGTGCATCATCTCTTGCTTATGTGTGCATATGGCATAGTGTGTTGAAAATGTATATACTGAGCACCAGGTTGCCCCTCTACAGGTATCTTGAATAGGGACCTGAGCCAGAAAGGCTGCTGATGAGGCTTGGAACCTCCTTGAATGAGCGGTGAGATGCGGCGGAGGGGGAACAGCCACGAGGTTGTAACACACTCTGATACAAGATGTTATCCACGATGAAATTCTCTGAGCTATCGCTGTGAAGAGCTGCGGAGACTTACAGAACGGTTTGGTCCTTTCACCATAGAATGCCAGGACTCGTCTAACGTCCAAGGAGTGCAGGCATTCTTCCTCTCCATTTGCATGTGGCTTAGGGTAAAAACCTGGTAGAAAAATGGATTAGTTGCAGTGAAACTGGGACACCACCTTGGGAAGGAAACTCAGGTGTAGGCATAACTGAACATTGTCCTTAAAGAAAATTGTATAACGAGGTTCCACAGTGAGGGCTTGGATCTCCAACACTCTCCTGGCCAATGTGATTGCCACTAGGAAAGCTACCTTCCAGGAAAGATGCAGCAGTGAGCACGTTGCTAGTGGCTCAAAGGGCAGTCCCATCAATTTTGAAAGGACAAGATTCAGATCCCATGGCGGGTATGAGTTTCCTTATCTGCAGGAATATCCTCTCCAGGCCTTTAAGGAAGCGGATTACAGTCTCATGTGAGAAGACCGATCTATTGCCTAATTTCAGGTGGAACGCCAAGATGGCTGCCAGGTGGACTTTATTCGAGGAGAGGGCCAGGCCCTGCTCTTTCAGAGATAGGAGGTAGTCCAAGATGAGCTGTAACAAAGCCTCCAAAGGAGGCACTCCGCATTGGGAAGACCAGAGGGAGAAACGACGCCATTTAGCTCAGTAAGTTGCCCTTGTGGAGGGTTTTCTGCTGCCCAGGAGGATTTTATAGACCTGCTCAGAACACGCTCACTCATCAAGATTTAGCCATGAAGATTCCATGCTTTCAGATGCAAGGAGCCACGGTTCAGGTTGAGCAGACACCCGTGGTCCTGGGACATCAGGTCTGGGTGAAGCAGGAGTATGACCAGGGTCTCCACTGATAGTTGAACAAGTGTGTTGTACCAGTGCTGTCTGGACCACACTGGAGCTATTAGGATGACTCGGGCCCAGTCCTGCCTGATCTTTGTCAGCACCTTGTGAATCAGTGGGATGGGTGGAAAGACATAAAATAGATGGGACAACAATGTTAGCAGGAAGGCATCCGTGATGTACTCTGGGCTGCGGCCCATCAGTAGGGTGACCATACTTCCCAAAGGGAAAACAGGACACGGTGTGGGGGTAGCCCGAGCTCCCCCACCCCCAGCTGGCTTGAGCCACTCGCCCGAGCCCCCCTCCATACATGGGGCTGACCTGAACTACTCACCCAAGCCCAGCCCCCCTCCCTGTGCGAGGCTAGGGCTGGAGTTGCCGTTCGCCTGAGCCCTGCCTCCCCACCCCTTGTGGAGCTGGTGTTGCCACTTGCCCTCCCCCACATTCCTCCGCACCTCAAGTTGGTAAGAGCAATTAGGACAAATGCCCACTTTTGCCAAAGAAGTCGGGACAGCCAGGATATGGCTTAAAAAAGGGACTGTCCTGGCCAAAATGGGATGTTTGGTCACCCTACCCCCTACACTTCCTGTTGGAGCGAGTGGCAAACAGATCTATCTGGGGAACACCCCATCTATGGAAAATGTCTAATGCGATATCTGGGTGAAGGGACCACTTGAGGTGAGTGGAGAAGAACCTGCTCAGGTGATCTGTAAGCTGGTTCTGTACTCTCGGTAGATAAGCTTTTAGCTCGATCACGAATGATGCAGAATTCCTATAGCTGAATTGCCTCCTGGCAAAGAGGGGAAGAACAGGCCCCACCTTGTCTGTTGATATAATACATGGCTGATGTATTGTCCATGAGAACTGAGACCTGCAGACAGGGCAGCGTGCAGATCCGCTTGGCCACGCCTCTGCGTAGGAGCCAGAGAAGGGACATGTTTTGCTGCTTGTGTAGAAAGAATAGTAAATATGGCAGGCGACCAGCTTGGCTAAACAGTGAAATCCTTGCTGATCTTAAACGCAAAAAAGAAGCTTACAAGAAGTGGAAGATTGGACAAATGACCAGGGAGGAGTATAAAAATATTGCTCAGGCATGCAGGAGTGAAATCAGGAAGGCCAAATCACACTTGGAGTTGCAGCTAGCAAGAGATGTTAAGAGTAATAAGAAGGGTTTCTTCAGGTATGTTAGCAACAAGAAGAAAGTCAAGGAAAGTGTGGGCCCCTTACTGAATGAGGGAGGCAACCTAGTGACCGAGGATGTGGAAAAAGCTAATGTACTCAATGCTTTTTTTGCCTCTGTCTTCACGAACAAGGTCAGCTCCCAGACTGCTGCACTGGGCAGCACAATATGGGGAGAAGGTGACCAGCCCTCTGTGGAGAAAGAAGTGGTTCGGGACTATTTAGAAAAACTGGACGTGCACAAGTCCATGGGGCCGGATGCACTGCATCGAGGGTGCTAAAGGAGTTGGCGGATGAGATTGCAGAGCCATTAGCCATTATTTTTGAAAACTCATGGCGACTGGGGGAGCTCCCAGATGACTGGAAAAAGGCTAATGTAGTGCCCATCTTTAAAAAAGTGAAGGAGGAGGATCCGGGGAACTAGAGGCCAGTCAACCTCAGTCCCTGGAAAAATCATGGAGCAGGTCCTCAAGTAATCAATTATGAAGCACGTAGAGGAGAGGAAAGTGATCAGGAACAGTCAGCATGGATTCACCAAGGGGAAGTCATGCCTGACTAACCTAATTGCCTTCTATGATGAGATAACTGGCTCAGTGGTTGAGGGGAAAGCAGTGGATGTGTTATTCCTTGACTTTAGCAAAGCTTTTGATATGGTCTCCCACAGTATTCTTGCCGCCAAGTTAAAGAAGTATGGGCTGGATGAATGGACTGTAAGGTGGATAGAAAGCTGGCTAGATCGTCGGGCTCAACGGGTAGTGATCAATGGCTCCATGTCTAGTTGGCAGCCGGTTTCAAGCGGAGTGCCCCAAGGGTCAGTCGTGGGGCCGGTTTTGTTTAATATCTTTATTAATGATCTGGAGGATGGTGTGGACTGCACTCTCAGCAAGTTTGCAGATGACACTAAACTAGGAGGCGTGGTAGATACACTAGAGGGTAGGGATCGGATATAGAGGGACCTAGACAAATTGGAGGATTGGGCCAAAAAAAACCTGATGAGGTTCAACAAGGACAAGTGCAGAGTCCTGCACTTAGGACGGAAGAATCCCATGCACTGCTACAGACTAGGGACTGAATGGCTAGGTAGCAGTTCTGCAGAAAAGGACCTAGGGGGTCACAGTGGACGAGAAGCTGGATATGAGTCAACAGTGTGCTCTTGTTGCCAAGAAGGCTAACGGCATTTTGGGCTGTATAAGTAGGGGCATTGCCAGCAGATCGAGGAACGTGATCGTTCCCCTTTATTCGACATTGGTGAGGCCTCATCTGGAATACTGTGTCCAGTTTTGGGCCCCACACTACAAGAAGGATGTGGAAAAATTGGAAAGAGTCCAGTGGAGGGCAACAAAAATGATTAGGGGTCTGGAGCACATGACTTATGAGGAGAGGCTGAGGGAACTGGGATTGTCTAGTCTCCAGAAGAGAAGACTGAGGGGGGATTTGATAGCAGCCTTCAACTACCTGAAGGGGGGTTCCAAAGAGGATGGAGCTCGGCTGTTCTCAGTGGTGGCAGATGACAGAACAAGGAGCAATGGTCTCAAGTTGCAGTGGGGCAGGTCCAGGTTGGATATTAGGAAACACTATTTCACTAGGAGGGTGGTGAAGCACTGGAATGCGTTACCTAGGGAGGTGGTGGAGTCTCCTTCCTTGGAGGTTTTTAAGGCCCGACTTGACAAAGCCCTGGCTGGGATGATTTAGTTGGGAATTGGTCCTGCTTTGAGCAGGGGGTTGGACTAGATGACCTCTTGAGGCCCCTTCCAACCCTGATATTCTATGATTCTATGAATCTTCTGGGAGCCGCTTGAGGTAAGTGCCTCCCCCTTCCCCCTCCCCCCCAAAGCCTTCCCCCTGCGGCCTAACCTCCTGCCTCAGCCCTGATTCCCCTCGGTCCCATGCAAAGTTGGAGCCCTCCAGCTGAATATGCTTTCCTGCCAAGTAGGTCCAACTTTTTTGTTCGCCCTTGGTGCATGACCTGTCTGGCCCTGCCAGTCCCTCTCATTGGCAGCCACCACCATGAGAGATCCAGGCGCAGGATGAGAAAATAAAAATTCACAGCCTTGAGCCAGCACAAAGTATTTCCGCTCGTTCTCTTGGCTGTGGGTGGGAGGAAGGTTGGTATCTGCCACAGGATCTTGATGGGCTTCATAACTGCCTCATGAAGTGGCAGAGCGACTTTTGCAGGCACTGCCACTGTCAAAATGTCCAAGAAGCCTTCGGATGGCTCCTCGACTACCTCCGCCTGCAAACCAGATTGGATGCCACCTGCTTTAGCAAGTCCTGGTGGGCCCTTAAATCGTCGGGGGGGGGGGGAGGGGAATTAACCCTTCAATATTAGCTCGTCCTCCATGAAGAGGAGGAAGAGGCATGAAAAGCTATCCCCTCTTCAAGTGCCTCCTCTATCTGGGACACCTGAGCATGCTGGTCGGTACCGATTTCAGTTCAAGGTTGCACACCGGTGGGTCAGTACCAAGGACGGCTCCCGCAATGGTATCGATAGTCAGTTCTGGAGTTTCTCGGCACATTGCTGGTGATGCCCCACTTTCCATCCAGACTGAGTAGGAACTAAGGGATGGGGGAAAGCAGACAGGCGCAGAGGAGCATGTGGTTCAGACAGACATCCCTTAGGGGAGGATGTATTAATGGAGATTCTCTATGTCCTAGTAAGGAGGAGAGGATGGGAGATAATAAAACAGTAGGATATGATGAGAAAGAATTAAACAAAACAAAAAAGTCCCATTCAATTACATCATGTAAGGCAGCCAGCTAAAAAGTGACAAGTTTTTAAAGTGCTTATATACCAATGCTAGAAGTCTAAATAATAAGATGAGTGAACTAGAGTATCTCGTATTAAATGAGGATATTGACATAATAAGCATCACAGAAACTTGGTGAAATGAGGATAAATCAATGGGACACAGTAATACCGGGGTACAAAATATATCGGAAGGACAGAACAGGTGGTGCTGGTGGGCAGGGCCGTCCCTAGGGCGGTGCGGGGTCTAGAGTGGAAGTGATGAATTGGTCACTTCTGGGACCGACATGTCACTTCCGGGACCAACCACGCCTGGCACTGGCCAATTGCACCGGTGGCCCGTGAGGCCCCCAAAGCGCAGGGCCCAGAGTGGTAGCCCTGATTCACCGTACCCAAGGGACGGCTCTGCTGGTGAGGGAGTAGTACTACATATGAAAGAAAGCATAGAATCAAATGAGGTAACAATCTTAAATGAACCAAACTGTACCACAGAATCTCCACGGATAGTAATTTCATGCTCTAAGAATATAGCAGTAGGGATATATTACCGACCACCTGACCAGGATGGTGCTAGTGACTGTGAAATGCTCATGGAGATTAGACAGGCTATTAAAATAAAAAAACTCAATAATAATGGGGGATTTCAACATGTCACCTCGGGATGGGATGCAGAGATAAAGTTTCTTGACACCTTAAATCACTGCTTCTTGGAGCAGCTAGTCCTGGAACCTACAAGAGGAGAGGCAATTCTTGATTTAGTCCTAAGTGGAACACAGGATCTGATCCAAGAGGTGAATATAGCTGGACCCCTTCATAGAATCATAGAATATCAGAGTTGGAAGGGACCTCAAGAGGTCATCTAGTCCAACCCCCTGCTCAAAGCAGGACCAATTCCCAGCTAAATCATCCCAGCCAGGGCTTTGTCAAGCCGGGCCTTAAAAACCTCCAAGGAAGGAGACTCCACCACCTCCCTAGGTAACGCATTCCAGTGTTTCACCACCCCCCTAGTGAAATAGTTTTTCCTGATATCCAACCTGGACCTCCCCCACTGCAACTTGAGACCATTGCTCCTTGTTCTGTCGTCTGCCACCACTGAGAACAGCCGAGCTCCATCCTCTTTGGAACCCCCCTTCAGGTAGTTGAAGGCTGCTATCAAATCCCCCCTCATTCTTCTCTTCTGGAGACTAAACAATCCCAGTTCCCTCAGCCTCTCCTCATAAGTCATGTGCTCCAGACCCCTAATCATTTTTGTTGCCCTCCACTGGACTCTTTCCAATTTTTCCACATCCTTCTTGTAGTGTGGGGCCCAAAACTGGACACAGTATTCCAGATGAGGCCTCACCAATGTCGAATAAAGGGGAACGATCACGTCCCTCAATCTGCTGGCAATGCCCCTACTTATACAGCCCAAAATGCTGTTAGCCTTCTTGGCAACAAGAGCACACTGTTGACTCATATCCAGCTTCTCGTCCACTGTGACCCCTAGGTCCTTTTCTGCAGAACTGCTACCTAGCCATTCGGTCCCTAGTCTGTAGCAGTGCATGGGATTCTTCCGTCCTAAGTGCAGGACTCTGCACTTGTCCTTGTTGAACCTCATCAGGTTTTTTTCGGCCCAATCTTCTAATTTGTCTAGGTCCCTCTGTATCCGATCCCTACCCTCTAGTGTATCTACCACGCCTCCTAGTTTAGTGTCATCTGCAAACTTGCTGAGAGTGCAGTCCACACCATCCTCCAGATCATTAATAAAGATATTAAACAAAACCGGCCCCAGGACCGACCCTTGGGGCACTCCACTTGAAACCGGCTGCCAACTAGACATGGAGCCATTGATCACTACCCGTTGAGCCCGACGATCTAGCCAGCTTTCTATCCACCTTACAGTCCATTCATCCAGCCCATACTTCTTTAACTTGGCGGCAAGAATACTGTGGGAGACCGTATCAAAAGCTTTGCTAAAGTCAAGGAATAACACATCCACTGCTTTCCCCTCATCCACAGAGCCAGTTATCTCATCATAGAAGGCAATTAGGTTAGTCAGGCACGACTTCCCCTTCATGAATCCATGCTGACTGTTCCTGATCACTTTCCTCTCCTCTAAATGTTTCATAATTGATTCCTTGAGGACCTGCTCCATGATTTTTCCAGGGACTGAGGTGAGGCTGACTGGCCTGTAGTTCCCCGGATCCTCCTTCTTCCCTTTTTTAAAGATGGGCACTACATTAGCCTTTTTCCAGTCATCTGGGACCTCCCCCGATCGCCATGAGTTTTCAAAAATAATGGCTAATGGCTCTGCAATCTCACCCGCCAACTCCTTTAGCACCCTCGGATGCAGCGCATCCGGCCCCATGGACTTGTGCACGTCCAGTTTTTCTAAATAGTCCCGAACCACTTCTTTCTCCACAGAGGGTTGGTCACCTTCTCCCCATGCTGTACTGCCCAGTGCAGCAGTCTGGGAGCTGACCTTGTTCGTGAAGACAGAGGCAAAAAAATCATTGAGTACATTAGCTTTTTCCACATCCTTGGTCACTAGGTTGCCTCCCTCATTCAGTAAGGGGCCCACACTTTCCTTGATTTTCTTCTTGTTGCTAACATACCTGAAGAAACCCTTCTTGTTACTCTTAACATCTCTTGCTAACTGCAACTCCAAGTGTGATTTGGCCTTCCTGATTTCACTCTTGCAAGCCTGAGCAATATTTTTATACTCCTCCCTGGTCATTTGTCCAATCTTTCACTTCTTGTAAGCTTCTTTTTTGCGTTTAAGATCAGCAAGGATTTCACTGTTTAGCCAAGCTGGTCACCTGCCATATTTACTATTCTTTCTACACATCGGGAGGGTTTGTTCCTGCAACCTCAATAAGGATTCTTTAAAATACAGCCAGCTCTCCTGGACCCCTTTGCCCTTCATGTTATTCTCCCAGGGGATCCTGCCCATCTGTTCCCTGAGGGAGTCAAAGTCTGCTTTTCTGAAGTCCAGGGTCCGTATTCTGCTGCTCTCCTTTCTTCCTTGTGTCAGGATCCTGAACTCGACCATCTCATGGTCACTGCCTCCCAGGTTCCCATCCACTTTTGCTTCCCCTACTAGTTCTTCTCTGTTTGTGAGTAGCAGGTCAAGAAAAGCTTTGCCCCTAGTTGGTTCCTCCAGCACTTGCACCAGGAAATTGTCCCCTACACTATCCAAAAATTTCCTGGATTGCCTGTGCACCGCTGTATTGCTCTCCCAGCAGATATCAGGGTGATTAAAGTCTCCCATGAGAACCAGGGCCTGCGATCTAGCAACTTCTGCTAGTTGCCAGAAGAAAGCCTCGTCCACCTCATCCCCCTGGTCTGGTGGTCTATAGCAGACTCCAACCACGACATCACCCTTGTTGCTCACACTTCTCAACTTTATCCAGAGACTCTCAGGTTTTTCTGCAGTTTCATACCGGAGCTCTGAGCAGTCATACTCCTCTCTTACATACAACGCAACTCCCCCACCTTTTCTGCCCTGCCTGTCCTTCCTGAACAGTTTATATCCATCCATGACAGTACTCCAGTCATGTGAGTTATCCCACCAAGTCTCTGTTATTCCAATCACATCATAGTTCCCTGACTGTGCCAGGACTTCCAGTTCTCCCTGCTTGTTTCCCAGGCTTCTTGCATTTGTGTATAGGCACTTAAGATAACTCATCGATAGTCCCTCTTTCTCAGCATGAGACAGGAGTCCTCCCCTCTTGTGCTCTCCTGCTTGTGCTTCCTCCCAGGATCCCATTTCCCCACTTACCTCAGGGCTTTGGTCTCCTTCCCCCGGTGAACCTAGTTTAAAGCCCTCCTCACTAGGTTAGCCAGCCTGCTGGCGAAGATGCTCTTCCCTCTCTTCGTTAGGTGGAGCCCGTCTCTGCCTAGCACTCCTTCTTCTTGGAACACCATCCCATGGTCGAAGAATCCAAAGCCTTCTCTCCGACACCACCTGCGTAGCCATTCGTTGACTTCCACGATTCGACGGTCTCTACCCCGGCCTTTTCCTTGCACAGGGAGGATGGACGAGAACACCACTTGCGCCTCAAACTCCTTTATCCTTCTTCCCAGAGCCACGTAGTCTGCAGTGATCCGTTCAAGGTCATTCTTGGCAGTATCATTGGTGCCCACGTGGAGAAGCAGGAAGGGGTAGCGATCCGAGGGCTTGATGAGTCTCGGCAGTCTCTCCGTCACATCGTGTATCCTAGCTCCTGGCAAGCAGCAGACCTCTCGGTTTTCCCGGTCGGGGCGGCAGATAGATGACTCAGTCCCCCTGAGGAGGGAGTCCCCGACCACCACCACCCTCCTCCTCCTCTTGGGAGTGGTGGTCGTGGAACCCCCATCCCTAGGACAGTGCATCTTTTGCCTTCCAATCGGTGGAGTCTCCTTCTGCTCCCTTCCCTCAGATGGGTCATCTAGTCCACTCTCCGCATTAGTACCTGTAGAGAGAACATGGAAACGATTGCTCACCTGTATTTCCATTGCTGGTGCATGGACGCTCCTCTTTCTCCTTCTGGAGGTCACATGCTGCCAAACCTCCTCACAATCCTTCTGTCCCTGCTGCGCCTGCTCTGAATCTTCAGAACATTGCGGCCGTAGAAGCATCTCCTGACGTCTGTCCAGGAAATCTTCATTTTCCCTTATGCAACTCAGAATCGATACTCGTTTCTCCAGCCCTCGAACCTTCTCTTCCAATATGGAGACCAGCTTGCACTTTGTACAGACAAAGTCGCTTCTGTCCTGTGGAAGAAAGACAAACATGGCACAACCTGTGCAGGTTACAACAGCTGATCGCTCACCTTCCATATCACCGTCCTCTTAAGAGCTTCCTCAACTGTTGCAGGAACTACTCAGAGAAACCTGCAGATGAAAGCCTCGGTGCGCTCTCCCCAAGCGAACTCCCAGGCAAACTCCCGCTGTTAGCCTCTGCTGTTTGCCGCTCAGCTGGTTCGCTGCTGACTGCCCTTATATACCAGTCAGGCCCACTCAAGGCCCACCTGGAACAAAGCACTCCCAATTCACACTTTTCAAACAAACAAGCAAGCAATCAAGCACACGGTCAAACTGACCAACTGTCCCAGCAGCAGGCACTCAGATACTCACCAACACAGCCCCCCTAATGCAGCACTTAGCGTACCTCCTCTTGGACAGCTCCCAGGCAAACTCCCGCTGTTAGCCTCTTGGTAATAGTGACCATAATATAATTCATTCCCTGTGGTTGGGAAAAACACAACAGCCCAACACTGTAGCATTTAATTTCAGAAAGGGAAACTACCTAAAAATGAGGAGGTTAAACAGAAATTAAAAGATACAGTGTCAAAAGTGAAATCCCTGCAAGCTGCATGGAAACTTTTTAAAGACATCATAATAGAGGCTCAACTTAAATGTATACCCCAAATTAAAAAACATAGTAAGAGAACCAGAAAAAGAACCAAAAAAAGAGCCACTGTGGCTAAACAACAAAGACAGAGACAAACACCTACAAGATCTTTATCAAGCATTCTTAAAACTACAATACCCACCTAGGGAAATGAGGAAACAGATTGACAGAGCGAGACAGGTACCCAGAAATCACCTACTACAGGATAGGCCCAACAAGGGAAATAACAGAACACCACTGGCCATCATGTACAGCCCCCAGCAGCTAAAACCTCTCCAGCACATTATCAACGATCTGTGGTATCAGTATGAAATACAATATAAAAGTGGAATATAGCATCATTAATTTTTTTGGGGTGGGGGATAGCTCAGTGGTTTGAGCATTGGCCTGCTAAACCCAGGGTTGTGAGTTCAATCCTTGAGGGGGCCATTTAGGGAACTGGGGCAAAAATCTGTCTGGGGATTGGTCCTGCTTTGAGAAGGGGTTGGACTAGATGACCTCCTGAGGTCCCTTCCAACTCTGATATTCTATGATTCTATACTGTGATCTACAACCTATCCTGGAAAATGATCCCTCACTCTCACAGACCTTAGGAGGCAGGCCAGTCCTCGCTTATAGACAACCTCCCAACCTGAAGCAAATACTCACCAGCAACTACACACCACACCACAGAATCACTAACCCAGGAACCAATCCCTGTAGCAAACCTCGTTGCCTATTCTGTCCCCATATCTACTCTAGTGACACCATCAGAGGACCCAACTACATCAGCCACACATCAAGGGCTCATTCACCTGCACGTCTACTAATGTATATTTGCCATCATGTGCCAGCAGTGCCCCTCTGCCATGTACATTGGCCAAACTGGACAGTCCCTACATAAAAGAATAAAGGGACACAAATTGGACATCAGGAATGGTAACATACAAAAGCCAGTAGGTGAACACTTCAATCTCCCTGGACATTCTATAACAGATTTAAAAGTAACTATTCTTGAACAAAAAAACTTCAGAAACAGACTTCAAAGAGAAAATGCGGAAATAAAATTCATTTGCAAACTTAACATCATTAATTTGGGCTTGAATAGGCCCTGGGAGTGGCTGGCTCATTACAAAAGCAGCTTTGTCTCTCCTGGAATTGACACCTCCTCATCTATTATTGGGAGTGTACTACATCCACCCTGATTGAATTGGCCCTGTCAACACTGGTTCTCCATTTGTGAGGTACTCCCTTCTCTACATGTGTCATTATATAATGCCTGCATCTGTAACTTTCACTCCATGCATCTGAAGAAGTGAGTTTTTTTACCCACGAAAGCTTATGCCCAAATAAATCTGTTAGTCTTTAAGGTGCCACCAGACTCCTTGTTGTTTTTGTGGATACAGACTAACACGGCTACCCCCTGATACAGAACTACTAACTGTAGTCTGTAACCTATCACTTAAATCATCTTCTTTATTAAATGGAGGATAGCTAATGTGACACCAATTTTTAAAAAGGTGGTGGTCCAGAGGTGATTGCAGCAATTACAGGCCAGTAAGCCTGACTTCAGTACTGGGCAAACTGGTTGAAACTATAGTAAAGAACAAAATCGTCAGACACATAAATGAACATATTTTGTTGGGGACATCAACATGGTTTTTGTAAAGGGAAATCATGCCTCACCAATCTACTGGAATTCTTTGAGGGGGTCAACAAGCACGTGGACAAGGGGAAATCCAGTGGATATAGCGTACTTAGATTTTCAGAAAGCCTCTGACAAGCTCCCTCACCAAAGGCTCTTAAGCAAAGTAAGCTGTCTTGAGATAAGAGGAAAGATTCTCTCATGGCTTGATAACTGGTTAAAAGATAGAAAACAAAGGGTAGGAATAAGTGGTCAGTTTTCTGAACGGAGAGAGGTAAATAGCGGTGTCCCCCGGGGGTCTGTACTGGGACCAGTCATATTCAACATATTCATAAATGATCTGGAAAAAGGGGTAAAAAGTGAAGTGGCGAAATTTGCAGATGACACAAAACTATTCAAGATAGTTAAATTCCAGGCAGACTGCGAAGAGCTACAAGATGATCTCTCAAAACTGGGTGACTGGGCAACAAAATGGCAGATGAAATTCAATGTTGATAAATGCAAAGTAATGCACATTAGAAAACATAATCCCAACTATACATAGAAAATGATGGAGTCTAAATTAGCTGTTACCACTCAAGAAAGAGATCTTGGAGTCATTGTGGATAGTTCTCTGAAAACATCCACTCAATGTGCAGCGGCAGTCAAAAAGTGAACAGAATGCTGGGAATAATTAAGAAAGGGATAGACAATAGGACAGAAAATATCATGTTGCCTCTATATAAATCCATTGTATATCCACATCTTGAATACTACATGCAAATATGGTTGCCCCATCTCAAAATAGATATACTGGAATTCGAAAAGGTTCAGAAAAGGCCAACAAAAATTATTAGGGGGATGGAATGGCTTCCGTATGAGGAGAGATTAATAAGACTGGGACTTTTCAGCTTGGAAAAAAGACGACTAAGGGGGGATACGATTAAGGTCTATAAAATCATGAGTGGTGTGGAGAAAGTAAATAAGGAAGTATTATTTACTCCTTTACATACCATGAGAACTGGGGTCACCAAATGATATAAATAGGCAGCAGATTTAAAACAAACAAAAGGAAGTCTCTCTTCACACAATACACAGTCAACCTATGGAATTCTTTGCCAGGGGATGTTGTGAAGGCCAAGACTATAACAGGGTTAAAAGAAAAGAACTAGATAAATTCATAGAGGGTAGGTCTATCAATGGTTATTAGCCAGGATGGGCAGGGATGGTGTCCCTAGCCTGTTTGCCAGAAGCTGGGAATGGGCGACAGGGGATGCATCGCTTGATGATTACCTGTTTTGTTCATTCCTTCTGGGGCACCTGGCATCGGCTACTGTTGGAAGACAGGATACTGGGCTAGATGGACCTTTGGTCTGACCCAGTATGGCCATTCTTATGTTCGCTGGCAATGAATGATGCGAGAGATCTTGAGGAAGAGGCCCGGTCTCCAGACAGTGTTGTATGCCAAGGACAGATCAACAAGGGCGATTCCTGTCTTCAACTTACTTTGGAATCCTGCCTCAATATGGCTGGTAAGTGAAGCTACTTGGTCATAGCAGTTCCTCTTCCTCCACTAGGAGAATGTCTTCAGTAATATTTTTTTTTGGAGATATCCCATCTCCTAGAACTGGAAGGGACCTTGAAAGGTCATCTACTCCAGCCCCCTGCCTTCACTAGCAGGACCAAGTACTGATTTTGCCCCAGATCCCTAAGTGGCCCCCTCAACGATTGAACTTACAACCCTGGGTTTAGCAGGCCAATGCTCAAACCACTGAGCTATCCCTCCCCCCTATCAGACCGACAGTAGAGCAGCACCCATTCCATGAGCTTGCTGGTGGTTGAGAGGAGAGAGATGGGGCGGTAGCTGGTTGCATCCTCTGGGGGTTTCCCAGGTTTCAGTAGGGCAACCACTGTTGCCTGTCGCCAGCTTATTGGCATTTCTCCGGTTCTATGCAAGACGACAACCTTCAGATGGTGCTTCTAAGAGTTGGTGTCTTTTGTGCTCTGTGTTTTGTGCAAATTCACCAACATACCAATGTCATCAATTGGCCACTGGATGTCATACTACCGACCTCCCAGTGAACATAGCAACGAGTATACTTCCTCCTAGATTGTGACCCTGGCCAACAAAGGGTGACACATGCTCTCAATCAAATGGACAGACAGAATTTTTGCCCTACCCTCCCATCGTTTCCCCCAAATAGCTCACATCAACTGAGTCCTGCCTTGATCAAGCCCCAGCCAGCTGGCACCCCTCCATGTCCTAGTCTGTCCCTCACACTGAAGATCACCATTGGCTGGTGTAAACTGTTGTGTGCACAAACACATTGCGTCTCTCCTTTCTAACCTCCCCACAAGCCCAGCTACACATTGCACACAGGCTCGTACTCCTGTTGCCAGTTTTGCTCTGGGCACTATCCATCCTGCTGAAAATTGTCTAGTGAGAAGTCCCTATTAGGGCAGCCTCAAGCCACTGCTGGCGGAGGGAAGTTCGGTGGTCAAGCCTAAGCCAGAGAGCCATGATTTCAACAAGGGCAAGGCCCCCCACACTGAATGTATTGCCAAGATCTGTCAGGACAACAGCACTGGGCCTGTGCAATGCAGTTACCTCCAGCGAGGCATTTGGCACAGTATTATGAGGTGTATTGCTGTAGTGCTGAGGAGCCTAACACTGGACCAGAAGCTCATGTGTTATGTGCTGTACAAACACAGCCCCTACCCCCAAAGAGCTGGTTATCTCTGAATTGGAAGGGTTTGGGGGGAGGTGGAGGAGCTGCAGCTGTGTTCTTTGCATTCAGTGAGATGGCAGCCTCCTGCTCCAGTGCTGCACTGACTAATATGTATCCAGCTTGCATGAGAGTCCCAGGCCAGATTCCAACTGGGCTAGGGCTGCTGTCCCCAGCCCCTCACCAGCACGCCAAAAGCCCCTGCCGGAGCTAACAAAGCAGCATTGGGGCACCAGGGATTGGTGACTTCACTGTTCACCTAGTTGAGCATTCTTCTGAGGAAGCTAGGCTTTCATGGTCACTTTGATGGACCTGGGACCAACTCAGGGAGCTGCAGGCCACACTCTGACTGGTACATTAGAAACGTTACTCACACCCTCAATGGACCGGTACTGCCTGCCAGGTCAGGTAGGGACATGGCACCAGCTGGGGTAGGATCTCTGGTTTAATGGTCTGCCCTCAAACTTAAATTCCCAGGTCTCTGAGGGAGAAAAAACCGTTACTTGTCTCTCGTAACTGTTGGTCTTCAAGATGTGTTGCTCATACCCATTCCAATTAGGTGTGTGCGCGCTGCGTGCACAATCATCGGAAAGTTTTTCCCCTAGCAGCACCCGTCCAGTCAGCTGTGGAGCCCCCTGGAGTGGTGCCTTCATGGCACTCAATATATGACTCTACTGACCACCCTCAGTTCCTTTTTGCCGGCTACTCCAACAGAGGGGAAGGTGGGAGGGTTTGGAATGGATATGAACAACACATCTCGAAGAACCACAGTTACGAGAGGTGAGCAACCATTTTTTCTTCTTTGAGTGATTGCTCAAATCGATTCCAATTAGCTGACTCCCAAACCTTACCTAGGTGGTGGGGTCAGAGTTAAGGAAATGCTGATTAAAGCACCACTCTACTGAAAGCTGTGTCGTCCCTGGCGTGCCGTACGATGGCTTTGTAAGAGGTGAAGGTATGCACTGAGGACCAAATCGCTGCCCTGCAGATTTCCTGGATCGAGACCTGGGCCAGGAACACTGCTGACAAGGCCTGGGCCCTAGTGGAGTGTGCCATGAGGGCTGGGGTCAGCACTCTGGCCAGCTCATAGCAAGTGCGGATGCAGGATGTGATCCAGGAGGATATTCTTTGGGAAGAGACCAGGAGGCCCTTCATCTGGTCCACCACTGCTAGAAATAGCTGGTTCGAGTTTCTGAATGGCTTAGTGCGCTCGATGTAGAAAGCTAGGGCTCTTCGGACATCAAGGGAATGTAGCCACTGCTCCCGGGTACTAGCATGAGGCTTCAGGTAAAAGATGAGTAGGAAAATGTCCTGGTTGGTGTGGAAGTGCGACACCACCTTGGGGAGAAAGGCTGGGTGTGGTCTGAGTTGCACCTTATCCTTGTGGAAAAGAGTGTAGGGCAGTTCCAATGTGAGGGCCTTTATTTTAGAGACCCGTCTTGCAGACGTAATGGTGACCAGGAAAGCCATTTTCCAGGACAGATACAGGAGGGAGCAAGTGGCCAACGGTTCAAAAAGGGCCTCATGAACCTTGAAAGGATCAGATTAAGGTCCCACGTAGGGACAGGCTGACGGATCTGAGTATATAAATGGTCCAAGCCTTTGAGAAAGCGACCAACCATAGGGTTGGCAAAGACCGAGTGGCCAGAAGCACCCGGGTGGAAGGCCGAGATGGCAGTGAGGTGAACCCTTATAGAGGACACCACCAGGCCTTGCTGTTTCAGGTGCAGGAGGTGCTCCAAGATGAGAGGTACCTACGCCTGGAGGGGGGTTTGTGCGGCGCTGGTCACACCAACACACAAATCTTTTCTACTTTTACCAGGCTCTAGTGGAGGGCTTCCTGTTGCCTAGGAGGACCTCTCTTACTTGTTCCGAGCACAGAAGCTCCATGGGGTTCAGCCATGAAGCTTCCATGCTGTGAGGTGGAGGGACCATAGGTCGGGATGACAGAGGCAATCATGGTCCTGATCCATGGTAAGTCGGGAAGGAGAGGCAACGTGACCGGTACTTCCACCAACTGCTCCAGCAGCATGGTGTACCAGTGCTGGCGAGGCCATGCTGGAGCTATCAGAATTACCTTTGCCCTTGCCCTGCAGACCTTGAGCAGGACTTTGTGCATGAGAGGGAATGGAGGAAAGGCATAGAGCAGGCAACCTCTCCAGGGTAGCAAGAATGCATCTGTGAGGGAGCCTGGGCTACCACCCTAGAAGAAGCAGAATGATGGGCACTTCCTGTTGCATCAGGTCAACGTAGGGAAATCCCACTTTTGGAAAATGGGGGTGTATGACATCCGGTCGGATAGACCACTCAAGAGTGTGGAAGGACCTGCTGAGACGGTCTGCCAGCGTGTTCTGAATTCCTGGCAGAAAGGACGCTTCCAGGTGAATGGAGTGGGCTACGCAGAATTCCCACAGTCAAAGGGCCTCCTGGCATAGAGGGGAGGAACTGGCTCCCCCTTGCCCATTGATGTAAAACATGGTGGTGGTGTTGTCTGTTAGAACAGCTATGCACTGCCTTGCAGTCAGGCCCGGTAAGCAAGGTGCACCGCCATCAGCTTCCTGATGCTTATATGGAGGTAGAACTCGTTCTGTGACCACAGGCCCTGTGTCTGACAGTCCCCCAGATGTGTCCCCCAACCCATAGCCGACGCATCTGTAACCAGGGACAAGGAAGGCTGGAGGCTGTGGAAGGGGACTCCTCCGCACACCGCTTGGGGGTTGAGCCACCAGCAAAGGGACGTGAGGACCTGCCCCAGCACCGTGACCACTGAATTCAAGTTGTTGCACCCTAGGCGGTAGGCCAAGGCAAGCCACACCTGCAACGGTCTGAGCCGGAGCCTGGCGTGCCGGGTCACGTAAATGCAAGATGCCATGAGGCCGAGGAGACTCATGCACACTCTTGCTGTTGAGGTTGGGAATTGCTGAAGGCTTTGAATGATGTCCATGATGGCTCAGAATCGGGACTCCAGTAGGAGAGCCCATGCCTGAAGGGTGTCTGCCCAAATGAATTCTAGTCTCTGGGTCAGTTCCAGGGTTGACTTCCCCATGCTGAGGAGGAGACCCAGCCACTTGAATGTACACCTGACCAAGCGAAGTTGGGACTGCACCTGCGCTCTGGTGTGGCCCCTGAGCAACCAATCATCGAGGTAGGGGTATACTTGCACCTGCTGTCAATGGAGGAAGGCAGCCATGACCAACATGCACTTGGTGAACCCTCAGGGGGCTGTTAAGAGGCCAAATGAAAAGGCCATGAACTGATAACATTCATGGTTGACCAAGAAGCGCAGGTAGCATCTGTGCGCAGGACAAATCGCTATGTGAAAGTATGCATCCTTCACGTCAAGGGCAGCATACCAGACTCACGGATCCAGGGAGGGGATAATAGTGCCTAGGGAGACCACGCGGAACTTCAACCATGAATTTGTTGAACCCACGCAGGTCCAGGATAGGTCTGAAAACCGCCCTTGGCCTTGGGGATTAGGAAGTACCAGTAGTAGAACCCCTTGCCTCTTAGCTCCTGAGGAACCTCCTCCACCACTCCCATGGCGAGAAGCCCTCACACCTCCTGGATAAGGAGTTGCTCGAGAGAGGGGTTCCTAAAAAGGGACAGGGAAGGGGGGTGAGAGGGCAGGTAGGAGCAGAACTGGAGACAGTATCCCGCTTCCACCGTGCAGAGAACCCAGCGGTTCGAGGTTATTTGGGACCATGCACAGCAGAATGGGACAAATGATTCAAAAAAAGAGCAGGGAAGGATCTGAGGGTAAGTCTGGTGCGCCGTCCTTGGGTGTCCCTTCGAAAGGCCTGTTTGAAACCTGACGATGGTTTAGTCGGGCCCTGACCTTGTCCAGACGGGGGGGTTGGAAGGCTTCCTTCTGCCATTCCTTCTCCTCCGCCTGTAAAAGTCCTGCCTCGGCCGAGGAGGGCAGGACCACTGTTGCAACTGCTGGGGCTTGAAGTGCTTCCTTTGGGTTGCCGGGGAGTGCATATGCAAGGACTTCATAGTCACCCGTGAGTCCTTTAGGCTATGCAGCCTCGAGTCAGTCTGTTCCATGAACAGGCCTGCCCCATCAAAGGGCAGGTCTTGCATTGTCTGTTGAACCTCAGGCGGTAGGCCCATGGCTTGTAATCAAGAGGTGCGCCTCAGGGCAATTCCTGAGGGCAAGCTATGCGTCGCCGAGTCTGCAGCGTCCAGTGAGACCTGTAAAGTGCTCTGTGCTACTGCCTTGCCCTCCTCTACTATAGCCCCAAACTCCTCTCTGGACTCAGGTGGCACAAGCTCTTTGAACTTGACCTTCGAGTTCCAGGAGCTGGAAGTTATATCGGCTCAGGATCGCCTGCTGGTTGGCAATCCTGAGCTGCAGCCCCGCCCTGTGAAATACACCTTAATGCCAAATAAGTCCAGTCACTTGGCATCTTTGGATTTGGGCACTGGGGCCTGCTGTCCCTGCCTCTCTTTCTTATTCATGGCCGCAACCACCAGAGAGCAGTGCTGTAGGTGCGTGAAGAGGTATTCGTGCCCTTTCAAAGGCACAAAGTACTTCCTCTCCACACCTTTAGCAGACTCCAGCCTCCATCTCCCCTCAGCCAGATAGTCTTGGCATTGGCCTGAATAGTTTTGATGAGGGGAAGGGCCACACTCAACGGACCTTCCGGAGCCAAAATGTCTACCACCAGATCCTCTGACTCTACCACCTCCTTGGCCTGCAGGCCCATGTTGCACACCTCCCTGCACTGAAGACACTGGTGGGCGCGGCTGTCTATGGGACGTGGCCCGGAGACGCAAGTGCCTGCAATGGCCTCGTTTGGGGAGGAGGACGAAGAGGCCAAGGTGGGAACAGGATCCTCCCAACCCTCCTGCTCATCAGGAGCCTGATGACCTGCTTTGCAGTCAGCCTCTGATTCAGGAACCGGAGTTGGAATTGGTTCTGAGGGGGGTGGGGGCACGGCGCCTCCTCAGCACCACTGGGGGGGCCGACTGCCTGAGGCCTCTGGCACCCTCAGTTCAGTGGTGGCTAACCGCACGCCTTTAGACTGGGCACCCTGGGCCTGGGGGTATGCCTATGGGGTCCAGAATGGCTACTGAGCTGGTCCCTGCCACTACAATGGTGCCAGTCCCGGTGCCAGTCCCGCTCTGAGTACCTAGATCCTGCCTCCAAGCCCAAGGAACGGGATCGGGACTGCCGAGGGCCAGAGTGGCGCCGAGCAGAGCTGAGCCAGTGAGTAATGCTGCGAAGCCACGCTGCAAAGCGGTGCCGTGACCTGGAGCTACGTGGGGTCAAGCGGCACTGAGACTGGTGCCGGTTTCGGTATCTGCTCCTCGAAGGCGACTGGCGTGCGGATTGTGTCACGATCAGGAGTGCTGGCGCGATCTGGAGCAGCACCGTAAGTTCGACCTGTGCTGAGAGTATGACTGGCGCTGCGATAGGGAGCGGTGCCGGGACTTCAAGTAGTGCCAGGACTCGATCAATGGTGTCGATGGCCGGATCATCACTCGTTTGCCTCGAGACAATGACATATGCTGTGGTACCCAAGGCTTGGTACGGATCGTAGGCAACCTCAGTGCTGTCATGGCGATGTGGTCCCTCGCAGCTGCAAAGGTATCCAGAGTGGACGGCAGCTGTACAGCCTCAAGGCTGTATGTTGGGGAGTCCAATAGCTCCGGACACGACAGTCCCCCTTGTGGGGCTGGTCGATGGTGCCACTTCTACAGACTTTGGCCCTGGGTGCTCCTCTCTGGGACATGCCCCATTGGCCAGTTCCAAGAGGGTGGGTCTCTGGGACGGAGAGCCACTCCTCCCTTTTTTCCGGTGCCACTTCTGCGCCGGTGAGTGGGAGTGGTGCCAGGTTGGTCCCGCAGGTTTCGGCACCGCGGAGTGGCAGTGCGGCAGACTACCAAAGTCCTTCCGTGGTGCCGTTTCCACCACTGCCGCTTGGGTGTGGTGCACCAAAGAACTCGGTGCCAGGTGCTGCTATGCCGAAGGAGGCTGAGGTCTAAGTGCTGCCTCCATAAGGAGCTGCTTAAGGCAAAAATCTTGCTCCTTTTTGCTCCCAGGGCAAAACCCCTTTCAAATCCTGCACCTATTGGCTTGGTGAGCCTCCCCCAGACACTTCAGACAAGCGTCAGGGTGGTAGGGGGGGGGGGGGTCATCCATTTGCATTGGCTTGGAGCAAGACTTGCTGGGCTTGAACCCTTGGGACTTGGGCATGAAAGCCCTCCCAAGAAAAAAAGTGGTCAGGACAGAGGGTGAACCCCCCAGCCCAACTGCTACTAACTACTACGAAAATAAACTACAAAAACTAAATAAAAACAACAACAACTAGAAAACAAGAGCTAGGGAGACATGGAGAACTTGCTAAGCAAGACACCTCAGTTCCAATGACCATTATGGGCAGTAAGAAGGAACTGCCGGGGTGCTGGGTCGGCAGGGTCATATATTGAGCACCATGAAGGCACCACTGCAGTGGGCTCCACAGCCAACCCCATGGGTGCTGCTAGGGGAAAAACTTTCCAATGACTTTGCACGCAGCATGCGCACACCTAATTGGAATTGATATGAGCAGTCATTCGAAGAAGATGATGTTTTCTCTGACAGAGCAAGAAGCATGGGTTGGTAATACTGTGTAACTATCTTTCTTCCTCATCTATTGTCCTCCTCCCCAGCTTCACTCTCACTGGTCATCCTGGTTTACAGAGGAACTGCAGCCAAACAATTCAAGAAGGTTGATAAACTGAGGAAGGTTCACAGAAGAGTGACAAGAATGATTAAGGGATGGGAGGACCTGCTAAATAGATTGAGTTCCTTGAGTCTAACAGAGAATATTAAGGGGTGATAGAGCACTATTTAATAATGGGCTCTTCAGTCTAGCTGTCAAAAGTCTAACACAATCAAACAGCTGAAGTTGAAGCTAGACAAATTTAGACTGGAAATAAGTTGCAAATTTTTGATAGTGAGAGTAATTAACCATTGGAACAATTTACCACGGGTTGTGGTGGATTCTCCATCACTGACAATTTTTCAATCAGGATTGCATGTTTTTCTAAAAATCTGCTCTAGTTCAAACAAGAATTAGTGCAGGGAAGTTCTCTGGTCTGTGCCATACAGGAGGTCAGACTAGATAAGCACAATGGTCTCTTCTGACTTTGGAATCATAGAATCATAGAATCATAGAATATCAGAGTTGGAAGGGACCTCAAGAGGTCATCTAGTCCAACCCCCTGCTCAAAGCAGGACCAATTCCCAGCTAAATCATCCCAGCCAGGGCTTTGTCAAGCCGGGCCTTAAAAACCTCCAAGGAAGGAGACTCCACCACCTCCCTAGGTAACGCATTCCAGTGTTTCACCACCCTCCTAGTGAAATAGTTTTTCTTGATATCCAACCTGGACTTCCCCCACCGCAACTTGAGACCATTGCTCCTTGTTCTGTCATCTGCCACCACTGAGAACAGCCGAGCTCCATCCTCTTTGGAACCCCCCTTCAGGTAGTTGAAGGCTGCTATCAAATCCCCCCTCATTCTTCTCTTCTGGAGACTAAACAATCCCAGTTCTCTCAGCCTCTCCTCATAAGTCATATGCTCCAGACCCCTAATCATTTTTGTTGCCCTCCGCTGGACTCTTTCCAATTTTTCCACATCCTTCTTGTAGTGTAGGGCCCAAAACTGGACACAGTATTCCAGATGAGGCCTCACCAATGTCGAATAAAGGGGAACGATCACGTTCCTCGATCTGCTGGCAATGCCCCTACTTATACAGCCCAAAATGCCGTTAGCCTTCTTGGCAACAAGAGCACACTGTTGACTCATATCCAGCTTCTCGTCCACTGTGACCCCTAGGTCCTTTTCAGCAGAACTGCTACCTAGCCATTCGGTCCCTAGTCTGTAGCAGTGCATGGGATTCTTCCGTCCTAAGTGCAGGACTCTGCACTTGTCCTTGTTGAACCTCATCAGGTTTTTTTCTGCCCAATCCTCTAATTTGTCTAGGTCCCTCTGTATCCGATCCCTACCCTCTAGTGTATCTACCACGCCTCCTAGTTTAGTGTCATCTGCAAACTTGCTGAGAGTGCAGTCCACACCATCCTCCAGATCATTAATAAAGATATTAAACAAAACCGGCCCCAGGACCGACCCTTGGGGCACTCCGCTTGAAACCGGCTGCCAACTAGACATGGAGCCATTGATCACTACCCGTTGAGCCCGACGATCTAGCCAGCTTTCTATCCACCTTACAGTCCATTCATCCAGCCCATACTTCTTTAACTTGGTGGCAAGAATACTGTGGGAGACCGTATCAAAAGCTTTGCTAAAGTCAAGAAATAACACATCCACTGCTTTCCCCTCATCCACAGAGCCAGTTATCTCATCATAGAAGGCAATTAGGTTAGTCAGGCACGACTTCCCCTTCGTGAATCCATGCTGACTGTTCCTGATCACTTTCCTTTCCTCTAAATGTTTCATAATTGATTCCTTGAGGACCTGCTCCATAATTTTTCCAGGGACTGAGGTGAGGCTGACTGGCCTGTAGTTCCCCGGATCCTCCTTCTTCCCCTTTTTAAAGATGGGCACTACATTAGCCTTTTTCCAGTCATCTGGGACCTCCCCCGATCGCCATGAGTTTTCAAAAATAATGGCTAATGGCTCTGCAATCTCACCCGCCAACTCCTTTAGCACCCTCGGATGCAGCGCATCCGGCCCCATGGACTTGTGCACGTCCAGTTTTTCTAATCTAGGGAAGAGAGCTAGAGTGGCCCATGTACCAATCATTTCTCACCCTACAGCTCCTATTAAGTTTGGGCAACTGTGTTTCCTCCCATCAGTGGCCAGCGAGATTGACCAGCAGCCATCCTGAAACAATGTGTTTGACAATTGAACAAAGCATCAGAGAGAAAAGGGTTACACACCACTTCAGTCTCATCTAATCTTACAGCTCACTACAAGGTAAGTTAGATGGACTTTTCTTTTATTACGGGAGAACAGAACCAGCTTATCTTCTTTTAGGAAGCCAAGGAGCTCCTGGGACCTGACCTCGTCTGAGTTTTGTCTCCCAAAGACACTCTCTCCTCTCCCAGGTGATCAGTTGTTTCTTTACATCCTCCCACTCTCCCTCCATGTACCTGGTTCAATTACCAGATTGCTCATGGTGTCTTTGTCACAGGGTCCAGGAGTGAGCTCTTCCTTCTACAGCAGGTTGGTTTTCCCCAATCACCCTGAGTCAGGCCATCTTGTAGAATATGGTAGTTGTTCCATTGCTTGGGTAGCTAGACCTATTCCATCTCAATGGCTTACAGTCAATGGACTTGTGATTGTGCACATCCGTGAGGAAAGCATTGAGCTGTCTGCTCCTCTCTGCCAGGTGAACAGTAACTCAGCAATCCAGAACATAAACCACGTTGTGGGACACACATCAATGCTCACTACACAGCACCCACACATTTGTCACGATGATTTTGTAAATCTTGTGCCATGGCTGTGGGGGATGCCAAGATCAGGGTCTGTGCTACCCTCACTGCACCTAGAAAGACTCAGGCAGAATTGTTCAGGGTAGCAGTCAGCTAGCTTAATCCAGCCTGACTGTCCTTGGTGACTGGTCTCATGCCTTCCTGCTGGGAAGAAGTTTTATGTTACTTTGCAGAGAAACACATGCTAGGTCATCTTGGGTTGAGCTTTGACCAATGTTGGTGTCTGGGGAAATAGAATGTTGAGAATACTTGACTTCACAGCCAGTGTCCTTACTGGCTGGTGAAACCCTCATGGGAAAGGACAGGCTGCATGGTAGGTGGTGACTACAAACCCTGCCCTAGTGCAGGCTGACTTCCAAAGGAGAACCTGCTGCCATATCTCAAAAAAAACCCAGTGGACATGGATCATCCAGCCATGAAGCAGCCCGCGTCGAATCCTCCATTTTTTGTGAAAAATTTAGAAGGCTGTGGTGGGAGGAGTCCCTGAGTATCTAGTTGCCTCCGCTCACCTGGACCCTTGGCACTCTGGGGCCGTGGAGAGGTCCCTGTGGTAACAGTGAGATCTGCTTATTTAATGCTCCATTAAGAGATCTCTGAGTGTTTTATAAAGGAGGTTGGTATCATCATCCCTAGTTGCAGAGTATGATGCAGGCCAGTAACGGTGCCAGCAATGAACCCAGGTCTCCTGAGGCTGTCCAGTACACTGTCCATTAAGCCACACCAGTGGGATGAAGAGCTGCTGTCTTTGACACCCTTTATCATAAGGGTCACAGGCACCTTACCAAAGACAGAGGAGACTGCTCTTCAATGGCTTTGTTATTACACAGAGGCCCTAAAGTGTAAATCTAGGCCCTTGCTCTTTTATTCTGATGTTCATGTAGGCGATCATACCACTTCTGAAAGGTTGCCGACCCCGGACTACGGTTTTCTCAGGCCATATGCTATGGCCAGCCAGCTCTCTGTACAGCTGCTTGATCAGACCTTACTGGAGTCTCTTACATCTCTTTAAGTGGTAATGGGTTCATTTAGATCCCATCATTGTGTGTATATATCTAGCTGCGACTGCATTTTCCAATCAGGATTACTTTGCATTCATCAACAATTTCATCTGCCATTTTGGCACCCAGATATGTAAAATCCCTTTAACTCTTCCCACTTCACTATCTGGAGTTATTCTGGGTCAGCAGTAAAGTTTGCCACCTCATTATTCATCCCCTTTTCCAGATAATTTATGAATAGGTTGAACACCACCCATCCCTGTACAGATCCTTGGGGGACCCTGCTCTTTACCGCTCGCCTACCCTTCATTTCCTATCTTCTCACCAGTTACTGACCCATGAGAGGACCTTCCCTCTTATTGCATGTCTGCTTAAGAACCTTTAGCGAGGGACTTTGTCAAAGGCTTTCCAAAAAGAACCCATATACTATGTCAACTGGATCACCCTTGTTGATGCTCTCACAGGATTCTAACAGATTAGTACCAAAGTGCCTTCCCAAAGGCTGAAGAAGTTATGTCTGAGGTCTGCACCAACTCTATGCCTCAATACAAGATGCTACAACCCAAGGGTGAAAGCAGTACTGCTCCTTTCTTTGTGTAAAAAGCACTTTATACTTTAGGCAGAGGCAGAGGCAGAGCATGGTCACCTCTCTCCATCAAGCTGCAGCCTATCACACATTAAGTGGTGTGTGGATCCTGCTGGTGAGCTTTAAAAATTCCATCAGGCACTTTGATCTACTCATGCTTGAAAGATCAAAGCACACTACAGGGCTTCTAGTGAGCAGCAGGAACCACATGGCCATAGTGTGCTGCAAGCTGGGGTGTCAATCTACAGTACTCTAGCATGCACAGTAAGTGTCCATGTAGACATGTTGATTAGCTTTTGAAGAGTCTGACCTTAGCAGTCACATATGGCTATCTAGGAAGCCTGGCACCTGAGGGGCTTTCTGCCCAAGAGCAGGCCTTCCACCTATTTTCACCTTGTGCTCACACTGAGCGCTCAATGCATTCATGCTCTTTCTCAGTAGTTCTTGGAGGCTGCAGTTTATTGTAAAGACCGTGACATGTACAGAAATGGAGGCCTGGTTTAGCCAGGTTACTAGAGTGTGTAGAGAGCAATCCTGTACTGGACTCCAGGAGACTAAATAACTATTCAATCCCTCTCAGACCTCCACTTCTAGGAGAGCACTCCTTCCCAGACTGAGCAGAGGAGAGAAGTGCTACAAAGCCACATGTCTCCAAGAAGGCCTCTACTGCAAATGCATAATACCCACTTAGAAGGAACTCCAATGTCACTAGTGTCAGAAAGATTTGTCATTAGAGGCCTTGTCTGGATCTTGTTACTTGGGGCTCAAGGGAGCATTCAATCTTGCTAGGACATACTTCTCCAGTTCCAACAGCTTTTGATAAAATATTTCAGCAGTTTCTTCCTCCACATCCACCTGCAAAAAAAATCAGAGCAGTAATATTAGCCCAAGAGGGCTGCAATGTGGACTGACACAGAAACGCTGGATGTTGCCAAAGATGGGCAAAGCCAAGGACAGGCTCAGTCTCCTCCTGAAAGGCACCCACTCAGCCACTTATGCCATGTGCCCAGGGAGCTGGTTAGGACTGTAGCCCAAATGACAGAGGGCTAGCATCTCCCACAGATGAGCTACAGCCCCAAATAAAAGGAAGCTGTTTCATGTGGAATAGCATGGGGAGTCACTGCCTTTTGGGGAAGGAAAGCTCCCCCAGCATTAGCACAAGCTGCCAAGGACACAGGGGTAAACTGTAGCCTCTGCAGCAAGGAAACAGCAGCACAAGCCAGGAGGAACTTGCACAGTATACACTACTGAACCCCCCCCCCCCCCCTTCACAGCTCCTTCCCAAGACAGCCAGCATTAACCACAGCTGGAGGATGCAAGGGGTGAAATCCAGGCCTTTCAGCTGGAGTCATCACAGCCTAACATCTTTTACTTCACTCTGACTCTGCAGAGGGAATTCTCCTTTGCTATAGTGTAATTGGCTGTGGGTTCTGGCTCTGCTGTGACTGCAGCCCTTCAGCTGCCAAGCACCCCATGCCTGCCCCCTGCACTCCTCCCTCTCCATTCCAGCCCTGCCTGGCCCCCTGCACTCAACTCCGGCTGTCCACCCAGAAGTAGACCAAGTGTATAATTACATCAGAACAAAGTTTGCTTTGTGAGCTCTTTGGTGCAGAGACTGTCATATCTATACCATGTCTAACACAATGGCCTGGTCTACACTATGAGTTTAGTTCGAATTTAGCAGCGTTAAATCGAATTAACCCTGCACCTGTCCACACAACGAAGCCATTTACTTCGAAATAAAGGGCTCTTTGAATCGATTTTTGTACTCCTCCCTGGAGGGAGGGGGAGGATGTACCCAGAACCACCCGCAACAATGTTTTTGGCCCCATCAGGCATTGAGATCTCAACCCAGAATTCCAATAGGCGGAGGAGACTGCGAGAACTATGGGATAGCTACCCACAGTGCAATGCTCCGGAAGTTGACGCTAGCCTCAGTACAGGGACACACACCGACGAATTAATGTGCTTAGTGTGTCTGCATACACTCGACTTTATACAATCGGTTGCCAAAAATCAAATTCTGTAAATTCGGATTAATCCCGTAGTGTAGACATACCCAATGTTACGACTGCAATAGATGTATTATCTTGTGTGTTTGTTACAAAGTCAGAGTAAAACTGTACAATCAGCACAGAGCCTGCATTTTGAGGACCAGTGGAATAGAAGGGGGCTTGTCAGAGCTTCCCAAGGAGAAGGCTACAAAAGGATGAAAAAAAGAAGAAAATACTCCCCCACCTCACTGAGCTACACGTCTTGGTGGGCAGCAGTGAGAGGAGATCCCTTCACCTCCCAGCAGCAAAAATCCTGCAGGTCTGCTTACACCTCTCAGTGGCTCTGAAGGGAATGGGAAAGGCTAGGCCTCACGCTGGTTTTGTTTGAACTCCTGTGATCCAATTAAGTTCAAGCCAATCCCCCTACTAGTCCATTGGGCTTCCATGTCCTCTTTGCAAGAAGTTGCATCAAGCCTTGTGTTGGTGATTCTGGTCTTGCCACAGAAGGGCTAGGGACATGGTGCTGTAATGAATGCCTACTCGGATGGCCACCTACCTAGGCACTCAGCTGTTAGTACAGAGGCAATGCATTCATACAGTGAGATGCAGAGACTGGCAGGCTAGGTTGGGCACAGTGCAGTAGAGTATAAATGGCAGCAAGGATGGAAGAATCAGCTCCTCAGGTAAGTGTTTTCAGCCAATATATAACAGTCCATCTCTTACTATTTGTACTGCTGGGGGAATTCTGCATCACTGCACGTGTGCAGAATTTATGTCCCTCCCCTGATTTCTTTACTTCACTGTAAAAAAGTGACTTTCTGACAGGGCTGTGAGAGTGGTCATGCATCATTCCCCAGCAGCATGGCCATGTTGTTTAGGGAACCCAGAGCAGCCAGCAGAGAGATAAATCACTGCAGTGGTGGGGGAGGAGGGGTGTTCTGGAGATATGCCAGTGGTGGCTCCTATGATGCACTGGGCTTGCCTTCTACTCCCAGCTGGGCTGGGGGAGTACAGGACTTCCTCTTCCCCTGCAGGGTGGGGTCAGACCCACCCCCAGAAATCTCCCCCAGCTGCAGGAAGCTCTGCCCCTCACCCACTGCTTCTTGCCCCCATCGCTCTTCACCACAGGGGGAGGTGTCACTGTACAGGGAGCCACTCCCCATCTGCATTTGGACCCACCCCATACCGAGAATCCCCCACCAAGCCTCACCCCTTCCATCTGGAGCACCCGCCCAGTCCCTACATCCAAACCCCCACCCCTGCTGAGCCCCCCCTTGAACCTCAGTGAGCCCCACCCACTGCACCTGGACCACCCTGAGCCCCTCCCACCCCCCCCCACACACTTGAACCCTGCTCCACCTAGTCCCACTCCCCCAGCACCTAGACTCCCCTCAAGGCCCCCACACCCAGGACCCCTCCCTTGTGCATCCAGATCCCCTGCACCCCCACACTGAGCTACTTGCACCTAGATTGCCCCACACAGAACCCTCTCACCCCACACTTGGATCCTGCCAGGCTAAGCCTGCCTACCCACAGGCCTGACAGAGGGCAGGCCCCCAGGACGTTTCTGGGGCAGTCCTGGCCCTTGGGTTGTGTCAGGGTCAGGTGTAGCCTGAACACCAAGTCTGTGTCCTGGGGGAGGAAGCTGCAGGGTGTTCTCCCACTCTGTACAGCCAGGGGCCTGTGTTCCCCCCTGCCATGCTGGAGCCTCCACATTTATTTATTGACAAATAAAATTTGCAGAATTTTAAAATATTGTGCACAGGTTTTTTATTTACTTGGTGCAGAATTCCCTCAAGAGTAAATTGGACTTCAGAGTCTTTGCTATATTTACCTTTCGGGACTCCACATAGTTCTTCCCCATTGGTGAAGTACAGCTGTGATATTTCATTAGTGCATCCAGTGACTCTGGCTTTTGTTTGAAGAGCCATACCTTTAAAGACAATAGCATACTTGTGAGGGCAGGCAGTCCAGCTTGTTCTGACAGCCTTACATTTTAGAACAAAACAGCTTGGCAACATGCAGGGGGAAGAGGATACCAAACTGCCCAGTTTCCTCAATGAGATATTCCACTTAAGCTCCAGAGAGGCAGCTGGCTGCTCTGCTCCCTGTGGTACTGGGAACAGCACAATCCCTGCTCCTAATAGACAGTCACACTTACCATGTCTTTAGAGAGATATGCCATGGTTCAACACAAGCTGCTTGTGGTTTCTGCTTGAGGCAGGAGTTACTGGGTTCAGTTCGATGACTTGTGCTACAACCATTTGCTCTGACCTGCACTGTCCCTTCTGGCCTTACATCTATGAATACTGATGCTGGTTTCAGTAAGAGCAGAAGAGACCATCACAAGTGAGATCTAGAGACCACAGGGTCTCTCTGAAGGGGTTATTTATTTAGTAGGTGAGGGTGAAGAGCCATTTGTTTGAAGAACCTCAAATACCAGATTAGTGTCTTAGCACTTACTATGGAAAGTGATTCAGATGTGCAGGGCAAGAGTAGAGAAACTCTGCTTTGTATGTATCCATCTGGCAGAGGAGGCATTCACAGTCAGCACCAGACACCCAGGGGCTGGGAGGAGTTACACACTGCAGACAAGCAGTGATTTGAGGTGCAAACCATGCTACATACCTGAGCTTCTGCTCCATTGTATGGAGTTAGTGTGTAAGTCTTGGTGAAAAAGCGTATCTGAAAGAGAATAAGAAATGAGACATGAAACTTACTAGCACCTATACCTTGGAGCAGGGACTCAAAACTGAGCTCCCTGGAGGTCAGCAGCAGTGTCAAGGCACAAGGCCCTCTGCTGCTAGTGGCCCAGCCAACAGCTCTCCCACCCCTTGAGTAAGGCCACCTGCCTATAGCTAGATGACCAGGTGTCACTGTAAAGTCACTAGAACCATCCAGATGGCCAACACACCACCACCAGGTTGCTCCCTGCTGCTGGGGGGGGGGGGGGTGGGGCAGGCACAGGGGACCAGCTAGCCCCTCCCTCGATATGCCTTTCTTCTGGCCGCCTCTTTCCTGAGCTGGCTCCCAAGCAGTGGGTGGAGTACAATTTGTGACAACCTGTCATCCAATGAAAAGTGATTCAGTGAGGAGGCAGCCAGCAGAGAGAGCAGACTTATTTGGGGCTGGCACAGGCAGGTCCCAACAGCAAGCAGGTAGCAGCTTGTGGCAGCAGTGCCAAGGCCAAACAGAGGCAGCTGATCAGGGGACAGATGAAAAGGTGTCTGGCTGACGTACATAGGAAGTCTGTCTGTCGATAGTGTGTGGAATATTAGTAAAGCTGGAAAACTGAGGGCTGCAGAGGAAGAGAACAGGTACAGGATGAGATAGTAAAGGAAAGAGGCAGGGAAAAAAAAAAAAAAGAGTAAAGAGAGGTGAAGGAAAGTGAAGCGTATGGAAGAGGCCACTTTCCACCAGAGGTGCCAGGGAGAAACAAAATACGCCTGAAAGCTGAGGACTTCACTGCTAAAGTTTGTATTCTCTTAGGAATCATCTTCCATGTGTAGGAACATTAATTGAGGGGGAGGAGTTCAGAGGCACTGATTATCTAGCTCTGTTTCTACTGGAGTGGGAAGTTTACGATATGCCAATGCTTAGTGCTTTGAAAATACCAGCCTAGTTAGTAACTATGGTTCATGTGTTCAAGAACAGTCTCAGATTTGGGGTCCCTCTGCTTTCAGTTGCCCAATTTCTGCTTAGTTCCCAGAGGTGCTGAGCACCAATAACTCTGATTGGGGCTATGAGAGTGGTGAGTGCTCAGCACCTCTGGGAAATGAACTTAAGGCATGATGAGGCTGAGCAACCAGAGATCAAAGGCCATGGTTAAAATCTGCTTCCCCATCTAGGGGCCCCCCCACTAGCACTTCTCAGCAGCAATACTGATCTTGGGCCATAAAAGGCAATTGGTGGTAGAGTCTCCTTCCCAGCTCCAGAAAGCCTCACTCACTGCAGAGCATCACCCCACTTTGTGCTTTGGGTTAAATTAACTGAAGGGAAATTCCCAGGATTGGCTGTTTTAAGGTTCCTTTCTCTTCTAGCCTACGCCGGTCCCAGATGCTAGCTCTCGATTCCCCAGAGGGCTACCTCTACCTGCCTGCTATCAAGGTGGAGCATAATTCACCTATAGTTCCCTAAGTATTTCAACACCTGCTAATAGAGTGAAGCGGCAGGAGACCCTTGCCATTCTGTTACAACATGCATGGCAAAGGACCCACTGTACCAGGATACACTGGCTATTGCAGCACATGGCACACAGTAGTATCCCATCACAAGGCACATAACCATAGGGCACCACCTAACTGGTAGCACTGGCTTCACACCCATTTACAAACATATGAACAGGGAAAAAATGGCTGGCTATTCACCAGCCCTCTCCAAATAAGGAGCCCCATGCATCTCTTTGCTGAAACTCCCTCCCAGACTGACCCTGCTGGTCCTAAGGGCCAAATAGTCACTTTGCTTCACATTGAGTTGGGAAGTGGCCTTTCGCCAATCTGCTGCATTTCCATTCATACCAGGGAGCGAAGGACACTGTACAACTGCTTTGGTGATAAGGCACTGTGTATACCCTTAGGAGTGAAACACTCAAGACCATCCCACCCCAAAGAAGAGTTGAAAATAAACCCACATTTTCAGAGAGATTACTCACTATCCACATGATGGGCATAAGCAGCTTCCAGAAGAAAGATGGCAGAATTCCATAAGTCAGGTTAGTCATCACAAGACCTGGGCAAACTACACTGGAATACAGCCCCTGCAGAAGGGGAAGGAGAGGATACAAGCCAACAGTAAACGCTGCAAATCTGCTTGGAAAGAACACACCAGACAAGTATTTACAAGGTGGCTTGCACCTTCCAAAGGCCTCACAACGTAAAGTCAGCAGATGCCCCTGTGCAGCAGTGATCATAGAATATCAGGGTTGGAAGGGATCTCAGGAGGTCATCTAGTCCAACCCCTTGCTCAAAGCAGGACCAATCCCCAGACAGATTTTTACCCCAGTTCCCTAAATGGCCCCCTCAAGGACTGAACTCACAACCCTGGGTTTAGCAGGCCAATGCTCAAACCACTGAGCTATCCTTCCCCCGCAATGTGTAGAGAAGTATTACACATTCCTCATCCTTTATTTATTTATATATTAGTTAGTCCCTCTCCCACCAAACAGCAGTTAGACACCAGTAAGGGATGGCAACTCTTTCCAGAAAGAAGGCTGCCACTTATGGACTGGCACAGAACAATGGAATGAATGCTGCTTTCCCATCACAGGCCCATGACAGGGAAGGCCCTGCCTCTTGTCTGAGATGGTCAACAGCTCCCACACCAGTATCGGCTGCCATGCCATAGATTTTACAGGCCATCCAGTCACATTAGATAGCCCTTCTAAAAATACTTGCCCTATCAACTCCTTCCTCTGAGCATAAGCCACATCAGTTGGCAGAGGTTTCCCTTACAGGCAGGTTATTCTATAGTTGTCCCATATGAGCTGCTTGCACCTTCCACTAAAATGTTTCTTAGACAGTCTTAGGCAGGTTGCTAGACTAGATGGACTGCTTAATTTGTATGACAGAGCAGGCCAATCATCATGTGGATGACTCCACAGAATGGAAGGTTTATTATACATCAATACAATGCAGCCAGCGAAGACAGATAATGTCTGTCCCAAAGACAAGACTACAGCTTCCAAGTATTCTGAAGGTAAGAGCTCAATTATGCTCAAGTAAGCAACGTCTGCAAACATTCCCCACCACATCCTACCAACCATACCTACTTGAAACTCACTCTTGGATGTGAAGGAGCTTAGCTATCGATTAAGCAACTGAACACTGCTATGTGGAAACAATTATGCATCAACATACTATTGCCACTGAAGAGCATCCCACCTTATCAACATTTCTGAGGCCCACGTATGACAGCTTTCTGCATCATACCATAGGGAAGACACCCTCACCTGCTTGTTAAAGTGCTTGTTCAGAGCCACACTAGCAAGGTCAGAGGCATATTTGGAGGAACTGTAAGGCTCTTTGCCTTTGCTGTGCTGGTAGTCAGTGAGACTGAAAGCAGACTTCCTGGCGTTGCTGGAAGAGGTCCAGATAAGCAGGGAGGGCTTTTCAAGGCAACATAGCAGAGGCTCAAGCTGCCGAATCTAAGGAGATGAGAGAGTTATTGTCCTGCGATAACTACTGAAATGGATATTTGAAAATAATTCCCATTTCTCAGTTACGCTGGTCTAGAGGGCAGGGGTTTGGGTTAACTGACTGCACAAGAAACGAGTAAGTGGAGAATCATGTCACTGGTGTACCTCAGACCCAGATCCTGGTTGGTAGCATTTTATAGCCTGTTTGCATTCACTTTGCACAGAAGACAGGCTGCAAAGTAGTGAGAACCAGGTCTGTGTTTCTCTTAGGAGCCAACATGTCTGCTGGCTGTGCAGAGTAACCCTGAAGTAATTCTAACTCTTTCAGTAATCAGTGTTGCCTGCACGTTGGGAAATCCCAGACCTGGCTGTCATTCAGCCACTAGGAGACAGCTGACCGGGCCAGGGTATGTACAGGGGATGGTGTGGACTCCTGCCCTATGTCTGGGCCACTGCACATTACTCAACTACAGTCCAGACTGGGTCAATGTACAGGAACATTGGAAGAGAGTTGAAACTGACTCATTTAATTCCTGCTCTACCTAAAATTGCACACTGACTGCCAGAAGCAGCTTTACCAGTATAAAGTGCCCAAAGAGGTTGGTTTCAAACACAGACTGCAGGCCATCTGCAGTGATGCAGTCTTCTTGAGTTATCAGCCCCTCCGCTGTGCTCAGCATGTGGACTGCTTTCCTGGAATACAAGATGACAGATTTTAGACAGAGCTACAGCTTCTTCAGGTGACAATTTTATTGAACAATTCTAAGGGCTGGTCTTCACTACCCGCCCAGATCGGCGGTAGAAAATCGATCTCTCAGGGATCGATTTAATGCATCTCGTCAGGACACGATAATCGATCCCTGAATCGACACGCGTACTCCACCAGCCCAGGTAGGAGTAAGCGCCTTCGACGGGGAAGCCGCGGGGGTCGATTTGCCGCCGTCCTCACAGCGGGGTAAGTCGGATCAGATACGTCAAATTCAGCTACGCTATTCCCGTAGCTGAATTTGCATATCTGAAATCGATCCCCCCCGTAGTGTAGACGTAGCCTAAAACATTCCCACTTACCAGTTTTAGTATTTTGACCAGCTCTTTAAAAAAAAAAAAAAAAAAAAATTGGAAAACTCCTTGCAGAACCAAATTCAGAAGCAGTTTTTATTTTGAAGGTTCAAAATAGTTTTTGGTTTTTCAAAAAAATCACTTTTTAAAAAGGAAGAATTCTAATAATCTTAAATATTTAACAGCATAAATTTTGAAAAACAAAGATCCCAGTGCCAGAGTTTGTTTGCTTTGTATTTTTAAAAACAAAAAATTGTTTAAAGTAGTCTTTCAACTGAACTTTGAAAGCCAGCTCCCATTTTTATTGAGATTTGATTTTAGAGATTTGTTATTACAACAGAAAACAGTTTAAAGAAAAAAAACTGATCAGGTTGCTGCCCACAAACTAAATGGGAGCCTGTAACATGGGCTGTAACTCAGAGGAAAAGCAGTCTAGAGTGGTTAAAGCAAATGATAAGAGTCTGGAGTTCCTGGCTCGGTCAGTCACTGAATTTGCACTCACTTAACTTCCATGACTCGTTTTCCCTATAGCTATGGAGAGAAAGAGATGGGGATGACCTATTTCCCTACTTCAGAGGGATACAACAAATCATAATTCATTGCTCTTTGAGAAGTACTTGATGCCCTGCAATGTTGTGGCTGATCTGCTCTCTCCCAGCCTCCTGTGCACACCTACAGGCTGATCCTAAAGACTCAATGAAGGCTGTATGGTGACCCATTTCTATTAGTATTTTTGCCTCCCCACCCACAACCCCCATCTCATGCCCAGTAGGCCATTAATACATTTGAGTTGTCTGGTGGAATTCATTCCTCCTTCCAGCTATCAAATCCACCTACAGAACCAATTTTGCCTCCACACTTTTATGCTGTTACAAGACCTGTGTATACATCAGCCTACATTAAGGGTATGATTTTTTTACGGAGATGGTTACATTGGTATAAAAATGCCTTATACCAGTATAGCTTACTCCCCCTTCCCATACAGGAATTAACTGTACCAGTATAAGCACTTGTATACCAGTAACGGTCTGCATGATGTGAGCTGTACCGCTCCAACCATACCAGTACAGTTAAAGCTTTCCATGTTTGAGAAGTGAGCAAATGGATCTAGGCCTTCTTCAAACTGTTCAAGCCGCCCATCCTCAGCCTTGGCTCACATCCAGTTTCTCTTCTCCTGTTAACATCTGTGTTTAACAGCTTGAAAAGATCCTGTCAGAGGCAGAGACCCGACACTACCTTAACTACAGCTTCCCCAGCAGTCTCAACTCTACTCTACTTTTGATTTTCATCTGCCAATCAAGATCTTGCTGGTCTCTTTAAACAGAGAAGTTGCCTACCACCGCCTCACCTTCCCCCCCCCCCCCCCCAACTTCACTAGAGGCTCAAGCCTCAGAAGCCCCTTACTTCTGCCTGCTATCCCTTTAATACCATTCCCTACTTCAATACATGCATCTCCTTCCTTCTCAGTTTCCCCACTGCCTTAAACATACTGTTCCCCCATGCTCTCAACAACCTTCTCTAGACCAGGGGTTCTCACAACAAACTTTTTGGTGCCCATGTAATAACCTCGCGACTCCCTGAGGGGTTATGACCCCCCATTTGAGAACCCCTGTTATAATCCATTGAATCCAGTTTGGCAAGCCTTTCTGCTTTACCTGGACTGTAAACTCTTCTGAGCAGAAGGCCTTTGTAGGCCACCACGCACATTTATGACTTTCTAAGTAATGACTATAACAAAAAGAAGATCTGTTCACCTTTTAGCTAACCACCCACTCATTCAGTGTTTCATTAACCATCCCTCACATTATCAGCCATCCGAAATCTCAGTGAATCACTGGAACATTCATTCATGCCATCATCCATTTCTTATCTCCCCTCCCTCTACTCATCCAAGGACAAAACTAGAAAGAGAAAAGTATCTGACGGTTACTTAAGGATGGTATCTTGTACCCAGAAAAGAGACCAGAGATCAGTGCTTTGAAGCTAATGTGGGTATTTGGCATGATCCCAGCATTCAGGAAGAGATAGTCCAAGCGCTGAAACCTACACAAAGGAAACACAAACAGTATGGTTGGTTATGGCTATTACCTATAGCATATCGTGTAAACACACCACACACACCCCAACACAGCTAATGCTAGCTCACAATGGAGACAGGAGCTCAGAGACAAGTCATTTCTGTATTTTGAAGTTCAAAGTAGTATTAAGCTAATCATGAAGATGTCATTTCACAAAATAAAACTAGACATGATCCAGAGCTAGGATCCAGAATAAGTTTCCCCAGATTCTGAGAATACTTGGATTCAGAATTCTTGACTGAGCCCATTATAGGGATCTGAATGGTAAAATTCACTCTGAATATAAAATCCCACAAAATCTGGAGTGTGGGGGGGTCAAATCTAGAGTTCTTAAAATATAACTGATGCCCACAAGTAATCCATTTTCCAAACTTCTGTATGCTTCAAATTTCAGTTAGCTATCCAGGATTTTCTTCAAGAGAAAATAAGATTAGGTTAATTCAATGGGATTTAGGCACCTAACATCCACAGGCTAATATCTGTTGGGACTGGGATTTTTAGAACACAGATATCACCACAGTAACTCTGCAGTTACTACTTTCCAACTAAATCCCAAAGCAGTGTGTAAACAAAACTTCACCACCCCTGAAACATAGGGAAGTGAAGATCTCAGACATGTCTTGACCTGCAATGGAAGAATCAGATTTCCTATTGTTGCCACCATCAGTTCAGCTCCTTTGGGGAGGTTGGAAGCAATACTGGGAGCCTTAGTACATATATCCTGAGGCTGATGCATTTTTGCTGTGTTGTCTAACCCTCTCAGATCAGATTTAGATGGCTCTCCTGTTTCAGAAGAGCTAGTGGAAGCAACACTGGGAAGTGTCTGACTAAAAAGCCCAAGGTAGCCAAAGGCTTTAGAGAAACTTGGAAAGCCAACTCTCCTGTTCAAGATATGACATTGTGGCCACCAACATTAAGGCAAGTGGCAAACAGACCACTTCCTGTCTGGAGCTACCCTGTGCTCCTTGTTTCAGGGAAAAGCTTTAGCATTTCAGGCTCGGTGTACTTTTGGACTGTGGTAGGTGAAAGAGGTCACCGCAGTAGCTGAAAAGGTAAGATTGGTGGTCATGGGGGGAAGGGAGAAGAGAGAGACAACAGCAGGGGACTGGACTAGATGACCTCCTGAGGTCTCTTCCAACCCTAATCTTCTATGATTTTATGACCGCTGCCTGAAACAAATGCAAGCTGGGCAAGGAGTCCCCCTTTGCCCTATGCACACTAGAGAATGGCATTTGGAAGAGGGATTTGAACAGCACATGTGAGCTCAAGGAGGGCACCTCTTAGCCCTTTCCCCCCGATTCAGAGTGAAAAAAAACTGACTGTGCTTCAGGCTTATTCCCAGGCCTGGCTCCCAGCGCCACAGGCAGCACAGGGTGGGCCGGGGAGAGACACCTGCTGGATGCAGCAGACAGGGCCGGCTCTAGGCACCAGCAAAACAAGCTGGTGCTTGGGGCGGCACATTTTTAGGGGCGGCATTCTGGCACGGGCCATGCCGCCCCTAAAAATGTGCCCCGGCCGCCCTAACTCACCTCCACTGCTGCCACTCGCGCGCCGCTGCTCGCCCTCCCTCCCAGGCTCTCAAACCCGGGAGGGAGGGGGAGATCCCAAGCAGCCACTGGCACGCGAAACAGCTGATTTGCTCGCCGCTTGGGATCTCCCCCTCCCTCCCAGGTTTGAGAGCCTGGGAGGGAGGGGGAGCAGCGGCGCGCGAATCAGCTGTTTCGCGCACCGCGGGCCGCTCGGGATCTCCCCCTCCCTCCCGGGTTTGAGAGCCTGGGAGGGAGGGGGAGACCCTGAGTGGCCGCAGCGCACGTGCTGCTTCTCCCTCTCCCTTCCTCCCTCCTAGGCTTGAGAGCCTGGGGGGAGGAGGCAGGGCTGGGGATTTGGGGAAGGGGCGGAGTTGAGGCGGGGCCCGGGGGGGATAAGAAAAAAAACGGGGGGGGGGGGGCAGCCAAAATTGTTTTTGCTTGGGGCGGCAAAAATCCTAGAGCCGGCCCAGGCAGCAGATTGAGCTGGAGGGATCCCTATTGCCCGCTCACCTCAGCCAGTGCTAGGGGCACAGCACCCACCCTCCTCGAGCCCGGGCGGACGCCACACACCTGCACTGGATCTCGCCGGCTGCCCGCAGGACGGACTCCAGGCTGCTGACATCCAGGCGCACGAGGGTGACCTGGGCGGCCGGGTGGGCGGCCAGCAGCACGGCCTTGGTGGCAGCAGCCTTCTGCATACTCCGGCAGGCCAGACACAGCCGGACCCCAGCGTCCTCCCGCAGCAACCGCTTGCATAGGGCGGAGCCGATACCACTGCAATAGCCCAGGGAGAGAAGAGCCCGGTCAGCACAGGGCCGCCGCCTCCAACCCCAACCCGAGCGAGCCCGCTCGCCCCTGAGGTCCCATCCGCTCTTTGTGTGGGACGGGCCCTCTGAGACAGAGCCCCGCCAGATGGACGAGCGTGTTCCCGCCTTCCCCCACCTCACCTGCTAGCACCGGTGACCAGCACCACGGGTTGCATCGCGCGGTCCAGAGCGGGCACAATAAACTAACGAACTTCACCGTGCGCCATTATAGACCGCGCGCACGGCCTCACCCCTCGGCGGCCAGAACGCCACTCGGGCAGCCCCGCCCACTCTGGTTCGTCTCCCCATCTGCCTCACTCCCGTAGACACCGCCCCGCACAGCAACCATCCAAGCAGGGAGTTCGCGGGGGCCCTTTGCCGTGGCGTGACTGTGGGTTCATGGGCGGGCACGGCTGAGCGGCGCCCAATCATCGCGGGGCTGCTTGGGCGCTCAGGAAAGGTGGAGTGGGCCGAGTGGAGCCCCGCCCGCAATGACAGCGGGGCTCCTGGCCCCTGCCCCATGGCAGGCGCGGGCTTGGAGCTTAGGGTTACAATAGTTCCAGTTCCCCAGTCGAGGTGCTGTGCAGGGCGGGATACAGTTTCTATTTGGAATATCTAACGTGTATAAATAAGTGTAATGGCCTCCCAAGTAAATGTCAATCCCATGTCTCTGCAGACAGGCCACCCAGGCATATTTCTCTGTAGAGCTCATCTTTCCCAGCCCATCCCAGCAGTGGCTGATGGCTCAGCAAGTAGCCATGAAAGTCTTAGCAAGATGTGGGCCTGATGTTGTACTGTACACGCAGGATCCCTTTCAGCAACGCAACAGTCTTAAGTTGTTCCTTTCCTTTGTCCACCGGCTTGGCATCAATGAAAAAACTTGCATTGTGAGAGGGAACAGAAAAGAAGCAATCTTCTGCGCAATCTTTAACAGCAACATTCAATGGTTTTGGACTTCTCAAAATATTTGATCCATTTTTGGTAATTTGCTAGGAAATTATTGAGCTCTTCATCACGGTTGGAACCTTCCATACATTTCTTGAGAGTGCTGAACTGATCAAAGCGCGTAATGTCATCAATGTGTACCCCCTTCTCTGTCAGGTATTTGACACAAGACTCCACATCATTCCAATTTAGTGTCTTACTCAGGACAATCCTGCCCACATGAAACGAGACGTCTCCAGGGATTCCATCCACAGCTTCAAATACTCTAAGCATGTGCTGAACAGACATTCTGCTTTAGCCAAGAATGCATTACATCAAGTCCCTCCTTGCACTTTTGTGACAGTCTATTCCATTTTGTTCACCACTTTTATAAGACTCTGATAACTTTTGCACAAAGTGATATAAGAATGAGAGACAGTGGCTTCCACTTCACTTCAGGTTCTTCTCCTTGCCCCATCTCTCTGCTCATGACATCAAGGAATACCTGAAGGACAGTGAACTAAGCAGGAGGCAGCCCAGTTCTGAGAAGAAGCCAAGCCTGTGAAATTTACTACAGCTTGTGGTGAGAGAAATGCTTTTGCTTTTAAGTTCACTTAACTTGTTATTAAGTTAGGTATTAGCTTGTGTTTTTATCTTTTTATTTTCTTTTGTAATCAATCCTGACTTTTAGGTATCAGCACTTGTAGTCACTTAAGTTTATTAACTACAGAAAGATAGATTTTACCAGTGTATTTAGATTAAAGTGCCTGAGAAACTCCACTTCAGATAACAAGATTTGCGCATATCATTTTTCTTTGATAAAATGACAGACTTTCTCGGAGCTTGTATTGTTCAGGAGGTACTGAGCAGTACAAGACATATTTCTGAGTGAAAGTCTGGGACTGAGAATCTGCTGGTATTCTTCTGCAATGTAATTCATGAGTGACTAGCTAGCAACACTAAATACTGTGTACCTGGGAGCAAGTTACATGCTGGAGGCTGTGTGTGGCGGGACAGGAGTAGCTGTTCATCAGCAAAGCAGTGTAAAAAGAATCCCAGGTTGGAGAACTGAAGAGACAACTATTCAGCGGTCCAGATTGTACCTCGGGTATGTCACAGCCAGCAGTCCCTTAACTTTCAGCGACATGAGGTTCTGGGTCTTGTGTTCAAGGCCTGGTCTACACTACGACTTTAATTCGGATTTAGCAGCATTAATTCGAATTAACCCTGCACCCGTCCACACAACGACACCATTTAATTCGAAATAAAGGGCTCTTTAAATGGATTTCTGTACTCCACCCGGACGAGCGGAGTAGCGCCAAAATCGATTTTAGCATTTCGAATTAGGGTTAGTGTGGCCGCAATTCGATGGTATTGGCCTCCGGGAGCTATCCCACAGTGCACCATTGTGACCGCTCTGGACAGCAATCTGAACTCGGATGCACTGGCCAGGTAGACAGTAAAAGCCCCGCGAACATTGGAATTTCATTTCCTGTTTGCCCAGCGTGGAGAGCACAGGTGACCACAGATAGCTCATCAGCACAGGTAACCATGCAGGCCGATAATCGAAAAAGAGCACCAGCATGGACCGTACCGGAGGTACTGGATCTGATCGCTATATGGGGAGAGGATTCAGTGCTAGCAGAACTTCATTCTAAAAGACGAAATGCCAAAACTTTTGAAAAAATCTCCAAGGGCATGATTGAGAGAGGCCACAATAGGGACTCAGATCAGTGCCGCGTGAAAGTCAAGGAGCTCAGACAAGCCTATCAAAAAACAAAGGAGGCAAACGGTCGCTCCGGGTCAGAGCCGCGGACATGCCGCTTCTACGCCGAGCTGCATGCAATTCTAGGGGGGGCCGCCACCACTACCCCACCTGTGACCGTGGATTCTGGGTCGGGGATAGTCTCATCAGCTACACCTGAGGATTCTGCGGATGGGGAGGAGGAGGAGGAGGAGCTTGCAGAGAGCACCCAGCACTCCGTTCTCCCCAACAGCCAGGATCTTTTTCTCAGCCTGACTGAAGTACCCTCCCAACCCTCCCAAGCCAGTATCCAAGACCATGACCCCATGGAAGGGACCTCAGGTGAGTTTACCTTTTAAAATATAAAACTTGTTTTAAAAGCAAGCGTTTTTTAATGATTACTTTGCCCTGAGGACTTGGGATGCATTCGCGGCCAGTATAGCTACTGGAAAAGTCTGTTAACGTGTCTGGGGATGGAGCGGAAATCCTCCAGGGACATCTCCATGAAGCTCTCCTGGAGGTACTCCAAAAGCCTTGCCACAAGGTTTCTGGGCAGTGCAGCTTTATTCCGTCCTCCATGGTAGGACACTTGACCACGCCATGCTTGCAGCAAGTAATCTGGTATCATTGCCTGACAAAGCCTGGCAGCGTATGGTCCCGGTGTTTGCTGGCATTCAAGCAACATCCGTTCTTTATCTTGCTGTGTAATCCTCAGGAGAGTGATATCGCTCATGGTAACCTGGTTGAAATACGGGAACTTAATTAAGGGGACAGAGGTGGCCATTCCTACTGGGCTGTTTGCCTGTGGCTGAAAAGAAATCCTTCCCTGAAGTTGGCCAAGCGCGGGGGGGGGAACTGGCCCTGAGCTTTTTGCGTTTGGCTAGCAGGGATCTTCCCTGTTACCAGCCACGCGGTGGGGGGAGGGGTACAGCGATCATCCCAGAGAATTCATAGCGGGAGGGGGGGCGGGAGGGTTAGTTTGGTTTCTGCAGGGATCTTCCCTGATACCTGCCACGCGGTGGGGGGAGGGATAAAGCGATCATCCCAGAGAATTGGATGGGGGGGGGTTAGTTTGTTTTCTGCTGCTGAAGGTTAACAGGAAAACCGCAGCAGTCAACGGGCTTTGCTTGGTATGTGGGAAAGGAGGGCGCAGAAGCCGAAAGACAATGGCTTACCATGGCTGCATGCAAGCTGAATTCTATTGCCTGGACCTGCGTCTGTGATCTCTATAGCCACAGGCACTCAATATTAAGATGGAAATTGCGACCTTGTACTGAAATCACATGTGCTTTGTAATGTGAATAGTGTTTTTCACCAAGAAAGAGTATAAGCATTGTTCTGTAAAATGTATCATTTTAAAAACGTCTCTCCTTTTTTTCAACCCTCCCTCCAGCAGCTGCAAATTTTTAAAGCCTCCCTCCTCCGTCCCGAAGGCTATCTCAGATAAGGCGGCATAGAAAGAGGACGCGAGACGACATGTTCACGGAAATAATGGAATGCACCCGCAATGAAAGAGCTCATTTGAATGAGTGGAAGGACACTGTATCTAAATTTAGGAAAGATGCCAGTGAACGTGAGGTCATGAGGGACGCTCGAGATGAGAGGTGGCAGGCTGCAACGCTGGGGCTGCTGCGGGAGCAAACGGACATGCTCCGGCGTCTGGTGGAGCTTCAGGAACGGCAGCAGGATGACAGAGTGCCGCTGCAGCTGCTGTATAACCTCCCTCCCCCTCACCATGTTTCATATCCTCCTCACCCAGACGTGTGAGAACGCGGGGGGGGGGGAGGCTTCGTGCACCCTCCCACTCCACCCCAGTGGACAGCCCAACCAAAAGGCTGTCATTACATTGAATTTGTTCAGTGGCCTTTTACTTCCCTCCTATCCTCCTCCCAAACCTCACCCAGATTACCTTGTTGGTTCTCTCCCTATGTTTATAATCAGTTAATAAAGAATACATGATTTTTAAACGATAGTGACTTTATTTCCTTTGAAAGAAAGCTGGGGGAACGGGGAGGGTGGGTTCCTTACAGAGAATGAATGAGTCAATAAAGGGGGCGGGTTTTCATGAAGGAGAAACAAACAGAAATTTCACACTGTAGCCTGGCCAGTCATGAAACTGGTTTTCAAAGCCTCTCTGATGCACAGCGCTTCCTGTTGTGCTCTTCTAATCGCCCTGGTGTCTGGCTGCGCGTAATCAGCAGCCAGGCGATTTGCCTCAGCCTCCCACCCTGCCATAAAGGTCTCCCCCTTACTTTCACAGAGATTGTGGAGCACACAGCAAGCAGAAATAACAATGGGGAGATTTCTTTGGCTGAGGTCAGAGCGAGTCAGTAGCGATCTCCAACGACCTTTTAAACGGCCAAATGCACATTCTACCACCATTCTGCACTTGCTCAGCCTGTAGTTAAACAGCTCCTGACTCCTGTCCAGGCTGCCTGTGTATGGCTTCATGAGCCATGGCATTAAGGGGTAGGCTGGGTCCCCAAGAATAACTATTGGCATTTCAACATCCCCAACGGTTATTTTCTGGTCCGGGAAGTAAGTCCCTTGCTGCAGCCCTTTAAACAGAGTAGTGTTCCTGAAGACACAAACATCATGAACCCTTCCCGGCCAGCCCACGTTGATGTTGGTGAAACGTCCCTTGTGATCCACAAGTACCCCTTGCGGTTTATGTACTGGGTACCCTGGTGCTCCGGGGCCAAGATAGGGATGTGGGTTCCATCTATCGCCCCACCACAGTTAGGGAATCCCATTGCAGCAAAGCCATCCACTATGACCTGCACATCTCCCAGAGTCACTAGCTTTTGTAGCAGCACCTCAGTGATTACTTTGGCTACTTGCATCACAGCAGCCCCCACAGTAGATTTGCCCACTCCAAATTGATTCCCGACTGACCGGTAGCTGTCTGGCGTTGCAAGCTTCCACAGGGCTATTGCCACTCACTTCTCAACTATGAGGGCTGCTCTCATCTTGGTATTCTGGCGCTTCAGGGCAGGGGAAAGCAAGTCACAAAGTTCCAAGAAAGTGCCCTTACGCATGCGAAAGTTTCGCAGCCACTGGGAATCGTCCCACACCTGCAACACTATGCGGTCCCACCAGTCTGTGCTTGTTTCCTGGGCCCAGAATCGGCGTTCCACGGCTATAACCTGCCCCATTAACAGCATGATCTCCAAAGCACCGGGTCCCGCGCTTCGATAGAATTCCACGTCCATATCCTCATCACTCTCCTCGCCGCGCTGCCGTAGCCTGCTTCTCGCCGCCTGGTTTTCCAGGTTCTTGTTCAGCATAAACTGCACAATAAGGCACGAGGTATTTACAATGTTCATGACTGCTGTCTTGAGCTGAGCGGGCTCCATGCTTGCCGTGGTATGGCGTTTGCACTGTTCACCCAGGAAAAAGGAGCGAAACGGTTGGCAGAACCACCCGCGACAATGTTTTTGGCCCCATCAGGCATTGGGATCTCAACCCAGAATTCCAATGGGCGGAGGAGACTGCGGGAACTATGGGATAGCTATGGGATAGCTACCCACAGTGCAACGCTCCGGAAATCGACGCTAGCCCCGGTACATGGACGCACACCGCCGAATTAATGTGCTTAGTGTGGTTGCATACATTCGAATTTATACAACCTTTTTTTCAAATTCGAATTATATAAATTCGGATTAATCCCGTAGTGTAGACATACCCCAAGAACAGCGTGCACAGTGTCGAAGCTTTTCACCACTTCCACAGTGGAGTTGTTTTCCCTATTTCCTGAATGTGTGAATGGAATGCACTGATGAGTGAGTGCATGTACCAGAGTAAATCTCGTTGAACTCATCTTCGAAAAATTTCTTAATCACAGTGGGTGGTTTGTCCTCTGACAGGACGAACGACTTCAAGGGCGGAAACATCTGTAATACCTGGAAATAAGAACAAGCTATCGTGTCTTGCTGTGATAAAGCAGCTTTTTGTATTCAATGTCAACAAACGCACAATTTTCCTTCAGAAGCTCAGGTCAGCCAGTGTAGATATGAAAATAGTTGTAAAGTTTCAAAATAATGCTCTCAATGTCAACATCAAGTGTGTCTGCCCTGTGAAGGACACAACTGTTCAAAATGTGTGCTAGGCAACCCACACCGATTAAAGTCCCCTTCTGCAACAGCATCTTTAAATTTGCAAACACAGCCTTACCTTCTACATCATGCCAGAGTCCTCCCAACATTGTACTGCAGTTGTCACCCGCAAATGCGACACACTTCTCAAACAAAGTTTTCTTTTCCAGAATTTTCTTGCTGTACTCATAGGCACTGACTTCCCCTCTTCCTGGTGGGTTCTCAAACCCCCCCCCGCACCGCCCCTTGCCCCCCCATTTCACCCCTTCCCCAAAGTCCCCACCCCCTTCCTGCCCCCATTTCACCCTCTTCCCCCAAGTCCCCGCCTCGTCTCTGCCTCCTCCCAAGTGCGCCACGTTCCCATTCCTCCCACTCCCTCCCGGAAAGTCCTAAGCACTGCCAAACAGCTGTTAGGTGGTGGAGCACGGCGGGAAGTGCTGGGAGGGAGGGTGAGGAGTGGGGACGTGGCGCACTGGGGGAGGAGAAGGAGGTGAGGAGGTGGTGGGGGCGCAGGGAGCTTGGCTGCCAGTGGGTGCAGAGCACCCCCTAATTTTTCCCCGTGGGTGCTCCAGACCTGGAGCACCCACGGAGTCAGCACCTATGGCTATACTGTGCAATCATATCTGCAGTCTCATTAGGTGTGTTCTGGACCTTGATTAGCTTTGACTGTAACCCACCAAACTGCAGTCAAAATACTGAATTATTACTGGAAATATTTTCACAGCACCATGATTGCTTTCATCTGTAGCAACTCCACAGTAAGATATGTCGTTGTCCTCAAGTGCTTTCAGAGCAGTGTCAACAGAATGTGGTGCAAGTACAGAATTATCAATCACTTCTGTCTTCGTTCAAGTCGTTGAAAATTTTTGGGCTATCTCAGATTTTGTGGCTATTTCGGTAAAACGTGCAATCCATTGACTTGAAACTATTATGATGCAGGACAGTGGGAAACAATAGAACTGCCTTCTGCTGCAGTAATAGCATCCTCCGATTTGCTGCCTGGTTTAACAAAATAATCTATTAACTTTGCCGATGAACTCTCTCCTTGAACGAACTTCTTATGTTTCTCAGAATCTTCATGAGCTTGTAAATCAAGAGCACCTTTATTTGCAACAGAGATATATGTACCAACTCCTGCATATCAAGCACTCAGCTACCCTCTACTCAACCACTATGAAAACACAGAAATTTTATCTTTAGTTCTTCAGTAAATTTACATTTTCATTTTGGCATTATCTTCAGTGATAGGGCACTTCACTTCATCCAACTCAAAGGTGTGTTTAAGAACATAAGAACGGCCACACTGGGTCAGACCAAAGGTCACTCTAGCCCACTATCCTGTCTTCCGACAGTGGCCAATGCCAGATGCCCCAGAGGGAATGAATAGAACAGGTAATCATCAAGTGATCCATTTCCTGTTGCTTTTTCCCAGCTTCTGGCAAACAGAGACTAGGGACACCATCCCTGTCCATCCTGGCTATTAGCTATTGATGGACCTATCCTCCATGAATTTATCTAGTTCTTTTTTGAACCCTGTTATAATCTTGGCCTTCACAACATCCTCTGGCAAAGGGGCAAATCAAATCAAACTCAAGAGGATTGAGATGTGTAACGCACACAGAAACGCCCCAATCCAGGACTCTAAGCATCAATGGCATAAAACCATTAGCTCTCCCCAAATCAAACAGCCAGGCAATAAGCGCAAAGCACATCATGCCCTGAACACCAGCCCTGCCCTCAGACCCTCCCCGCAGGCCTGGTTGACCACATGGGCCCTGCAACAGGCCCTGCCCACGTGCTCCCACTCCTCTGAGGCGCGTACATTGGGGGGTGAGAGGGGTGTACATGAATTCTCTCCTCCGGTAGGAATGGCAGAGGTTCAGGGTGGGCAAGGACCCCACACTACAGCTGAGCTGCGCACTGGACACTTACTCCATTCAGCATTTTCTCACTGGCCAATGCTGGCCAGAGCAGCACAACTCACCATGCATGCTTTGGAAATGACTCCCAGTGTCTGGCCAGTTTGGTGCATGGCAAACATCCGCCGGTCTTGCTCCAGATAGCTGCTAACCCCCAAGCATGTTTCCACACATGGCTGCCAGCTCCCCAACAAACCCTCCTTGGTTTGAATGACATCATCAGAGAGTGAGCCCAAAGCGTGGCGCCAGCCTTTCCCCATGGCACAGGGAGAGCAGACTCTTTGGTTGTCCAGCTCTGAAGGCAGTGCAGAGGTACGAGTGCAATTCCATACCATACCATTCCACACTTACTGCTGCTGCTGGCAGTGGTACTGCCTGGTTTCCAGACTGTCTTTTGCAGCAGGCCTCGGGATCACCCATCTTTGTCTTGAAACAAGCTTGTACAGATCGGAGTAGGTACGGGGGCTTGTGATTAATCACCCGTGGGTCAATCCCATTGCTCAGTGCCATGGCTCCTTTACTCCCCTTCTGAGAATCAGGTGTGTTGGATCTGCCAAGCAGGAGCCTATAGTTCCCACCAGCCTCCTTCCCACAGCAACTCCCCTTCCTTCTGCCCATCTAGGAGCAGGGGGCAGAAACTCCATTGAAAGTCCCTGATGCCGGAAGTGAGGGTGAGGAGACACTTTTGTGAAGCAGCATGGCTAGCTCAGTGCTGCTTCAGGGAAGAGTCAAGAGATGCAGGGAGAAACTCAGAGGGGCCTATGTCCAGAGTAGATTTTAGCAGAAGTCAGGGAATCACTGAAGAGCAGGGTGTGACAATGGACATCAGCCAGAACCAGGTCTGTGTGAGACTTGCAGGGAACAGCAGAGACTAGGCAGGGGGCCAGTGCAGAAGGACCCCAATGAGACATACACCACTGACTCTGACCTGGAAGCCTGCAGGGTCCTATTTGCTTGAAAAGAGACTGGATGGAAAAGGCACTAGTATTTTTTCACATAACTCACAGCTAACCTGTGGAACTCATTGCCGTGGGATGTTGTGATGACTAAAAGTATAACTGGGTTCAAAAAAGAACTGGATATATTCCTGGAGGCTAGGTCCATCAATGGTTATTAGCCAGGATGGGCAGGCATGCAACCTATGGTTGGGATGACTCTAGACCTCTGACTGTCAGACACTGGGAGTGGAAGACAGGGGTGGATCACTCCATAACTGCAGTGTTCTGTTCATTCCCCCTGAAGCTCTGGTACAGGCCATTGTTGGAGACAGGATGCTGGGCTAGATGGACTCTGTTCTGACTCAGTGTGGCAGCTCTTATGCTGAAGAGTCCTAACCCTCAATCAGACTGCCCCTGGGGCCCAAACAAGTACTGCTGTTTCCTATTTATGTGTTTACTTTTTCTAAGAGTTAATTACTACGTAGAAACCTGACAGGTGGCATTTCGTGGACCCAGAGCACCTGAGAAAGGAACTGTTATTTTTATTTCATTCATTTAATCAACACCAATAATGAGCATGACATTTAATAACACAAATATTAAGATGGCAAACTGTGTGGCTTGTGGACTGTCTCAGAGAGAGACACAGAGAAGACAAGAGACACCAGAAACCATTTTTTTTTAATGTAATCCTATCTAAGTGTAAGCAGAATCAGAATGAGTTCTACCCTGACATCTGGTGGTGAGCTGTGGAAAAGGATTTCAGGGGCTGATCTCATTTGCATGGGCACACCCACCCTGCCTAGCATGATGGGACTGCTTGCCCCAGAGGTCACTTTGCCTGCTGTGGGATCCCCAGTCTTTTTGTTATTAGGGCAGGAGTAATAAAGTGTTGTTATCCTGGTTATGTGAATCAAGGACAGTAGAACTGTACTTGGCATTTTATGACGGAGGAGTTCACCCTCAACTAAGTAGGACTCACTAGGCAAGGGATATGGGTTCCAAAGCCCAGTGAAATGAGAGAGACAGGGTATGAGCATTTGTACCTGGGAGTGTGGTGCCTATCTGAGGGTGCTAAATATCACTTTGATTTCTCCACTGTGTAATAACAGCAAATTTTGATTCTATTAGAAGTCTTGTTATATGCTGTAGAGCTGAAATAATTGATATCTGGGTCTAAGCATTAGATCTACTTTGGGCTAGTGGATCTGAGTGCACTAGCCCTGAGGGTCCCCTACTAATGGCTAAAATCAATTAGAGCTGTGTTAAGTGGGAGTGGGGAGCTGAAGGTATATGGGTGAGTGGCTAGCAGAGAGGAGTAATCAGCTGGGTGGCTGGTGGAGAGGCATGGCTGGTAGTGAAGACTGCAGCAGAACCCCATGGAGAGGAGTGGCCATTGGCCATTGACCTGAGCAGTGGAGCATGTAAGGTGCCCCCATACCTTCCCTCCCTTTCCACCCTGGCTGGGAGGTAAACTCTGCAGATTAACCTCTAAACTCTGGGGCTGCACTGACCAAGGACAGAAACTGTGGGGGGGTGACTTTTGGGTTGCTGGATTCAAGAACCAAAGGGAAAGGACACGGCCAAATCTGCTTGTGGGTGGATCTTCATGGTTTGTGTTTATGAACCCTAGTTGTGGTGTTTTCCCAATTTAATGCTGAGTTGTTTACCTCCTGTTATTAAAGATTCTTGCTACACTGCGTCTCTGTGCTTGCGAGAGTGGAAGTATTGCCTCTTTGAGACGCCCAGTGGTGTGTGTGTAATTTTCCCAGGTCACTGGGTGGGGGCTCAAGCCAGTTTTGCATTGTACTGTTGGAAAGGAATGCTTATGTACTGAACCTGGCCCTTGTTGCTGTCAACTCTGCCTGGCAGAAGGGTTACATAAGCAAATTCATCCTTAATTTGTCATGATTAAATGTTCCACTTAGAATGGTGCTCAAGGACAGGACAGAGTGAAACTGGGATGATCAGCAAGAAAAAGATACTGGGAATGGCTGAGCCATTACACACATTGAATCTATTTCCCCCTGTTAAGTATCCTCACACCTTCTTGTCAAACTGTCTGAAATGGGCCATCTTGATTATCACTACAAAAAATTTTTTCCTCCTGCTGATAATTGCTCATCTTAATTAATTAGCCTCTTAGAGTTGGTAGGGCTCTCCTGGAGAGCGTTTCGCTGTCTGGATGCCACATCTGTTCAATTCCAAAATTTCAGGGAATGTTCTAGGTAGCAGTGGGCAGAGCCCTAGGGATTTAAGGGGAAATCCAAAAACCAGAAAGGGAAAATGGGGGGCATACAGAGCCCCTGTCATTTGGCTGGCAGAGCCATAGCTTCAAGCACCTCTGCAATTGTTGATAGGTTGAAGTTCTGGGTGATTGCAGCAAGTCATTCTTTGCAGCTATGAACACCCTGTGGCACTATGCCCCCATATTCTTCATAGAGATATTATTATGATATGATTATGGCATAACTAAGATGTATTTTGTGCAAGATAAGGCATGTGAGGTATCATTAAAAAGGTTATGATTTACTGAACATGATTATCCTATTTGTATGCATGTATCATTTTTGTATCTGAAGTTAGGAATATTGTATATTCATCTATTACAAATATGTTTACACCTGGGGAATGCCCACTAGACAGAATGCAATCAATCTAGATGGCTGATTGGGAAGGGCCATTAGGGAGAACAACAGGTCTTTGAAGATGCTAAACTCCCACCAGGAAGCCTTCCTGGGGACGTTGCAAACAGCCTCTGGGTTATGGCTGCAAAGACATGTGACCAAGTCACCTGGTACTGGACTCCATGATAATACTAGTATTTTTCCACTAACCGGGGGTGGGAATCAAACTGGGAGACAAAGGATTCCCCGCCCAAGAAAGAGGACATCTGGAAACACCTGAGAACAAAAAGACGGACTAAGGGAGAAGGGCTGAGCCCAGGCTAGAGTGTGTCTGGCCTGTGAAAGGAATATCTGGAGTTTTAAGCTGAAAGTACACCTTGCGTTCAAGAATCTCTGCAATCTGCCTAAAACAACATTTAGGCTGAGAATTTGCTACTTATAACCAGTTTCTTTACTATATTAAGCTTAGATTGCATGGTTGTTTTATTTGCTAGGTAATCGGTTTTGATCTATTTGCTATCCCTTATAATCACTTAAAATCTATCTTTTGTAGTTAATAAACTTGGTTTTGTTTTGTCTAAAACCAGTGTGTGTGGAAATCATAACTGAGAAAGCTGTGTATATTCCTCTCCACGTTGAAGGAGGGAGCAAATTTCATGAGCTTACGCTGTACAGTTCTCTGTGCAGCGCAAGATGGTACATTTTTGGGTTTATGCTCCAGAGGGGAGTGTTCACTTGAGTAAGTGGGCAATTCCTGAGCTGAGCCTTCCCATGCAGAGCTGATCTCAGCATCTGTGTGTATAGCTGCAGCTGGGTGTGTCCCTACCTGTATGTGTGCAGGTAAAGTGCAATCTGAAGCCTTGGGGAAGGTGTGGCAGGCTGCATAGCAATACAGTTTAAAAAGGGGAAAAAATGTTACTCACCTTTTTGTAACAGCCTTAGCGGTACCGGTAGAGCTGGCTGTCACGCCCTCTGGAGTGTCACGCTCATGGCGTGGTATATCAAGCGCCATCAGCTCTGCGCCCGCTCGGTTCCTTCTTGTCGACGACTCTGACAGAGGGGCAGGAGGGTGGGTAATAGAATGGACACGAGCAACAGCAACACATCTCTCAGAACAACAGTTACAAAAAGGTGAGTAACCGTTTTTTCTTCTTCGAGTGCTTGCTCATGTTGATTCCATTGTAGGTGACTCACAAGCAGAATCCCAGGAGGTGGGCTCAGAGTTCACAGTCATGCAGATTGTAGTACTGCTCTGCCAAAACTAGCATCACCCTGAGCCTGCTGGACCAGCGCATAGCGTGAGGCAAATGTGTGAACAGACAACCGGGCTGCGGCATGGTAAATTTCCTGGATCAGCACCTGAGCGAGGAAGGCCACCGATGACACCTGCACCCTAGTGGAGTGGGCCATCACAGTCGGTGTCGGAGTACCATCGCCAGCTTATAGCAGTAGTGGATACAAGCCGTGATCCAGGACGAGATCCTCTGGGTGGACACTAGACAACCCTCTATTCGGTCTGCGACAGCAACAAACAGCTGCGTAGACTTACGGAACGGCTTTGTTCTCTCTATGTAGAAGGTCAGAGCCTGCTTAATGTCCAAGGTGTGCAGCCTACACTCCTCATCCATCTCATGAGGCTTCGGGCAAAGAACTGGAAGATATATGTCCTGACTCGTGTGGAACTGGGAGATAAGCTTGGGCAGAAAGGCCGGATGCGGATGCAGCTGGACCTTGTCCTTATAGAAGATTGTATACGGGGGCTCTGATGTGAGCACCCTGACCTCAGACACCCTACAGGCCAAAGTTATAGGGACCAAAAAGGAGACCTTCCAGGATAACAGCAGAAGGGAGCAGGAAGCCAGGGGCTCAAGGGTGGGCCCCATGAGCCTGGAGAGCACAAGATTCAGGTCCCAAGGAGGGACCAGGTCTCGGACATGCGGGTAAAGGTGCTCCAGACCTTTCAGAAATAAAGCCGTCATGGGATCAGCGAAGACCGACCAGCCTTGAAACGGAGGGTGGAAAGCTAAAATGGCCGCCAGGTGCACCTTGATTGAGAACAGCAACAGGCCCTGGAGCTTCAGGTGTAGCAAATAGTCCAGGACATCCTGCAGGGGGGCCTCCTCCGCCCAGATACGGCAATCCGTGGCCCAACACGTGAACCACTTCCATTTTGATACCTTGGTAGCTCTGGTGGAGGGCTTCCTGCTGCCCAGCAAGACCTGCTGGACACCAGCGGAACACTGCCGCTCCTTCCCACTCATCCACGCAGAAACCAGGCCGTCAGGTGCAGTGCTGCCAGGTTCGGGTGCAGCAGATTGCGTGGTTCTGGGACAGTAGGTCCGGCTGAAGAGGCATCTGTAACGGGGTGGCTGCCAAATGGCTCAGGAGCATGGCAAACCAGTGCTGACAAGGCCACACCGGGGCTATGAAGATGACCGAAGCTTTGTCTTGCTTCACCTTGAGCAGGACCCTGTGGATCAGCAGCACCGTCAGAAGGCATACATGAGTGCTCCCGACCATGGGTTCAGGAAGGCATCTGATAGGGAGCCCTTGTCCCTGCCCTGCAGAGAACAGAACACATGGCACTTCTTGTTCTGTCTGGACGCAAACAGGTCCACCTGGGGAGTCCCCCACTTTCAGGCTGACCACCTCCGGTAGAGTGACCATTCATGGTGAGATGAGAAGGTCCTACTGAGGCAATACGCCAGGACGTTCTTGGTACCAGGCAGGTGGACAACCACCAAATGAATGTCGTGCCACACACAAAGGTCCCAAAGGCTGAGCATTTCCCGACAGAGGGCCGAAGACCTGGTGCCTCCCTGCCTGTTGATGTGGTACATGGTGGCAGTATTGTCCCAGGCGGGGCAAGAAAGCTTGGCATGCCAGGCGAACCGCTTTGAGTTCCCTGACATTCATATGAAGGACTAGGCTGTGTTGCAGTCAATGGTCCTGGGTGCTGAGGTCACCCAGATGGGCCCCCCAACCCAGGTCCAACGCATCTGAGACCAAGGTAAGCGAGGGTGACGGGGCCACGAAAGGGACTCCCCGCAGTACCAACCTGGGATCCCACCACCAGTCATAGAGTCATAGAAGAATCATAGAAGAGTAGGGTTGGAAGAGACCTTAGGAAGTCATCTAGTCCAACCCCCTGCTCAAAGCAGGACCAACCCCAGTCGAGCAATGAGAGGATGTGGCTTGGCACCGTGTCCACTCGGTCCAAGGGGTGCCTGCTTGGAATGTAGACTGAGGCCAGCCACGTTTGTAGGGGCCTCAGATGAAGCCAGACGTGGCTTACCACGTAGGTGCATGCGGCCATGTGGCCCATCAACTGCAGATATGTGTGGGCCGTGGTGAGCAGCTGGCTCTGTATGTGGGTGATCACATCTGACATGGCTTGAAAACGCATTTCTGGCAGGAATGCCCTGGCCCGCCTGGAGTCGAGAATCGCTCTGATTAACTCTATGCATTGAACCAGTGCTAACATGGATTTTTCTGTGTTTATGGACCCAACGGTCTGAGGTAACCCGTGACCAGGCCGAATAGAAAGAGAAAAGGTGGTTGAGGAAGGGGCAGGAAGGATCTGAGCATTTGTCTGGAACATCACTCCTGAGCGCACTCTCAAAATGAGCGCTTCTGGCCCCCCGCTGTTTCGCCGGGCCAGGCTGAGGAGGAGATCGGGACGAGGAAGGGCAGTGGCGGTTGAATCCAGTGTCCCTTTTCCTTGTAGGCCCCTGCTGACGCTGCCACTGCCTAGGAGGTGGGGGAGGCTGCTTAGATGACTGAGGCATGTGCATCCCCAGGGAGCAGAGGGTCGCCTTTGTGTCCTTTAGGCTGTCCAGACGTGCATCTGTTTGGTTAGAAAACAGGCCGACACCGTCAAACGGAAGGTCCTGGGTTGAGGCCTGCATTTCCTGGGGCAGGCCGGTAGTCTGAAGCTAGGAGCTACACTGCATGACCACTGCTGAGTCGAACATTCGGGCAGCTGAATTGGCAGTATCCCAGGCCATCTGGAAAGAGGACCAAGCAGCCATGGTCCCTTCCTCCACCAGGGTGGCAAATTTCTGGCCTGCTTCCTGGGGCATGGAGTCCTTGAACTTGAGGAGAGAGCCCCACAAGTTAAAACTGTAGCGGCCCAAGAGGGCCTAGTGATTTGCCACCCTAAACTGGAGGCTAGCTGTAGAATAAATCTTCCAGACGAATAAGTCCAGTCCTTTCGCTTCTTTATTCTTAGGGGTAGAACTGGTGGGCCCCTGTTTGTCCCATTCATTGGCCGCTGACATGACCGACGAACCCAGTGGTGGATGAGTATATAAGTGCTCGAACCCCTTTGCGGGGACGAAGTACTTCTTTTCTACCCTTTTCGAGGTGGGTGGGATGGAGGACAGGGTCTGCCAGATGGCCTTGGCGATATCAAGGACCCCTTCATGAACCAGGAGCACAGCCCAGGTTGGGCAGATGCAGAGAGCATGTTAAAAAGCGTGTCCATCTGCTCCTCCATCTCCTCCACTTTGAGGCCCAATTTAGCCACCATCCTGTGGAGCAGAGCCTGATGCTCATGGAAATTGTCCGATGGGCTAGCCCTGGATGGTCCCGCTAGCTCTTCGTCCGGGGAGGAGGAAGATGACTGGATGGCCAGGGGGCCTCAGTGGTGTCTCCACCCACCGGGGAGTGCGGTCTTGGGGTGGGTACTTGTTCCTCATCTGAGGCGGTCACTGGGATGTCCTGCACCGAGCCCAGTGCCACAGGTGCCGGGGGCGCCAGCTGTGGTCTGTCTGATGTGGCGAATGAGGGCTGGCAGGAGTGGGGCACCGGCATGACAGCAACGCCCCATGTGTTCCAATATGGCCATTGGGTCGGCCACTGGCTTTGGTGCCAGGTTGGCACTGAGGCCAGTGATGCGCCCTCTGGAGCCCACTCACGCTGTCTGGGTGAGGGACTGAATTGTGCCTCCAAGCCCAAGAAATCGTCTCCTTCCGGTGACCAGGGTGGGGCTATGGAGGCTTGAGTCTGACAGTTCATGGTCACCGCCGGAGATCGGGACCAGTGCGACTCGTGTCCGGGGTAAGCAAAGCAGTGTTGCGTCTGGGAGCACGCTCGAGGTCTTGGCAACAGTGACCAACGGCAGGATGAGGACCAGTACCGGGGTGATAGACGACACCTGAACGAACCTCTGCACGACAACAGAGATTGAGATTGCGGTGCCGGCAACTCATAGCGGTTAGCCAGAGACCTGGGCCGACGTGGAGACCAAGAACATGGTGACCTCTGGCTCTGTCTTGGCTCCGGAGACTGGCGGCACTCACCTCTTCCTAGTCTGGGCAAAGTCCTTTCTCCCGGTACAGCCCTTTTTCCAGCTCAGGTGATAGCTAGGAGATTCCTCATGATGGCTCCTCCACTTTGTTCTGTTCCAACCATTTATATATCTTTTGCATAATGCGGGAATCCTTTGTCCCTCTGGGTTTCCACTTCCCCCTTCTCAATGGAAAAGCACTAGGTTAAAGATAGATTCCAGTTCAGGTGACATGATCACATATCACTGTAAGACTTCATTACCCACTTGCCAGCACACACATATACAGGAAGACTTACAGGTAAAACAAAGCCATCTGCAGTCAGTTGTCCTGGTTAATGGGAGTTATCAAGATTCCAAGCCACCATTAATGGCCCACACTTTGCATAATTACAATAGGCCCTCCGAGTTATATTTTATATTTTTAGTTTCAGATACAGGAGTGTACATTTATACAAATAGGATGATTACACTCAGTAGATTATAAGCTTTGTAATGATACCTTACAAGAGACCTTTTGCATAAAGCATATTCCAGTTACATTAGCATATTTTCATAAAATTATATAGAGTGCAACGTCACAGAGGGCTGGCAGGAGTGGGGCACCGGCATGACAGGAATGTCCCATGTGTTCCAATACGGCCATTGGTTTGGCCACTGGGTTTGGTGCCAGGTCGGCTCCGAGGCCGGTGATGCGCCGTCTGGAGCCCACTCGTGCTGTCTGGGTGAGGGACTGAATTGCGCCTCTGAGCCCAAGAAATCGTCTCCTTCCGATGACCAGGGCGGGGGTATGGAGGCTTGAGTCTGACGGTTCATGGTCACCACCAGAGACCGGGACCAGGCCAACTGGTGCCGGGGGCAGGCAAAGCAGTGTCATGTCCGGGAGCACCCTCAAGGTCTCGGCGACGGTGACTGACGGCAGGATGAGGACCAGTACCGGGGTGATAGACAACAACTAAGCGAACCTCTGCACGATGACGGAGATTGAGATCGTGGTGCCGGTGACTCATAGCGGCTAGCCGGAGACCTGGGCCGATGCGGAGACCAAGAACGTGGCAACCTCTGGCTCTGTCTTGGCTCCGGAGACTGGCCGCGTTCACCTGATTTGTGCAAGGCCTTTCCAGCGGGCTTGCCCTCACAGGGAGCCTTAGCCGGGTCCTTTGCCACACGCAGCAGAGGCACTGAGGACTCTCCTGGTGCTGGGCCCTTGGAGGGGGCCGGTTGCGCCATTTGCTTAGGCCCTTTACCGGAGGGGGTGGCGAGTCCATTCTTGGGGTGGAACCCCCCGGTGGCTGAACCGTTCAACGGGTCAAGAGTGGGCGTAATGCCCGAACAGAGTCCTTTGCCCGGAGCCCCTTGGTCAGACTTGGCTGATGCCATCTGAGGTGGATGTCGTGCTCCTTTTGAGTCCGGGGATGAAAGTTCTGGCAGATACGACAACACTCCTTTATATGGGTTTCCCCAAGGCACTGCAAACAACTTTTGTGCGGGTTACTAACAGGCATAGGCCTAGGGTGACAAGACAGCAAGTGTGAAAAATTGGGACAGGGGATGGGGGGTAATAGGAGCCTATAGAAGAAAAAGACCCAAAAATTGGGACTGTCCCTATAAAATCGGAACATCTGGTCACCCTACCTAGGCCTGTGTGACAAAGCTCTGTCCTTGACTCCATGGGTCCCACGTTTCCTGGTGGATTTTGCTAGCTTCAGAGGCTCACTGTGACCCTCCACGTAGCCCTTCTCTCTCTAGAGGCAAGGGTCACAGCTTACTGAGCCATTTTCATCATAAGCCAACAAGGGAGGTGAGGAGAAGCAACTCTCCCTCGCACAGTCTCTTTTGTCTTCCAGTCTCAGTGATTAATCAGGGAGGGGAGGGGGAAGGCCGGGCACACCCTCTATTCCAGGCTCCAGCCTAGGGACCCTAAAATTAGCAGCTATGGTAGCTGACTTGTTGGAAATAGGACGTGTACAATTCCCTGGGCCACTTCCCCACAGAAGCCCCCACTCAATATCTCCTTCACCGTTACCTCAGGGCCTCCTTCCTTGCACCTGATATGAATTTGTACTGCTTCGTTCCTCCAACAGCGCGGCTTCCTCCTATAGCTCCTGACACCTGCACCTCACTGACTAACTGGGAGGCTTTTAACTAGTTCCAGCCAGCCCTTGATTAGCTTCAAGTGTCCCAATCAATCTAGCTATCTCCACTGCCTTCTAGAAGGATCTTAATTGGCCCCAGGTGTCTTGATTAACCTGGAGCAACTGCCATTTGGTTACCATGGTACCAGGGATTTGTTTATCCTGGAGCTAACATACTTGTTCCTCACTACTTTACTGTAGCCATCTGGCCTTGCCCCATCACACCTGTTACACTACAAGCAGGGCTTGAAACCTGGAGATTGGGGCATGCCCAGCAGGGGCAAAGTCCCCGCTGAGACACTATCTAACGAAACACTTAACAGGTACTTAACTACTAACTAACAACACTTCAAACTATTTACAGGGAAGCACAAGACTAAACAGATGAATCATAGAATCATAGAACTGGAAGGGACCTCGAGAGGTCATCTAGTCCAGTCCCCTGCACTCAAGGCAGGACTAAGTATTATCTAGATCACCCCTGACAGGTGTTTGGTCCAACCTGCTCTTAAAAATCCCCAATGATGGCGATTCCACAACCTCCCTAGGCAATTTATTCCAGTGCTTAATCAGTCTGACCAGAAGTTTTTCCTAATGTCCAACCTAAACCGCCCTTGCTTCAATTTAAGCCCATTGCTTCTTGTCCTATCCTCAGAGGTTAAGAAGAACAATTTTTCTCCCTCCTCCTTGTAACAACCTTTTATGTACTTGAAAACTGTTATCATATCCCCTCTCAGTCTTCTCTTCTCCAGACTAAACAAACCCAAGCTTTTCAATCTTCCCTCATAGGTCATGTTTTCTAGACCTTTAATAATTTTTGTTGCTCTTCTCTGGACTTTCTCCAATCTTTCCTGAAATGTGGTGCTCAGAACTGGACACAAGATTCCAGTTGAGGCCTAATCAGCACGGAGTAGAATGGAAGAATTACTTCTTGTGTCTTGTTTACAATACTCCTGCTAATACATCCCAGAATGATGTTTGCTTTTTTTGCAACAGTGTTACACTGTTGACTCATATTTAGCTTGTGATCCACTATGACCCTTTCCACAGTACTCCTTCCTAGGCAGTCATTTCCCATTTTGTATGTGTGCAACTGATAGTTCCTTCCGAAGTTGAGTACTTTGCCTTTGTCCTTCCTGAATTTCATCCTATTTACTTCAGACGATTTCTCCAGTTTGTCCAGATCATTTTGAATTTTAATCCTATCCTCCAAAGCACTTGCAACCCCTCCCAACTTGGTATCATCCACAAACTTTATAAGTGCACTCTCTGTGCCATTATCTAAATCATTGATGAAGGTATTGAACAGAACCAGAACCAGAACCGATCCCTGTGGGACCCCACTCATTACGCTCTTCCAGCATGACTGTGAACAACTGATAACTACTCTCTGGGAACGATTTTTCCAACCAGTTATGCACCCACCTTATAGTAGCTCCACCTAGGTTGTATTTCCCTAGTTTGTTTATGAGAAGGTCATGTGAGACAGTATCAAAAGCCTTACTAAAGTCAAGATATACCACATCTACCACTTTCCTCCTGTCCACAAGGCTTGTTACCCTGTCAAAGAAAGCTGTCAGATTGGTTTGACACGATTTAGTCTTGACAAATCCATGCTGACTGTTACTTATCACCTCATTATCTTCTTGGTGTTTGCAAATTGATTTCTTAATTATTTGCTCCAGTATCTTTCCGGGTACAGAAGTTAAACTGACTGGTCTGTAATTCCCTGGGTTGTCCTTATTTCCCTTTTTATAGATGGACACTTTATTTGCCCTTTTCCAGTCTTCTGGAATGTCTCTCGTCTTCCATGACTTTTCAAAGATAATTGCTAATGGCTCAGATATCTCCTCAGTCAGCTCCTTGAGTATTCTAGGATGCATTTCATCAGGCCCTGGTGATTTGCAGACATCTAACTTATCTAAGTAGTTTTTGACTTGTTCTTTCCCTATTTTAGACTCTGATCCTACCTCATTTTCACTGGCATTCACTATAAAGAGAAACTGCTGACCACTTGTGAAGCAAGGGACAAAGGCGCGCCGACTGACCACCATGGGTGGTAAGAAGGAACTGGGAGGGCGTAGGGCCAGCAGCGCCTGATATACCGCGTCATGAGCACGTCACTCCAGAGGGCGCCACAGCCGGCCCTACAGGTACCGCTAGGGCAAAAGTCTCCGACAGCCGTGCATGTGGGCATGCGCACACCTACAGTGGAATCGACATGAGCAAGAACTCGAAGAAGAACCCAGGCTGGTGGGCCAGGTGGGTTCAGTGGTACCCCAGTCCCAGGCAACACCCCGAAGGGGGGGATACCCATCACACACCCCACCTCAGATAACACGGTGACCCCCTGAATGCCTTGTCTCCCAGATACTCCCAGACAGAAAGATGATAAATAATAGGATGGTGCACAGAGGCAAATAGAGGCTCGGTAGGAGGGACAGGGGAGAATGTTGAACCCAGATGTGTGGGGAAGGGGCACACAGAGCCTCTGGCCTAGGGAATCACACCATGCCCCTGTTGGGGTGGGGTGCAGCAGAGAATGGGATGGAAGGGAGAAACAGGAGGCATGAGGAGAAAGGGACATGAAGAGCCCCTGGCATGAAGGAAGGGGTGGGGGAGATGCAGAGAGTCCCTGAAATAGAGGGGGATGGAAGGGTGGCACCCAGGGAGCCTGGGGGCATTGCAAGGTGCCCCCAGTGTGTGCAATGAGCTATCCTACAGAAGCTGTGACATGAGAGAACCCTTGGTACATGTGGCATGCTACCAAAGTGCCATATCAGGCTCAAAACTGGTGTAGCACAGCATGCCAGCCAGCCTGTGGGGGCAGACAGTGACCAAACCAGACATTGCTAACCATCAGCCCAACAACTTGCTTTATCCCTCATCTCTGTATCGGATATCCATTCCCCCACCCATCTGTCTCGTCTTGTTAGCCTAACCTCTTCAGGGCACAGACTGCCTGTTGTGATGTGTTTGTATGGGGCCTGGCATGTGGGGGCCTTGATCCTGGGATATTCAGGCATTTTTGCAATATAAATAACCACTCTATGCACATGAAAGAGAATCTGGCTTGGGAACTTGCGACCCTTGTCTTTGAATTGGCAGGACTTCCAGCACCCAAAAGGGAAACCATTTAACCAGGAGCATCACTATAGAGACAGCCAGAGAAGGATCCTTCATGAGAATCCACAGCTCTCAAACCCAGGTCCATGGGTCCCCAGGCACCTTTTGCATCCAGGCCAGCCCCGGCAGCTTGCGCCTAGGGACTTGCGAGGAGACAAGCTTAGAGGCTGAACTCAGGAGCTCCTGCCCTGGCTACCTGGCAGACAAAGACCATATTCACATGGCTTGCCTACACTGCAGTCAAAGGTTTGATTGTGGACTGCGTAGACATACCCGCACAATCTTTAGTCTAGTGAGCGCTGCTAAAGTTGGTAATAAAGATGTAGCAGCATAGACCTGGCACAGGTTAGGAACATGGTGATCATAACCAGTATCCCTGGGGGGCTTGTACAGCCTGCGCTGAAGCCCATACTGCTGCATCTGCACTGTTATTTTTAGCCATGCTAGCTAGATTAAGGCTAGCTCCGGTATACGTACCCAAACTGCAATCACGCTGTATAGTGAGTCGGTGTGGCTCCCCTCCTGCCCAGCAGAGGGAGCACCCTTCCAGGCACCCGAGTGGGCGGAGCCACCGCCGCCTGTTCCCGCCCCCTGGAAGTCAAGGGGCGGGACAGGAAGTATAAAAGCAGGCTGCCCAGCCGCCACAGGGAGCAGACGTGCCGCCGGGAGCTCACGGCCGGGAGACCTCTGAGACCTGAGACCGTTGCCCTAACTGGCCGGACCTGCCCCGAGCCCACTCCGAGGAGGAGCCGCAGGAGCCCCCCCGCACCCGGTATTGGGAGGAGCCGTCGGGCCTGCTTCGCACCAACTACGAAGGCAAGGAGCCCCCAGAGCCCCTCCGCCCCTGCTGTTATCTGGAGGAGCCGCCTGAGCCCTAGTGGCCGGATTTCCCCGAGGAGCTGCCGGACCTGCCCCCAAGCCCCGGACCAGAGGAACCGATGCTGCTTGACTGACCCGAATCCGGCGTCACCAACGAGGTAGGCCCTGAGGGGGAACACGGAAGTAGCCCGGGGGTAGCCGACCCTGGTCAGGCTGTAGACACATGTGAGCCGATGTCAGTGTGTTTCGGTCAGGACACCCCACTGACTAGGGTTACCATACGCCCTCTTTTTCCCGGACATGTCCGGCTTTTCGGCAGTCAAACCCCCATCCGGGGGGAATTGCCAAAAAGCCGAACATGTCCGGGAAAATGGCGGCTCTGCTCCTCCCCGACTCTTCGGCTCTGTTTAAGAGCCGGGCTGCCCGAGCGCTACCGGCTTCGGGCAGCCCCCGTGCCTCCAGACCCTGCGCCCCCAGCCGGGCACTTCCCCTCCCGGGCTCCGGCGGCGCAGGGTCCGGAGGCATGGGGGCTGCCCGAAGCCGGTAGTGCTCGGGCAGCCCGGCTCTTAAACAGAGCTGAAGAGTCGGGGAGGAGCAGAGCCGCCGCGGCTGGATGCTCTGCTCCTCTTCGGCTCTGTTTAAGAGCCGGGCTGCCCGAGAGCTATTGGCTTCGGGCAGCCCCCGTGCCTCCGGACCCTGTGCCACCGGAGCCTGGGAGGGGAATTGCCCGGCTGGGGGCGCAGGGTCCGGAGGCATAGGGGCTGCCCAAAGCCCGAGCACTACCGGCTTCACGGTTTGCCGGGCAGCCTCCAGACCCTGCGCCCCCGGCTGGGCGCTTCCCCTCCCGGGCTCCAGCTGCGCTGGGGAAGCACCGACTGGGGGCGCAGGGTCTGGGGGCTGCCCGGCAAACCCTGAAGCCGGTAGCGCTGGGGCAGCCCTTTCCCCCTGGCTGGGAGTGGGAGGGAGGAGGGGGCGGAGTTAGGGCGGGGAAGGGGCGGAGTTGGGGCATGGCTAGGGGGTGGGGAAATGGGCGGGGCCAGGGCCCGTGGAGGGTCCTCTTTTTTTATTTATGAGATATGGTAACTCTACCACTGACCAGCAGCGGCAGTAACCGCTGCTAGGGCCCCGGGCTGGGACGCAGTGGAGTGGGTGGGCCTGCGTCCCTCCCTGCCACCCCCGCTCACGGGTGGCAAGCTTCCCCCTCACCCAATGCTCAGGTGTAGGAACCTGGGCCTACCAAACTGTGGTGTTGTTGCTCAGCCCCTGCACCAGAGGGCCTGAGCCCCTTAACTGGCTGTTGCTCAGCCCCTGCCTGAGGGCCTGGGCCCTGAACTAGCTGATTGTTTGCTCAGCCCTGCCTGAGGGCCTGAGCTCCCTGAACTTTGGGCCACTCAGCCCTGCACCGAAGGGCCTGGGCGCTGACTGTCTGTGCTTGTAGTGAGTCGGTGTGGCTCCCCTCCGCCCAGGAGGGTAGAGCCCCGACACAAACCTACTACAGCTGCCAACTGCAGCATAGACATAGTCATCCCTCAGACCGTGAAGGAGGCAAAACTTGGACGGGTCTGTGTTGATGGGATCTAGAGCGGGCTACAGCCAGCCCTCCAGTCCTCACTCAAAGGGGAAGTAATGTTTTTTTTCCCTGCTGCAAAGCACACAGGTCCCTAATAAATATATGGAGATATACCTATCTCATAGAACTGGAAGACACCTTGAAAGGTCATTGAGTCTAGTCCCCTGCCTTCACTAGCAGAACCAAGTACTGATTTTGCCCCAGATCCCTAAATGGCCCCCCTCAAGGACTGAAGTCACAACCCTGGGTTTAGCAGGCCAGTGCTCAAACCACTGCACTATCCCTCCCACCACAATCCCTGTACTGGTCTCAGTCAGTGAAGGGCAGCGCATGAGAATGGGACTCCCCCCTACACCTATAGAGTGACCAGACAGTAAGGGTGAAAAATTGGGACGGGGGTGAGGGGTAATAGGAGCCTATTTAAGAAAAAAACCCCAAAATTGGGACTGTTCCTATAAAATTGGGACATCTAGTCACCCTATACACACATGCCAACGCATGACTTGGACCATCCTGCAGTTTGCACAGATATAACATGGGCAGCAGCCTGGATTTTTAAAGATGATTGTTATTTACAATTGATTATTTTACAGAAGTACAATTCAGGGCGTTCTTACAGAGAATAAATAAGGAACTACAGAAAACTATACATGTGTATCATGTCTCTTTTTCAAATACAGAGCACTTGTAGAGAGCGGTTTTGGAATGAGTATTGGAGTTAGATCAAGCACTAGGCATTAGGAATGGAAGCCGCTATTTGACATGCTCTATACTGGGTTGAGCTATACAGCACAAGGACCCATTAGCCCCAGCAACGGGTCACAACATTGTTTCAGAGACATACTTTCTGCAGTTGGGGAGGGCAGGGAAACAGACATCAAGGTTCATTAAATACATAAGCTTGGTATTTACAACACAGACACATAGCAATAAATCATCCACATCAGTTAGATACTGGCCATATTCTCCTCCTTATCACCTCACTCAAGTCAGTGAATTTACACTGATGATGACTTACTGTTGGGAGAGGAAATCTGGCCTGTTGCCCTTTATGGACCTGCTTTGCAGAGATGCTGATCAGGTGTAGTTCGGCATGGTATCAGTGGGAGCTACAGGTGCTCCACACCTCTGAAAGGCAAGCTCTTTTATAAAGCTCTCCATGCTTCAATTCAAATTTGGGGCACATTGCCAAGTTGCACTAGGGAGGTCTATGGCCTGATTTCCCACTACTGTGCACCTTGTGTCAGTATTTATGTGTGCAACGTGTGTGCAGAATGCCACCAACTCCCAGTGGTTGTATTTCACACCCTCTATGCACGCAGTTAGCACTGGTGTAAATGGCAACACAAGGTGCCAGTAGTGCAGATTTGGACCTGCTGCATGCAATAGACATTTGCTCCATGTTATGCGAAAGGAGAATTTTGCACCTGTGGTTGCTAGGAAGCTTAACAATTATTAATAATACCTACTATATCATACACTTTTATAGCATCTTTCATCCCAAAGGACCCAAAGAGTTTTACAAACGTCTTTACAAACAGTATATACACACGAATCAGGGAAAGGCAGCAAGTGCTGGGGCAGAATGCAGCCAATATCACATCAACACTACACAATAGTTTAGGTCAGAAAGTGAAGGACAATAACCAAGTGAAACTGAAGAGGGAATTTAGGGAGGCAGAACGTTAAGATTTAGCTATTAGAGAGACAAGATCGATGAGGTAATATCATAGATATTACCTCATCTTGTCTCTCTAATATCCTGGGACTGATACGTCTACAACTACACTGCATACAAGATTTAGCTATGCTATCAAATCCAGAAATCCCTTTTGTTTGTCCTTGAAAATGCACCAATATTGCTGGTGATAGCATAGCACAACTTTTCAATCTGGGGCCCAATCCTGTTGCCATTGAGTTTTGCCATTGACTTCAATGGCCAAGACTTTTTATGGGGGGGGGGTTGTCTAAAGTTAGTATCTTAAATCCATATTTAGGTGCCTAAAGAAGTGTTCTGATTTTGAGAAATGCTACACTGCAGCTAGCAGTTCCACTGATCTCAGTGATTGGTGCTGGGTCCTTGTCACTTGGGGGGGGGAGGGGAAGAAATCCAGCCACTTCTTTAGGTGCCCCAGTATGGAGTTAGAAACCCAAGTGTGACAAGCCATTTTTTAAAATCTTAGTCCATAAGTGGTGATTGGAGTCCAATGTTTACTACTTCATGACTGCTGCTGCAAAGGGAGCCCCAAACATTGCTTGGGCTAGGTCAATCTGACACAGAGGGTCTGCTTGGTTTCATATTAATTTCTTGCAAATAGCTCAGTGTATTGTTGATCCTGTAACAAGTTCATGGCTACTCAGCACATTACAGTTGTCACCTTGTTGCAAACCATGGTCTCCTGCAGCTTGATGGGAACAGAACTCAGACGGTGGCTAGGGGAGGAGGAAAAGTCAGATTCCCTGTTATTGGAGCTACTGGAGAGTCTCTATTAACTTTCAGCAGTGTCAAATATATGACACATAGTTAATCAGTTTTGATTCTAGGCAGCCGAGGGCAGTGGTGCCACATAAACGCTAGCAAGTTCATTATGATACTTATTTAGAATCGAGACATTCTCCAGCAATTTAAAGATGATTGAGGTCAGTTTGGGGGCAGAAGTAACTGGACAGTTTCCTAATTAGCTGCTTAAACTTTATCCATTCTCTAGAAGAGTTGGTTTGAGCTGTGAGAGAAACACCAGAGGGGGAAAAGATGTTATTTCATTTGCCAACATCTTATTGGTGTGAATGGAAACAACTGTACACATCTAAATCTATGCATCTAAGCATGGGACCAGACCTGGCTCTGACAGTGAAACCAGTACTGGAGGCAGTTGCAAGGGTTTGAATTCTATATCACTTGGTCACAACCCCTGATAGTTTGGGATCCTCTGTGGTCATAGAAGGGACCATAAGGGTCATCCAGTCTAACCCCTAGCCAAGGTGCAGGATTTGTTGTGTCTAAACCATCCAGGGCTGATGGCTGTCCAGACTCCTTTTGAAAACCTCCAGTGAAGGAGCTTCCACAGGCAGTCTGTTCTATCGTCCAATTGTTCGTACAGTTAGGACATTTTTCCTGGGATTTAATCTAAATCTGTTGTGCTATAGTTTGAACCCATTGCCTATTGTCCTGCCCTCTGTGACAAGAGAGAACAACTTTTCTGTCTTTTTTAAGGCAGCCTTTTAAGTATTTGAGGACTGCTGTCATATCCCCCTTAATCTTCTCTTTTCCAAACTAAACATAGCCAGTTCCATCAACCTCAGCTCAGCCTTTGCATTCCATCCCTTGGATCATCTTTGTCGCTCACCTCTGGTTCCTTTCCAGTTTCTCTACATCTTTTCTATACATTGGTGACCAAAACTGGACACAGTACTCTGCTGGTCAGAATTTTTCAGTTCTGTTGCCAAGCTTTGCTCTTGAATACAGCACTGCAGATGAGCTCCTTTTTCCAAAACTGGAACAAAAAAAGCCCTGCTTGGCTTTCTGAAAGCAAACTCCAATATGTGATTTTGTTCCCCCTCTTCGGTTGATTCTTTTAAAGTGCCTGTAAAACTAAAGATATCTAACTTGCTGAAACCAAATGCAATGCTCTGCTCAGAAATGGTTCCAGGCTGCAGAGTTTGAATTCCACAGCAGATTTGGAACCATAGTTCCATTGTGGGCCCTATCTGTAACCTCATCAGTCTGTGATGCAGATAGCTGTAAAAAAGGGAGCCATCAGATGTGTTAAGAGTTCCTGACATGACATTTGTCTTGCGTTTGGGTTTGTTTCACATCTGTGCATGTGTTGGGGCGAGGAACAGACACTGAGTGGATTCCAGAGCCTTGGGTACATGGCTTACAGAACCAAGCTTTTTTTTTCTGTCCAGCCCATTCTGCATACTCTAACATAAGAACGGCCATACTGGGTCAGACCAAAGGTCCATCTATCCCAGTATCCTGTCTTCCAACAGTGGTCAATGCCAGGTGCCCCAGAGGGAATGAACAGAACAGGTAATCATCAAGTGATCCATGCCCATTCCCAGCTTCAGGCAAACAGAGGGTATGGACATCATCCCTGGCCATCCTGGCTAATAGCCATTTGTGATAAATGAAGAATAAATTTGATGGACACCCAGACAGCCAGTTAGCTATAAAATCCCTCTTGGTAGCTGTTTTCTACTTGCTTTACCTGTAAAAGGTTAAAAAAGCCCATAGGTAAAAAGAAGGGGATGGGCACCTGACCAAAAGAGCCAATGGGAGGGCTAGATCTTTTTAAAACTGGGGGGGAAATTTCCCTTTGTCTGTCTGTTGTTGCTCTCCGGAGAGAGGAGACGCAGAGCAGGAACAGGGCTGAACTATGTAGGATGCTTTAAGCCAGGTATGAAAAACCATCAGATCATACCTAGAGATTGCTTATCTGAAACCCCAGATATGTAAGTAAGTCAGGGAAGGACTAGGAAGACGCGATTAGGGTTATTTCTTTTATTTCTTATTGGCTTGTGGACTCCTCTGTGCTAACCCCAGGTGCTTTTATTTTGCTTGTAACCTTTAAGCTGAACCTCAAGAGAGCTATCTTGATGCTTAATTTTTGTAATTTTTTATTTTTGATCTAGCAAAAAGCCTAAGTTCCAGATGTATTTTCTTGCTTTTTGTTTTTAATAAAGTTTACCTTTTTTTAAGAACAGGATTGGATTTTTGTGTCCCTAAGAGGTTTGTGCACATGTTGTTTCATTAGCTGATTTCCTTTGTTTTTCTTTCTCAGCTCTTCCCCGGAGGGGGGGTGGTGAAAGGGCTTGAGGGTACCCCACAGGAAGGAATTCCCAACTGCACCTTTCTGGGTTCTCCAAAGGGTTTTTTTTTTTTGCATTTGGGTGGTGGCAGCATCTACCCATCCAAGGTCAGAGAGAAGCTGTAACCTGGGGAGTTTAATACAAGCCTGGAGTGGCCAGTATTAATTTTTAGAATACTTGCGGGCCCCCACTTTCTGCACTCGAAGTGCCAGAGTGGGGAATCAGCCTTGACACCATTGATGATTGATTGATGAGCCACTGATCCTTCATGAACTTATCTAGTTCTTTTCTGAACCCTGTTATAGTCTTGACCTTCACAACATCCTCTGGCAAGGAGTTCCACATGTTGACTGTGTTGTGTGGAAAAAATACTTCCTTTTGTTTGTTTTAAACCTGTTGCCTATTAAAACCTCCTCCTCTGACCCCACACCAACCCATCTCACACCTAGTGCCCCACCAATCTGCTATCAATTCCTTCTCTGCACCCTCCACTGGCTCCCTCTTCTCTATCACAGCCAAGACTGATCTCGCCACAAATTTGCACCAAAATAATTCAATGGCTTTTAATTTACATATTCTGTTATTTTGTGGCAGGTCATTGTGTGAACATTCATATTTCAAAAGAAAAGTATCTTGTTAGAATTTGCTGATCAGAAAGGTGTGAACTGAAACTGACAGGCTATTTCAGTGCAAGTTTGTGTGAAGAAACAAAAGTCACACAAACAGGTTAAGTCTGCTATCGTTGCCTTCAAGCTCATCTGAGCTGGGCCTGACTGCCCTGGGGACAACCACTGTCCTGTGTGGTCATGACATGCCTGCCCAGTGAGTGCTAAGTGGATGTACAATCCTACCAAACCAGAGTGGAAACAGCTTACACACCCTGTGCACAGAGGCATGTGAGCAAACCAGATTTCAGCCATATGGACTCAAATAGACGTAGAAGGGTGCCCTGCAGGCAGCCAGAGCATCCTCATCAGCAAATTCCTTTGTGGGACGTTATTGCCACTTGGTGGAAAATGCAAGTACTCCCAAGTCACCCACCTTACATATTTCTTCTAGGCTTCGTCTACACACAGACTTGTAGCTATTTAACCGTATGTTGTTAAACCAGGGAGGAGTGGAAGATTAAAGGAGTCTCCACTGGTTTCACTGCAAATTTCCCCAGTCCATGTCCAGAATTGCTCTAACTCTAGATCTAGCACCAGGGGACTGTGCTGTAGAAAATCAGCATCAGTGGGGGTGGGTTGCATTTCTCAGGATTATTTTTATAGCACTAAATGTGCAAATCAAATATGGGACACGGTCCCTCCCCCAGAGAGCTCACAGACAGATGCACAGATTCTGGGCTGGGCCTGATGGGTTCACAGTGCAGCTCAGGAGCTTGGTGCAAAGGTGGCTGGAGTCAGTGAATGCTGAGCTGGTCCCTAGGCACAACCCAGAGCACTCCTGCCTGAAAATCTGGGCTCAACTCTGCCACACTATTTAGCAGAAATACTGGGGGGGGGGGTGAGAAACCGTCCACTAAAATGAAAAGACGTAGCATGGACACAGATATGAGGTGGCATGATCAAGGCATACAAAACGATGAATGGTATAAAGAAGGTAGACCAGGCATTTCTAGTATCAGAGGGGTAGCCGTGTTAGTCTGAATCTGTAAAAAGCAACAGAGGGTCCTGTGGCACCTTTGAGACTAACAGAAGTATTGGGAGCATAAGCTTTCGTGGGTAAGAACCTCACTTCTTCAGATGCAAGTAATGGAAATCTCCAGAGGCAGGTATAAATCAGTATGGAGATAACGAGGTTAGTTCAATCAGAGAGAGTGAGGTGCTCTGCTAGCAGTTGAGGTGTGAACACCAAGGGAGGAGAAACTGCTTCTGTAGTTGGATAGCCATTCACAGTCTTTGTTTAATCCTGATCTGATGGTGTCAAATTTGCAAATGAACTGGAGCTCAGCAGTTTCTCTTTGGAGTCTGGTCCTGAAGTTTTTTTGCTGTAAGATGGCTACCTTTACATCTGCTATTGTGTGGCCAGGGAGGTTGAAGTGTTCTGATATCAGGAATGGCAATATACAAAAACCTGTAGTCTCAAAGGTGCCACAGGACCCTCTGTTGCTTTTTACAGGCATTTCTAGTTCCCCATTTAAATTGCAGACCTCATTGCCATAAGAGACCAAAAACTTACAAGGAATATAAAAGGGCTGGATATTTACATAAATCTTGAGAACATCTAAAATTACATTATACAGGTTTAAAATTGATAAAGGGTAAAACCCCTCCTGTTTCAGAATATAAGCCAACCACTAACTGGGAGCACTAGGAAGAAACTTCCCCTATAGGCACCAATACCACCTTCCTTTAATCACACTTGGTGATACAGCAGTTGCCTCAGTTTCCCCTTCCAACTCTGCCTTGACTTCTCTCTCACTTGGTTGAATAGTTTAACTTGGCTCTGCCTCTAAGTTAGGAAAACTCCAGCCCTTCTAGAGCAAACAAGTTCAGTGAGAGTCCAAACACCAAGAGCTCCAGTAAGCCAACTGCACTGCATGGGGCCAACAGCTCTCAGGTCTCAGCTATCTCCTATTCTTAACACAGGGAAGTAAGGGGAGACTTTCTCCCACCCTGACCCACAAAGCCCTCCACAACAGCCTGACAGGAAGCAGATGCTCACCCTAGGCTTCCTTCAAGCCCTGTGCCAATGTTCAGCATCACTTTCTTCACCCTCTGAAAAGCTCTCTGAACAAACTCCCAGGTAAATGAACTCCCTTGTCCTGGGGTTCCTCCCTCTCCAACAACCTTTAGCCATGGCCTCCACTGTGTCCCAGAGACCCACCAGCCATTTCTGTGTTCTCGGTGTCTCTTTCTTTCTTTCTGTGGCAAGCCCCACACAAGTCTGATCTCAGAGATAGTAAGGCCAGAAGGGACCACTATGAGCATCTACTCCAAACCCCAGCACAACACAAGCCATCCACACACACACTCCGGGCAATACAGAACTCTTATTTCCCTTTCCCAGCATGCACTGCAGCCCCACTACAATTCCCATGTGCCCGTGCTCCTCCCCCTCTCCCCGACTGCCAGTCCCACAATCCCTTGGTTCTTGAAAAGGATTGTGCCAAACCATAAATTTGTTGTACATGGGGCCAGAGCACCTTGGTAAAAGCGGCATGTCCCACTCCATGTCTTTGCACCTTCCTCTGAAGCAGCTGGTACTGGCCCTGCCGGGAGACAGGATCCTGGACTAGATGGATCCTGTTGTGCTCTAGTCTCCTGAGTCCCAGGCTAGTGCCCTAAACATTGGACCATCCCTCCTTCATCTGCCCTGCCTTCTTCCTGCCACTGATCCTCCACCATCTTGTCTGCACCATCCTCCCTCCATCATGCCAATCCTCCTCTTTCCCTTTCCCTCCTTCTAATCTGTCCAGCCGCTCTCACTATAGGACCTTTTTGCACATGCCTATTGCCTTCAACTCCCGCTATTGGCCTCCCCAACCCTGTCATGGGATGATTCTCCATGGCTGACTGGTTCCAGCACTTACTACATTCACCTTCACCGGTCCTTGTCCTCCTTGCACTTGGCTCAGATGCTGTCCTTTGCTCGGATTCCCTTCACTCCATTCCCAGGAGTCACATGCAGGAAGAGAACTCACGGCCTCTTGTCCCTGCTGTGAGAGCATCTCACTAGATCACTGGGTTTGATTTGTCATGCAGAAGCTGCTGGAGGAATTGGCTCAGTGACGGGAGAGCAGTCACACTTAAAAGCAGTGTTTGCAAATCTTTCCTAGTCCCTGCGTTACTCAGAGCTGAGGCCCAGCGACACTAGTATAAAGCGGAGTTTACAATTCAGGCCTCAGCACCATGTAAATGGGGCTCTAACACAGATTGGTGTGCCAGTAGGGATGGGGGGAATCTTCCTGTATTTTCTGATACCAAAAAATTCCCTGAGATTCCATTCTGTATTCCTACCCCCCATTCTGTGTCTCTGGCTTCCCTCTGGAATAAGCAGGAGTCACTTCACCAACTGTAAGCTGCAGGTCACTTACCATTGGACATTGTAAGTCACATGACCAGACTTGAGCGTAAAATGAGGTACGGCCACAAAGTAGGCTAGATCTGGAACCTGGGCAGTAAGGTTGGATGAAGTGATTGTGGCTCTAAGGTAAAAATAATGCAAGTGAGCATGTGCAGTATAAGGGTAAGGAACAGTCAAGCAGTGCTAGCCTGGGCTAGCTTGGGGCTGCTTCTCCTGGTAGCTAAGGATTAGGGAATGTTTGATGGTGAGCATGCTCAGTAGAGTTTAAAAATAGACAGTAGAAAAGAAAGTTTGGATAGGACAGTATAAAAGGGAGACGATCAGCAGGCAGTCAGGAGCCAGTGAGAAGAGCTGCTGGAAGGACTGCTAGATAGAAAGAAGGAGAGCGAGAATTTCAAAGGAACATTCTAAACTGGCAGGTAACCAGAACTGACCCAGCAGCAGCAGACAATGCAGTGAAATCACTAGTGTAGGCCTGTTAGTTTTAATTATAGTAGAGCATAAGTGTAGTTTAGTATTAGTATGTGTATGCTTAAGATGTCTGTATGTGTTTTAATTGTAATTTACCTATGTAAAATGTAAAGTGTAAATTAAGAACTGCTGTCAGCGATCTGTCACAGACTGGCCATCTGTGGCAAAGTGCATCATTTAGACTGTTTACTACTGCAGTTTAGATTCCCTTTAACTTGCAATAAGGAATTTTTATTCTTAGAATACCCTGTAGCAGGGATTATTAGTTATATTGATAAAAGATACTTCATTTTGGAAAAATAATATTGCCTTTGTCAATCATTTTATCGGAAGGTTATAGCCGTGTCATTTAGTGTTTTCCTTAACGGCCCTGGAAACCCATACCTTGGGAGGCATAGAGTAAGGGGGTGATAAGCAGGTTATTCTAGGGGTGCCCAAATCCAATTTTCAGGGTAACACCTCCATTCCCTAACCTAGCAAGGGCCCTGCCTATGTTACCTGATCAATCAAATCATGTTAGATGACAGTTCCTACAGTATAGAAGGGGGCTAGGACACTCTGGGAGTGTCTGTCACCAAAATGAGGGAGGTTTTTGATGAAAAACTGCAAACACCTAAGCCAGGGGTCGGCAACCTTTTAGAAGTGGTGTGCCGAGTCTTCATTTATTCACTCAAATTTAAGGTTTCGCGTGCCAGTAATACATTTTAATGTTTTTTAGAAGGTCTCTCTCTATAAGTCTATATATTATTAAATAAACTAGTGTTGTATTGTAAAATAAACAAGGTTTTCAAAATGTTTAAGATGCTTCATTTAAAATTAAATTAAAATGTTGATCTTACGCCGCCAGCCCGCTCAGCCCGCTGCTGGTCTGGGGTTCTGTTCACCTAGGCCGGCAGCGGGCTGAGCGGGGCCTGCGGCCGGGACCCCGGCTGGCAAGGGTCCAGCAGCCAGAACCCCAGACCGGCAGCAGGCTGTGCGTGGCTGGGAGCCCAGACTCAGCCCACTGCCGCTCAGAGGTTCCATCCACTGGCTCCTGCCAGCCAGGATCCCGGCTGCTGGATCCGCTCAGCCCACTGCCAGTCTGGGGTCCTGGCCCTGCCCACATACAGTGGGTACCTACTTTCTCCCTGGTTCTGGCCCATTCTCTTCCTCTCTCTGCACTGAGCTGAGGATGGAAGTGCACTGAGCACAGGGCTGGGGGTGAAGGGTCTGGCCAGGAGCTAGAATGAGGGAGGGGGCTCAGGGTTGGGGCAGGAGGTTTGGGTGTGGGGCACTTACCTGTGCAGCTCCCATTTGATGTGAGGGGTGCAGGTAGGAATGTGAGGGGGGCTGCAGGAGCTCCCGTTTGGTGCTCAGGGTGGGGGTGGGGGGTCTGGGGATGTGGGGGGGTGCAAGAGTCAGGGCAGAGGGCTGGGGGCATGTGAGGGGGTGCAGGTGTCAGGGCAGAGGGGGGACTGGGTATGTGTGGGGGTGCCAGAGTCAGGGTTGGGGTCGTGGGGGGGTGTGTGAAGGAGTCAAGGAGAGGGCTGGGTGTGTATGAGGGAGGTACAGGGCTCAGGGCAGGGGTCTGGGGGTGTGCAGGGCTCAGGGCTGGGTGTGTGTGGGGGGAGGTCAGGGGTCAGGGCTGGGTGACTGCAGGGCTCCAGGGGAGGGCGGAAGGCGGGGGAGGGTCTGGCGGCTTGCACTCAGCCGGGCGCTCCGGCCCAGAAGCGCGGACCCTGCGGCTTGCCACACCGGGAGAGTGGGGCTATTTGCCCACCCCGTGCACATGCCTATGCTTCTGCTCCCTGGCCCCTTGGGGGGGAGTGGAGGGCAGAGGAAAGTAGGCCAGGCTGGGCAGGATTTTTAATGGCATGCTGGAGTCCCGGCAGGCAGCAGCGTGCTATTAAAAATTGGCTCGCGTGCCATCTTTGGCACGCGTGCCATAGGTTGCCAACCCCTGACCTAAGCAATGCAAGAAAATACTCTATGTTAGAAGTTTATGGGGACCAACCCTTGCAGGGAAACCCTACCAAAACTCAGGACCCAGCAAGTCAAATTAGCCTTTGAAAGAAATCCCTTAAGTCTTGCTCTTTGTCATTCCTGAGCCTAGTCTCATTCCCATGCTGATCAGAGATCCCAGAAAGGTCCTTTAATTTATTTAAAGAAAACCATTTCATGGGAGAGATTAAACAGCTTTTAGCATGACTAAAGATTTGCCATTTGCCTTAACTTGCCCAAGACTGGAAGTGCTTTGTGCACAGAGACTGATTTTATGGCCATGGGGCCTGGGATCGCAGCTAAGGCTGAATGACAGATTTCCTTTTAATAGGAAAGAAAAATGCCAAGGAACTTTTCTGTTTTTTTGAATTGCAGGGAATACAGGAATGACAAATTTTGCTCTTGATGCAATTTTAATTATTTTCCTATCATTTCTTTGATGGTACTTGCTATTTGAATGGGAAAAATAAACAGAATATAGTGCTGATTGCTCTTTTATGTATAGACTCAGAAACTGTCTCCTCACATCATCACGCACAAAGGCCAGTCTACACTAGCTGAGAATATGTCACCACTAACTGTTGCTTGGAATGCATTAAGCTTGCAACAGCTTAGGACTGCAAACAACAGCTATCCCAAATGGTGATTCTACTAGCTGTTCGCAGTGTCTGGCATGAAGCTGTTAGCTTAGTGTTGGCTGCACCAGTGCAGTCTGCAGTATTTGGGTCCCTGTGTAGTTGGGAATGCACAAGCACTGAATGTGCCCAGGTTCAATCCATCCTCCCAACTCCACTCCATAATGCATAATTTCACCCAAGGAAATTACCCACACTCCCAGCAACATTGTGAGCCCCCAGAGGAGTCCTAGAAAGTAAGAGTGTAACACTGGCAGACCAGGTGCCAGCTCATGGCGAGGGCCCAGGCCTCACTGAACACTGACAAATACAGAGTTGGAAACCAGTCTGGCTCACCTGTATGTTAGTACGGTTAAAACAGATATTAGAGTTATAAGAATGTGTTTAGTTTATACTTTATGAAATGCTTGTAGGATGCTGCATGTCTTATCTCACTTATAATATCTGTATCCCATGTAATATTTAAGTATTTATTCTGTAACTATGGAAGTGTTTGCTATGAAACTGGGATACCCCCACCACCAGCAGGAGAGAAGCATTACCAAAGTGTGAAATACTAGTGTACCACAAGAGGTGTCATCTCCTGCCCAACAAAAGATCTACAGCCACAAGACAAGCCACAGTGGTACATCAGTGGACTTGTTGATTGCTCCCTCACACCCATGAAGAGGTGACGTGCACAAATGTTTGTCCCATCAGTTTGAACTCAGAGGCAAAAGGAATAAAAATGCTGTTTGGATGGACTCTGAGGGGTAAAGATTCCTAAACATAAGCAAAGATCCCCAGTTGGGTTAGCCCTAAAGAACATATAAAGCTTGCATATTATAGCAGCTATCATAATCTTTTGGCACCTGCTTTAACCTTGTAAATAACTCTTATTTCTTTTAATAAACCTTTAGACAGTTTATTACAGGATTGGCTACAAACATTATCATTAGTGAGAAATCTAGGGTGCACTTGACCTGGGGTAAGTGACTGGTACTTTGGGACTGGGAGTAACCTGAATATTGCTGTGATTTTTGGTGTAAGGGATCATCTATCACAGAGGCAGGCTTGCCTGGGTGACAAGACAGCCCTGAGCGCCTGAGGGGACTGTCTATGACTCCAAGTTAAGGCTGTTACAATGGTTTAGGAGTTCACACTTGTTATTTGGTTGATGAAATCTAAGTACAGAACATACAAGGAGTTTGGAGTTCCTGCCTTGTTTCTTAACAGACTGCCCGGAGGTTAGCACCCATATTTGAGAGTCATTCTAGACACCTTGGCAATTGGTACAACTGCAATTGCAAATCTTTCTGGGTGGTGATAGCCAAGATGGTTCTGATGCAAATAGAGCTGCTGTGTTGACATACCAGCTGCTGTCAGGACAAGTGAGGCAGACAACTATTTCACACAGCCCATGTCCCTGCAATGGTCACTTAGCATAGGCACAGCACCCATATACGCATGCCCTATCCATGCTAGGTTATAGTATACTGGAAACAGTGCTACAGGTTTGGGCATCTCAGTATGAGCGTATCAGACCAACTGTGTTCTCTGTTGAATTTCAAGGGCTGGTGTGTATGCAAATAACAGGCATCCTTGTAGGAAACAGAGGTGTATTCCATACTCTAAGGGTTTCACTTTCACACCCATTGCATCAGCAAGCCCCTTTGTGTACATTGACTGGAAACTGACAGAGCAAACAGCGCCAGTAGGGACGCGACCCCAATCATTCATGCAGCAACCAAATCTGGGGGATGCCAGGGGAGCACATTCATTCTCATAGAAGCTCCAACCATGGCTAGATTGGTCCCAAGTACTTTCGGCTCGAAATCCTTCCAGACCACAGCTGGGAGTCAGACAAAGCCCTAGAATAGAACATGCCATGCCAAGGGAGCTTCTGTGTCAAGATGGGGTGGGTAGGAGAGGAGCTATCATTAGTGGTAACTCCAGGCATTGTATTCACAACAAACAATATTATCATGGTACTCAAGGTTACTGCAGGCAGTGGTGGGTGCTGGCGGATGTCCAGAGCAGTGCAACATCCTGTTCCTTTACTTATTAAACCTCAAGGGGGGGGGGGGCATACATGGGTAGGGAACTGGGCGATTATGGCCATTTAACCTTTGAAATGAAATGTTTGTTCTAAAACGTCTCTCACCCTGATTCTCAGGAAATGCAGAGCTAGCACCTACCCCACAAATCTGGTAGCTGTAGGATTTCCCTACCCTGATAGCATGAACAGCAGATGCAGAATGCATTTCTCAGGGACATGAGGTCCTCTCAAGAGGCCGTGCCTGGGTCAGAAGAGGGCACCTCTGCTGTCCTCTAGATGGGTGGCTTGTCATTCCTCATTAGTCCTGCAGCAGATGCAGTAAACCATATGCTCCTCAGAAAGCAATGCCCCCATTGCAGTGGGAATGTTCACCTACAGCAGAATGCACATTCCAGCCCAGCAGCTGGCACATTGTACTACACAATGTGTTTGGGCTTTCCCCTGTCTAACGGGCTGTAACCAAACAAGGATGGGAGGAATCCAAACCAGGCAAATGCTAAATCCGTTGAGCCTGTCTGAAGCCTAAAAGTGTCCAGACCGGTTCAGTTTTCACTTTGTAATTGCACAACCCACTCTGCTTTAGTGGCAACTCCTGCATCACTGTGTTCCTTACCTGCATTCCCTGCACTAGGCACATCCCCCAAATACCCTCCCTTTACCAGGCACTTTCCTGGTGTGTGCTCCCATCCACAGATGCATTTCCAGCACACGCTCCCTGCACGAGGAGCCTCCTCATGGAGAACATGGACCTTACTTTTCCCCTTCCAAAATGGGAAAACAGAATCCTCTTTGACTGAATCCACTGATAAACAGGAACATGCCACATCTATCAATAACCCTTGTTCATCCTTTGTCATTCCAGAGTTAGCTTATCATATGAGCTATGGATTTGGTCTGATTTAGGCTTGGTTCCTTCTCACTTTTTTCTCCGCTTATGGTGGTTTTTTAATGTGCAGTAGAAGAAGCCCCACTGCCCAGGTTTTGTTGTGAGTCCAGGTGAAGTGGCTTCAGTTTTTACAGGTGGGTCTTCTGGGGGGGGGGGAGGAGGAGCAGGACGTGTGAGGGAAGCAAAGTGTCACTCTTCGCTGGCTGATGGTTGGAGGAGGCGGTGAATTTCCTGGAAGGAGGGGCGATCTTTCGTGTCTCGTCTCCAGCAGCTGAGCATTAGCTTGTAGACAGGATCAGGGCAGAGAGCAGGTTGGGGAAGGTATGTCTTCAAAACAAAACAGACATTACAAAAGCAGAGAGTTAATGGCATACTTAGACAGCCTGGAAGAAGAGCAAACTCACGCCAGGGAACTTGATTTCTCATTATGGAGGGGCCGGTGCCCATTGTAGAAAAAGAAAGCCAAAGGTCCCAGACTTATTGTGAACTGCATAATGTATTGGGCTAGAGAAATGGGACACTGAATGCAGAGGTTTGATTGTATCCCATTACCCAGCTAATTACTACTGTCCTCTGAACACTGGGAGTAGTCAGGATCGTGCTAGGGCTCAATCCTGTGCAGTGCAGAGGGTTCAGACCCAATCCAGCAAAATGTCTCAAACACAGAAAGCACGAGCCACCAAAAGCAGCTAGGGTATAATGGTGATGAAGTCTTTTGCTCCCAGCCTATTTACTCTTTGGCTCATGCTCTAACTCAGCCTGGGTCTGGGCTCCCAGTGCTGCAGGGGAAGGTTACACTGAATGAAAAAGTTTGCACTGGAATTTTAAAAAAATACAATGAAAGGAACTTTGTGGACTGGGGAATAAAGTCGAAACCTCCCATTCCATTATAATCCTGATTTGGATACACACACACACACACACACACACACACACCACACAACCCCACCACACATGCTAACTTCACCAAACCTTAACCCAGATGCCTGAAATTATCATAAGATGTATGCAGCTGCAGCAACAAAGACTGCAGGTCAGAAAACAGAATTTTCATTCTGCAGGAAATTTCAACACTTCAATATTTGTTTTCTTTCCAAATCGGAATGAAAGTCTAAATTTTCCACCAAATGGAAATTCCAAAACATCAAAATGTTTTTATTAAAATGAAATAATTTTACCTTATTGAATGTCAAAACAATATAAAATATTAAATATATTATATTTAATAGATATATAATATATTTTAATATAATATAAAAGTCAAAACAGTAAAATTGAAACAAAACATTTTGACATTATTGAAATTAAATGAGAAAGCTGAAATGATTCACTTAGAGATTTTTCCAGTGAAAATTTCATCAAAATGAACACATTCCTGTGAAAAGTTCTTATTTTAATTATACTGCATTTTCCAAAGGAAACCTATTAGCCAAAAAATTTCAAACAACTTTAGCAACAAAGTTTCACCAAAAAGATGTTTGCCTGAAATTGCAGAGAGGCTGAAACTTTGACTCTGATGGGTGTGAATCATGCTGAAAATACTCAGCAACGTATGTCATGCCAATGGGTGTTTCCATCTCCAAGCCATTGCTGTGCATGTTGGGTGGGAATGAAGCACACAGAATGCAGACAGAGCACATTAGCAGTGAGCCAGAATTCAGGATACAGAATTTGGGTACCATATACCTGATTAAGTGATACTTTGCTACTGTAGACCGGAAACAAGGGGCATATATTTTTGACAATGAGGGTGATTAACCAATGGAAAAATTTACCAAGGGCTGTGGTGGATTCTCCATCACTGACCATTTTAAAATCAAGATGGGATGTTTTTTCTAAGAGATCTGCTCCAGAAATTATTGTGGGGAAGTTCTGTGGCCTGTGCTACACAGGAGATCAGACTAGATGATCAGAATTGTCCATTCTAGCCTTGGAATCTTTGAAAAACTAGTGTGCCTGGGGGAGCAATGAAGTATAACTGCTCCCAGAAGGAAGGCACTAGGCAGTGTGGACTGCGATGACTTCAAGAAGTCAGGAGCCAGGGGAGTTTCTATTGCCAACACAGGTGTAGCTCAGTCTAAGGGATCTGATGGGGGGAGCTGCCAAGGTTGTCTTGGAAATCGTGCTCTTGATTTTGAAAGTTACTGACAACGTAACCCTGTGTGTGCTGGAAGTAGGGTGACCAGATGTCCAGATTTTACCAGGACTGTCCCAATATTAGGGGCTTTGTCTTCTTTAGGATCCTATTACCTCCCCCCGCCCCCCACCCAATCCCAATTTTTCACCCTTGTTATTTGGTCACCTTAGCTGAAAGGGTCCCACTTCCTCTATGTTTCTGGACATTCTCAAAGAACCTAGGCACAGAGAGGGCTCTGGAGGAACCTGCACTGGCATTTCAGTACTCTCCTTTTTCGTCTTTAAAGTGAGACCGACCTTAACGCTGAATTTTCCAGCCTCTCTAACATTGTATTTCGGTTTACATTGGAAACTGAAAGTTTATGGAGCTCTTCCTTTGAAGTTTTGATAGAAATTGCACTTTCAAGCTTAACTTATCCTTAACCAAGCTTTTTGTGGGCTGGTTATGTTGAATGAGTTCCTCCCCACCGACCCTGAATTAATTATTTTCTATCCCGTCCTGGATGCATTTCCCCACCACATTTCCTACCTGCCGCCCCTGATCCCTGAAGAATTCTCCGGTATTCTCAATGACCTGTTCATCTGACAGCTGGGAATACGGTTGCTCTCGGCAAAAAGTGAAGGTCTCCCATAGTGTCACCCCAAAAGCCCAGACATCACTGCTGTAGTGAATTTTCCCTATGGGTGAAAGCAGAGATAGGAAGCTCAGGATTACAGATGTGTGTGCATGCACACAAACACACACACTCTCCCCTGCTCCCCCCATAGCCAATTCCTCTTCCCTCATCTCAAAGAAAACATTCAGCTGGCAACAACAGAAACCACTGGAGGCACCAAGACATGTTTCCTGATCTTGTTCACATTCAGATTTATTCATGATCTGTGCCATGCTGTCTGGTGTAGCCACAGGCACCAACTTTCCAAAGTGCTGGGAATGCTCGACCCCCTGGCTTCTACCCCAGGGCCCTTCCCCCTCTCCACCCCTTCCCCGCAAGGCCCCACTCCTGCCCCACCTCTTCCTGCCCAGGTCTGCCCCCAAATGGTAGCAGAGATGTAGTAATCTGCCAGTTTCCCAAAAAAATCGCTCAGAACAACATAAGAATGGCCATATTGGGTCAAACCAAAGGTCCATCCAACCCAGGATCCTGTCTACTGACAGTGACCAATGCCAGGTGTTCCAGAGGGAGTGAACCTAACAGGTAATGATCAAGTGATCTCTCTCCTGCTATCCATCTCCACCCTCTGACAAACAGAGGCTAGGGACACCATTCCTTACCCATCCTGGCTAATAGCCATTAATGGACTTAACCTCCGTGAATTTATCTAGTTCTCTTTTTAAACCCTGTTATAGTCCTAGCCTTCACACCTCCTCAGGCAAGGAGTTCCACAGGTTGACTGTGCACTGTGTGAAGAAAAACTTCCTTTTATTTGTTTTAAACTTGCTGCCCATTCATTTCATTTGGTGGCCCCTAGTTCTTATATTAGGGAACAAGTACATAACTTTTCCTTATTCACTTTCTCCACACTGCTCATGATTTTATATACCTTTATCATATCTCCCTTACTTAGGGTGACCAGACATCTCGATTATATCGGGACTGTCCCGATATTTGCTTTGTTTTGTCCAGGTCCGACTGATGTGCAGTTCGGGACACTGGACAAACAGGCAATTTTGCCCTCCTGTAAGGGCTCTCGCTCTACCCCCACCCCGACTCCGCCCCTTCTTCCCCCATTTGCCTCCTGTGACGGAGCAGGTGAGCAGGGCAGATTTGACCTGGGAATGTTGCAGGGGGATTGCAGTGAGGAGGGGGGACTTCCCTGAAGGAAGCTACCTGAGCTGTAACCTGAGCCAGGACGGGGGTGGGGAGAATTAACACCTTCTGCCCAGGAGACTGAACAAAGGAGAGGAGCAGCAGGAGGAGTTTTGAGTTTAGTTTCGGTTTTGGGCTGGTGGTGCAATGCAGGGAACCCCAAGCTGGGGTCTAAGCTCCCTGAACCTCCCAGAGGGACCTAATTGAGGGGGTTCTGGTCGTACCTACACGCTCTGCTTGAGGACTGTGTTCCTGTCCTTAAATAAACCTTCTGCTTTACTGGCTGGTTGAGAGTCGCAGTGAATCTCGGGAAGAGGGGTGCAGGGCCCTGACTTCCCCACACTCCGCAACAACTGGTGGCAGCGGCGGGATCTACTGCACCCCGTGGATGGCGCTTCCTGCAGTAAGTGACTGGGGAGCAGTAAAACGAAGGGGGATTGACGGGGACCAGGCGTGCTGAAGAGTGAGAGAGAGACAGTTATTACCCCTGGGAGTGTGTGACCAGCGAGAAGGACTTTTGCAGTAACAGGGTCCCCCGGGGGGATCGCAGCGAGTGGTCCCAGGGGCGAAGGAGTCTGCAGCTCAACCCTGGCAGAGAGGTGGTGACCTCGAGAAGGGCTGGCACACTCAGGGGCCCCCTGGGAACTGTGGGGAGCTGTGAGCACACAGGCCGGTGAGTGGCCAGCAGGAAGATGTATGCCAAGTGGCTTAAGAGCGACCTGGTGGAGCTGTGCAAGCAGAGGGGGCTGTGCATTGGGAGGCTCACCAAAGAACAGCTCATTGCCCGGCTGGAGGCGGAAGATCGCGCGAATGAACTGATCCCTGTGTCTCAGGGAAGCAGCCTGGCAAATGCAGCGCAGGCACCAGTGTCTGTCCCAGCTGGGAGTGGTCAGCCGGCTGCTGAGGGCTTCCCGAGACCCCTCCTTCCTATGCCTAGGGGAAGGGTGGGGAGGAGCCCAGCAAATACCGAAGGCGCCGGGACCCCCCCGGCCAGCAGGGGACCCTCCCGGCGAAGCTCGCCGGCCAGCAGAGGATCCTCCCGGCGACGTTCGGCATCCGTGGAGCGGAATTGGCTGGAATGGGACAAAAAAGCTAAAACTGAGAGAGCTGGAGGATCGTGAACAACAGAGACAGCGTCAGCATGAACGGGAGGAGAAAGAGAGACAGAGACAGGAGAATGAGAGACAGCGTCAGCATGACCTGGAACTGGAGAGACTGAAGGGCAGCGATCCCCCGGCTGCGGTGAGTGAGGACTGCAGGACTGCACGGAGCTTTGATAAGTGCATCCTGGCCCCACGCAAGGAGGGGGAGGACATGGATGACTTCCTGGAGGCCTTTGAGACGGCCTGCGAGCTGCACCGGGTTGATCCCGCGGACAGACTCCGGGTCCTTACCCCCTTACTGGACCCCAAAGCCGTGGCATTGTACCGCCAACTGGGAGAGGCAGAGAAAGGGGACTACGAACTATTCAAAAAGGCCCTGCTACGTGAGTTTGGGCTGACTCCTGAGATGTACCGGGAAAGGTTCCGGAGTCAAGATAAAACCCCTGAGATCTCATATCTGCAACTAGCCGTCCGCATGGAAAGATACGCCAGCAAGTGGGCTGGTGGGGCCCAGACGAAGGAGGACCTGATTAAACTGCTGGTACTGGAGCAACTGTATGAGCGGTGCCCATCCGACCTGAGGCTGTGGTTGGTGGACAGAAAGCCAGAGAACCCGCGACACGCAGGGCAGCTGGCTGATGAGTTTGTAAAGAGCCGGTCAGGAGGTGGCAGGGAGGAGCCCCAAAGGAACAGGCCCGCCGCGATGCAGAGAGAGAGTCACCCTGGGACCTCCCAAAGGGGGAATATGGGGAATCCCCTCCCACGGGGAATGCCCAGCGTCAGGGACAACCGACCGGCTCGAGGGGACCCACGGGACATGAGCTGCTATTACTGCGGCCGAAGAGGCCACGTTCGGGCCCAGTGCCCCAAGCTCAAGGACAGACTGAGCAGACCGAACCCGCACCGGGTTAACTTGGTAGAGGCCCAGACGGACGAGGGGCAGGCTTCTCACGCAAGAGGGGCTGGCAGCTTATCAACTGCTCAAGAGAGAGAAGGGCCCCAGGCCAGCTTCTCTGGGGGGCCAGATGCTCCGGATTCAAAGTTCTCCGTTTACAGGGTTGGCGCGGGGCTGTCCCTGCGGAGCGAGTGCCTTGTTCCCCTGGAGGTGGATGGGAAGAAAGTTTATGGATACTGGGACATGGGCGCAGAGGTGACACTGGCCCGGCCCGAGGTGGTGGCCCCAGATCGGGTGATGCCCAACACCTTCCTGACCCTGACCGGGGTGGGCGGGACCCCATTCAAGGTTCCCGTAGCGAGGGTACACCTGAAATGGGGGGCCAAGGAGGGCCCCAAGGACGTGGGAGTGCACCACCATTTGCCCACTGAGGTGTTGATGGGGGGGGACCTAGAGGACTGGCCAAGCAGCCCCCAGACCGCCTTAGTCGTGACCCGTAGCCAGAGCCGGCGAGGGGCACTACGCCCTGACCTTGGGAAGGATGTCCCACCGGAGGCACCGAACCCTTCCCGGGTGGGGAGGGAACACCCAAGGACAGGCCTCGGGGTGGCTGGGGCTTCCGACCCAGCCGACGAGAGGGAGCAGGTCCCCATCCCTTCCCCAGCCGCCGAGTTCCAGGCCGAGTTGCAGAAGGACCCCTCCCTGCGGAAGCTAAGGTGCCTGGCTGACCTCAGTGTGGTACAGACCATGAGGAGAGGATGCAAGGAGAGGTTCCTGTGGGAGAAGGGGTTCCTGTACCGAGAGTGGGCTCCCCCAGGGGAAGTGGAGCCGTGGGGGATCAGGAGACAGCTGGTGGTTCCCCAGAAGTTTCGCCACAAGCTACTGTACCTGGCCCATGACATCCCTCTCGCAGGGCACCAGGGGATCCGGCGCACCAGGCAGAGGCTGCTACAGAACTTTTACTGGCCCGGGGTCTTCACCAACGTCCGGCAGTACTGCCGATCCTGTGACCCCTGCCAGAGGGTGGGAAAGGCCCGGGACAAGGGGAAGGCAGCATTGAGACCTTTGCCCATCATAGAGGAGCCTTTCCAGAAGGTGGCCATGGACATAGTGGGACCTCTCAGCAAGACGACCCGGTCTGGGAAGAAATACATCCTGGTGGTGGTAGATTTCGCCACCCGCTACCCCGAGGCAGTGCCCTTATCGTCCATCGAAGCAGACACTGTGGCGGATGCGCTGCTGACCATTTTCAGCCGAGTGGGGTTCCCCAAGGAAGTCTTGACGGACCAAGGGTCCAGCTTCATGTCGGCCCTACTCCGGTGCTTGTGGGAGAGATGTTGGGTCCGGCACAACTGGGCCTCAGCATATCACCCCCAATCCAACGGGCTGGTGGAGAGGTTCAATGGGACGCTAAAAATGATGCTGAAAACATTTATGAATCAGCACCCGCAGGACTGGGACAAGTACTTACCTCACCTGCTGTTTGCGTACAGGGAGGTACCCCAGGAGTCTACCGGGTTTTCGCCTTTCGAACTGCTATATGGAAGGCGGGTAAGGGGGCCCCTGGACCTGATGAGAGACGAATGGGAGGGGAAGGCCACTCCTGACGGAGAGTCGGTGGTGGAGTATGTCCTGACCTTCCGGGAACGACTTGCCGAGCTCATGGGCCTGGCCAGGGAGAATCTGGCCAGAGCCCAGAGGAAGCAGAAGGTCTGGTATGACCGCACAGCACGGGCCCGCGCCTTCGCCACTGGGGATCAGGTGATGGTCCTCATCCCCGTGAGGAAAAACAAACTCCAGGCCGCCTGGGAAGGGCCCTTCAAGGTTGTCAAGCAACTAAACGAGGTAAACTATGTGGTGGAGCTGTCAAACCGGGCACACCACCACCGGGTGTACCATGTGAATATGATGAAGCCATATTATGACAGGGGGAATATGGTGTTGGCCGTGTGTGGACATTGGGAGGGGCAGGGAGATGACCCTTTAGTAGATCTATTCCCTGGGACAAGAGTTGGCTTCCCCCTGGAAGCAATTCCCCTCTCTGATCGGCTAACCCCTGCCCAGCGAGCTGAGATCGGAGGGGTGCTGCATCTGTACCAACAGCTGTTTTCCAACCAGCCTGGACGCACTAATCTGACTGTCCACCGGGTGCAGACAGGATCGCACCCGCCTATAAAATGCTCCCCCTTCCGAGCCACAGGGAAAACTGCTCAGGACCTGGAAAGAGAGGTCAATGACATGCTGGCTTTGGGGGTGATCCAGCCGTCTTCCAGCCCTTGGGCCTCGCCGGTGGTGCTGGTCCCCAAAAAGGACGGGTTGATCCGGTTCTGTGTGGACTATCGGAAGCTCAATGCCATCACTGTAGCCGATGCCTACCCCATGCCCAGGCCGGACGAGCTCCTAGACAAGCTGGGAGGTGCTCGGTACCTTACCACCATGGATCTTACAAAGGGCTATTGGCAAGTGCCGCTGGATGCAGATGCCAGGCTGAAATCGGCCTTTGTCACCCCTCTGGGGCTCTATGAGTTCCTGACCCTGCCCTTCGGCCTCAAGGGAGCGCCGGCCACCTTCCAGCGCCTGGTGGATCAGCTACTGAGGGGGATGGAGAGTTTTGCCGTGGCGTATATCGATGACATCTGTGTCTTTAGCCAGACCTGGGAGGACCACATATCCCAGGTTAGACAAGTGCTGGACCGACTCCAGAAGGCTGGGCTGACCGTAAAACCGGAGAAGTGCAAGGTGGGGATGGCTGAGGTATCCTACCTAGGCCACCGGGTGGGAAGCGGCTGCCTAAAGCCGGAACCAGCCAAAGTGGAGGTGATCAGAGACTGGCCCGTTCCTCAGACCAAAAAGCAGGTCCAAGCCTTTATTGGGATGGCAGGGTACTATCGGAGGTTCGTGCCCCACTTTAGCGCCATAGCCGCCCCCATCACTGAGCTGTGCAAGAAGGGGAAGCCAGACAAAGTGGTCTGGACCGAGGAGTGCCAGGAGGCTCTCCGGGCGCTGAAGGAGGCTCTGGTCAGTGGCCCAGTTCTGGCAAACCCAGACTTTGACAAGCCCTTTATGGTGTTCACCGACGCCTCAGACACAGGACTGGGGGCGGTGTTAATGCAGGAGGATGAAAAGGGGGAGAGACACCCCATCGTGTACCTGAGCAAGAAGTTGCTACCCCGGGAGCAGAACTACGCGGCCATCGAGAAGGAATGCCTGGCCATGGTGTGGGCCCTCAAGAAACTAGAGCCATATCTCTTTGGGCATCACTTCACCGTGCACACCGACCACTTTCCCCTGACCTGGCTGCACCAGATGAAAGGAGCCAACGCCAAGCTCCTGAGATGGAGCCTGCTCCTGCAGGATTATGACATGGACGTGGTCCATGTGAAGGGACGTGACAACCTGATAGCGGACGCATTGTCCCGGAGAGGGAGCCCTGAACTTCCCCAGGTCACTGGTCAGAGTGACCCCGCTCAGTTCAGTCTCGAAGGGGGGAGAGATGTGACAGAGCAGGGAGCAGGGCAGATTTGACCTGGGAATGTTGCAGGGGGATTGCAGTGAGGAGGGGGGACTTCCCTTGAAGGAAGCTACCTGAGCTGTAACCTGAGCCAGGAACGGGGGTGGGGAGAATTAACACCTTCTGCCCGGGAGACTGAACAAAGGAGAGGAGCAGCAGGAGGAGTTTTGAGTTTAGTTTCGGTTTGGGCTGGGTGGTGCAACGCAGGGAACCCCAAGCTGGGGTCTAAGCTCCCTGAACCTCCCAGAGGGACCTAATTGAGGGGGTCTGGTCGTACCTACACGCTCTGCTTGAGACTGTGTTCCTGTCCTTAAATAAACCTTCTGCTTTACTGGCTGGTTGAGAGTCGCAGTGAATCTCGGGAAGAGGGGTGCAGGGCCCTGACTCCCCCACACTCCGCAACAGCTCCCTCCCCAAATCCCCGCCCTGGCCCCGCCTCTTCCCCAACCACGTGACATTCCTCCTCCCTCCCAGGCTTGCCACTGTAATGGCGGCAAGCTGGGAGGGAGGGGGTGGTGGTTGGCTTCCAGTTCCTGGAGCTGGTGAGTACGGGCACCGGGCGGGCAAGGGGGCTGCTCCCCCAGTAGGGAGATGGGGGGCTCCAGGGCTCCAGACCCCAGCAGCGGCGGGGGAGAGTGGCTCGGGGCCACTCGAGTGGCCATGTAAAGTTTATCGGCTCGGGGTGGACCCCGGCCAGTCCTCGCCCCTGTAGGGGGGTGGTAAGGAGCCGAGTCCTCCCCTCCCACCCTGTCCTGGCTCCTCAGCTGAGCCCCCCCGTCTCCCTCCTGGGAGCAGCCCCCTTGCCTGCCCGCCTGGTGCTTCCAGCTCCAGGAACTGGAAGCCGGCCATCACCCCCTCCCCTCCAGGCTTGCGCCGGCATTACAGCTGCAAGCCTGGGAGGGAGAAGGAATGCCGCTCAGCTGAGGAGCCAGGACGAGCGGGGAGAGGGGACTCAGATCCTTACCTGGCCTGCGGCGGCTGGCGGAACATGCTGGTGCGGGGTGAGGACGCTACCCCCCCTACAGGGCAGGGCAAGGAGCAGTCTGAGGTCCTCCCACCCCCCCCAGCCAATAAACTTTGCGCGGCCCTGAGCCGCTCTCCCCTGCCGCTGCCGGGGTTCGGAGCCCCGCGCCTCTCCCACTTGGCTGCGCTCCAGCAGCTCCTTCCCTACGGGGCGGTGGGACGCCCCACATGTGCCCGGGGCCTGCTAATTCCCCCGGCACCTGCAAAACGCCTTCTCCCCCCCCCCCCCCACACACACACACTTTTTTTGTTGTTGTTGTTTTTTTGCTCCGTTCTCCCCCCCGCGTCCCGATATTTCATGTCAGTAATCTGGTCACCCTACCCTTAGTCTCCTCTTTTCCAAGTTGAAAAGTCCCAGCCTCTTTAATCTCTCCTCATATGGGACCCATTCCAAACCCCTAATCATTTTAGTTGCCCTTCTCTGAACCTTTTCTAATGCCAATATATCTTTTTTGAGATGAGGGGACCACATCTGTATGCAGTATTCAAGATGTGGGAGTACCATGGATTTATATAAGGGCAATAAGATATTCTCTGTCTTATTCTCTATCCGTTTTTGAATGATTCCTAACCTCCTGTTTGCTTTTTTGACTGCCGTTGCACACTGCATGGAAGTTTTAGAGAATTATCCACGATGACTCCAAGATCTCTTTCCTGATTAGCTGTAGCTAAATTAACCCCCATCATATTGTATGTATAGTTGGGGTTATTTTTTCCAATGTGGATTACTTTACATTTATCTACATTAAATTTCATTTGCCATTTTGCTGCCCAATCGCTTAGTTTTGTGAAGAACAGGAGGACTTGTGGCACCTTAGAGACTAACAAATTTATTAGAGCATAAGCTTTCGTGGACTACAGCCCACTTCTTCGGATGCATATAGAATGGAACATATATTGAGGAGATATATATACACACACAGACAGAGAGCATAAACAGGTGGGAGTTTATGCTCTCTGTCTGTGTGTATATATATCTCCTCAATATATGTTCCATTCTATATGCATCCGAAGAAGTGGGCTGTAGTCCACGAAAGCTTATGCTCTAATAAATTTGTTAGTCTCTAAGGTGCCACAAGTCCTCCTGTTCTTCTTTTTGCGGATACAGACTAACACGGCTGCTACTCTGAAACTTTTAGTTTTGTGAGATCCTTTTGAAGTTCTTCACAGTCTGTTTTGGTCTTAACTATCTTGATCAGTTTAGTATCATCTGCAAACTTTGCCACCTTGCCCCTTTCTCCAGATCATTTATGAATAAGTTGAATATGATTGGTCCTAGGACTGACCCTTGGGGAACACCACTAGTTACCCCTCTCCATTCTGAAAATTTACCATTTATTCCTACCCTTTGTTCCCTGTCTTTTAACCAGTTCTCAATCCATGAAATGATCTTCCCTCTTATCCCATGACAACTTAATTTACGTAACAGCCTTTGGTGAGAGACCTCGCCAAAGGCTTTCTGGAAATCTAAGTACACTATGTCCACTGGATCCCCCTTGTCCACATGTTTGTTGACCCCTTCAAAGAACTTTAATAGATTAGGAAGACATGATTTCCCTTTACAGAAACCATGTTGACTTTTGACCAACAATTTATGTTCTTCTCTGTGTCTGACAATTTTATTCTTTACTATTGTTTCAACTAATTTTACTAATAATTCTGGGGATCTCAATCTTTCTCTCTATCTCTAGTTATTCTGCCTTGTTAGAATCCAAACAATCCAGAGATTAAAGGATCTTTCTTTGAATCCATATTTATAATTTCTTCACACCAGAAAGCAAGATCATAAAATCATAGGACTGGAAGGGACCTCGAGAGGTCATCTAGTCCAGTCCCCTGCACTCATGGCATGACTAAGTATTATCTAGACCATTCTTGACTGGTGTTTGTCTAACCTGCTCTTAAAAATCTCCAATGATGGAGACTCCATAACGTCCCTAGGCAATTTATTCCAGTGCTTAACCACCCTGACAGTTAGGAAGTTTTTCCTAATATCCAACCTAAACCTCCCTTGCTCCAATTTAAGCCCATTGCTTCTTGTCCTATTCTCAGAGGTTAAGAAAAACAGTTTTTCTCCCTCCTCCTTGTAATAACAATTTTCAAGTATGTTAAAGGTTATCATGTCCCCTTTCAGTCTTCTCTTTTCCAGACTAAACAAACCCAATTTTTTAAATCTTCACTAATTGGTCATATTTTCTAGACCTTTAATCATTTTTGTTGCTCTTCTCTGAACTCTCTCCAGTTTGTCCACATCTTTCCTGAAATGTGGTACCCAGAACTGGACACAATACTCCAGCTGGGGCCTCTCTACCCATGTGAACTTTTCCTCTGATGAGGATGAGTGAAGAAAGCACTTAGCCTTTTGACCTCTGACCATCATGCATAATTTGCTTTGAAATTAGCATTTTCTGTTAAAGTCCTTAAGTCCTTCATTAGCATTTCACAAGATTTCTTGGGTGGATTATTTAGTCTCAGGATATACACCATGTAAATGTTTGCTTTTACATTACAACAGGAACAGATACGTGAAAATGATACATGTAACATTCCACTAGTTTTCATGAAGTTTAAAATCTGAGGACACATCTAACACTTTGATCTACTAACACACAAGTGAACTGGCTTGGGGTTCTGACCTGAGCTGACACCTGGTTTGCCAGCATCACAATCTGCATGTGGAACTCCTATTTGCAGAGGGAGAGAGAGCTGAATGGAATTGGGGTACATAGCTCTTAGAGCACCCGTCCAACAGAATTACGTTTTTCTCCAACCTCAGCTCTTCCCTCCTTCTCCCTCTTTTCACAGATCTTTAGGCCAGGAGGGCCCCATCATGACCCAGCTCATCTGAGCTTCACAGGTGAGAGATCCCTGCCTGGAGTTCAATAGCCTGTGACTGAGCTACAGCAGATCTTTCGGAATGAGACCCATTTACCACAGCCCTAAGTGAGCTGCTCCGGTGGTCGATCACCCTGAGCATTAGAAATCACACCTTGTTTTGCTCCATGTCACATGAACAAAACCACTGCTGGGCATCTCTCTCCTGGTCCAGAGGTTTCATCTCTCCAGGGCTGGTGACATTAAGTTGCTAGTAGGGCCGGCTCCAGGCACCAGCTCCTCAAGCAGGTGTTTGGGGCGGCCGCTCCAGAGAGGGGCGGCAGTTCCAGGTATTCGGCAGCAATTCGGCGGATGGTCCCTCACTCCGCCAGGGAGTGAAGGACCTCCCGCCGAATTGCCGCCACAGATTGCGATCGTGCCTTTTTTTAGATCGCGATCGCGGCTTTTTTTGTTTTGTTTTGGCTGCTTGGGGCTGCCAAAACCCTGGAGCTGGCCCTGATTGCTAGGGGAGGGCTCATGCCTTGTGAACCCACTCCCACCAGCAACTCATCAGAGCCAGGGTCTGGTAAGCTTCAGGACACATGTTTGGCCAGGCTTTTATTAACTTTTACAACGGGGAGTGCGCAGAAACTATGAGGTAAGTCTGCTACAGTCTCTTGAATTGTACTTGTGTAGGCAATGGGAGCCTTATGCATAGGTCTTAATAGTTAGCAGTAGGGTCCTTGGTGGGCTGGGTGGCCTAGTGGTTAGTATCCACTCAGTCATTGGGTAGCGGTAGGGGAGCTCAGACCTGCCACTCCACTGGTCTCTGACCCTGGACCCTAAGAGTGTAATCTGCATTGACCCCGGGGGGTGGGCAAGTTACCCTCCCTGGGGACACTTCCTGCCACTGCTCCCTTTGCTTCTGATCCTGGGTAAGGAAAAAGAAAAAAGGAAGCAGAACTGTCAGCCCCAGCTGGGATCAGCACACAGTCATAGTATTTCAGGGAGGTGTCTCCAGTACTCTTCCCCAGCTGGGCTGTCTCAAGTTGGCGGGGTGGGGCTAGCTGGGCCCAGCACTGTCTTTTAACCCCTTCCATGCCAGTGTGGGATTTGTATACCCATCACATAGATCAACACAAGCATTGAATGAGAAATGCCAGGATCTGCCTGTCAGGCTGTGATAAATGAAGTGTGTGCAGGGGTGGGGGAGCTCCCTTTGATGGACACCCAGCCAGCCTGTTAGCTGTAAAATCCCTCTTGTAGCGGTTCTCTGCTTGCTTTACCTGTAAAGGGTTAACAAGCCCACAGGTAAAAGAAAAGGAGTGGGCATCTGACCAAAAGAGCCAATGGGAAGGCTAGAACTTTTAAATTTGGGAAAGAAATTTTCTCTTTGTCTATTGTTCTCTGGGCTGCAGGGACATGGAGCAGCAATGCTATAAGCAGAAATGCTGTGTAAGGTTTGAACCAGGTATGAAAAAGTATCTTCCATACCTAGAAGAAATAATTTGGATAGGGAATGTTTAATTAGACGCTATCAGGTTTATTTCTTATTTTGGCTTGTGGATCTCCTCCGTGCTAACCCCAGATAAAGGTTACAAGCAAACAAAAGTAACAATTCTAATCCCTTGATCCAACCCATGATAACATCCATCTCCCAAAACAGAGTCACAAAACTGACCAGATAGTTCTACCCTGAGCAAGTGGCCTGGTGGCTGGAGCTTTGTTATGCATGCCTGGGCCCTGTCATGTGTTGTGGTGTGGGTGGCAGTGATGTCCCTCTGTTTCACCCTCTGTGGCTAGTCAGAGTTCAGGGCCCTGGAGAAGTAGGAATTCATGGAGTCTGGAATTTTCTATGATGCACTTTTGTTTATTTACAAGGAATGCACAAAATCCTGCTTCTATGAGCACAGAAGGCGTCAAGAATAAGAGGAGCAGTTTCCCAGCTTACAGCCCCAAGCCTCTTTAGAGAGCAAACCCAAAAGCTCTCTCACTAGCTTTTTGCAGGTCACATTGGGCTCACCAGCTATTGCTTGGATTTTTTGTTTTTTGCCTCTGCCTGCCTCTCTCTTTGTCCTTATTTGTTCTCAGTTTCTGTGTGTTCTGCCTTCCCTCCCACACCCAAAACAATACTTTGCAAAAGCCTCTACCCACCAGTCCACTCTATTCCTGGGAGGGCTCACAACCCCCTGTTGTCCTGGGGAGTGGGGCTTCTGATTAGCTCATCCTGACACTTCTGGTAACTGCAGGCTGCAGTAATGCCCCGGCTCAGAGGGGTTTGTAATCAAAGCAGTCACTGGTCCCTCTCAGCATAATGCTATCAAAGTGCAGCCAATTGACCCAGGGCATTCTCCTTTTCCTCCTCATTCAGTGCCAGTATAAAGATGTCCATTTCTATGTGACACCCCCTCTCCCTCCATGAGACAGTCCCTTTCTCTCATGAGGCCGCAGTATAGAGACAAAGCCATGCAAATGCAGACTGCTGTCACCCAGTGAACACACACTCAGTGCAGCACAACTGTGTGTGGAAGGCAAATGGGACTTTAGCCCCTCACTAAGAGCTGTTCTAACATGCACCAATTTGGGATAATCTTCAAAGGGCCATGAGGCCAGTGAGAATGGACAGAGTGCAGTGCACCCCAGATCCCCTTCCGTCAGCACTCTCATACCTCCAACAGGCTATGGCTGGTGTAGATGCCTATTATCTTCCATTGCTTCTGGGTGACTAGAGAGGAGAACAGTCTCCACCCTTCCCAGGTAGCTGTCACAGAGCCATGGAGCTGGAGGGCTGGGATTAAGTGGGAGGTGACTTCAAATAATGAGCTCACTTGGCAAGGTCCTGTCTCAGGGATAGTCTTGCTACAGGCAAAATGCCCCGCAGGAGGCAACCAGCTGCAGTCCTCGCATGGCAGCCCAAACAGGTAAAGTACCATCTAACTGCTGTAATTATCAAGCCAAGCTTTTAGCTGCACCCACTTATTGACAAATCTACAGAAAAGCAGCACAACTCTCATTCAGATCTAAGCAACACACCAAGAAAAGATACTGCACATCTCTCACACAGGGACCCAGACATGCTCCAGTCCTTCTGTAAAGGAAAACTACGCTCATAGGGTAAGCCCAACTACAGCTCCATCTTCCCCTTTTCTGCCACACACTGCAATGCCTCCCCATGCTGGGACTGCTCAGATGTCACTAGATTACAGCAGCAACTGAGTGAATGCCCTGGACAACGCATGTAAACACGGAGCCCCCGATTCCATCCTGCCCCTTGATCAATCAGGAGATGGTGGCAGGCAGGGGGCACTGAAACCCATTCCCCATGATCACCCAGTGCTACGGAAAGGGGCCAAGTCCCCACAATCTCTCTCACTGGTTCCCCTGGCAGTTGCAAAGTCTCCACTTACCAATAAAATACTCTCCCAGGACATCCAGCGAATAGGGAGCACGGCCCGCCCCTGGATTCGGTAATAGTCTCCACTGTACAGGTTCCTGCTCATGCCGAAGTCTGCTATCTTGATGGTGTAGTTCTTACCCACCAAGCAGTTGCGTGTGGCCAGGTCCCGATGCACAAAATTCAGAGAGGACAGGTACTTCATGCCAGAGGCAATCTGAGTGGCCATGAACCTCAGGTCAGTGTAGCTGCAGAGACAGGGAAGGCCAAAGGAGAGGTGAGGCTGCTGAGCAGGCCTTGAGCCACCTGGGTGTGATGTCACCTAAACAGGAGCAGCTGGACCTCATCCTCGGCAACTCACAGCAGCCTGCCCTTGTACGATGCAAACCCTGGGGCAACAACCTGGACACCAACAGCCTACAGCAGAAGCTCCCATGGTAATTGCTGGATGTATCATGGAGAGCAGGCCCTGGCTAGACACTGCACTGGAAGGGCCAGTCAGGACAGGAGTGCCCTGACAGTGTGTCACTGGCAGGGCAGTAAGAAATGAGCATGGCATGAATGGCAGAGTGGCCTGACCAGATTCCTACTGGGCAGCAGCTCCTGCTTGTCCAAGCCCCAGCTACCCAAAGGTTTGGCACATCCCCAAAACAGGGCAACGGCACAAAATGCTGGAGTCACCAGGAGAAGCCCAAGAAACGACAATGAAATAGGCATTTCCTCCTGCTTGTGCTTTCACCACCTCCACCTGGTCACACTCGCTCTCCCTACCCCCACCCAGCCACCCCCCACTCTGCCCCAGCCCCTGCTCTCCTTACCTCCACCCAGACACCCCTCTCCCCAACCTCCTCTCACTGCCCCCATCTGGTCACATTTGTTCTCTTCACCCCACTCAGCCACACCTGTCCTCCCTTTCCACTCACCCAGCCACACCTACTCTGCCCCAACACCTATTTAGCAACACCATTACTCCTCACCCAGGTGCACCAGTTCTCACAACCCCACTCCCACCCAGCCACACCTGCTCTCGTGACCCCTCCCCCACCTGCTCTCCTCTACCCATCACATCTGCTCTCCCTGCCCCTACCCAGTCATATCCTCCCCTTTCTGCATCCCCCACAAAGTCCCACACAGTCTTGCCCTTCTGCCCCACCATGCTGTGAGAGTGGTAGAGTCCTGTATAGCTGAGGAGCCCCATACAGGAGCGGAAGGGCTACCTGACAATGGGTCCATTGCTGGCAGGGGGGAGCTGGGGCTCGTGGCGGGATAGGAACTGATTGAGGTCGCCGTTCTCCATGTACTCAGTAATCATGCAGAGAGGATCGTCGGTGATGCACACTGCCAGCAGACGGATGATATTGGGGTCCTTGAGCCGTGACATGATCTTAATCTCCTTCAAAAAGTCATTCCTTTCAGAAACAAAACCACACAGACACACGTGAGCCCACAGGGACAGGTATCCGACACATGTGGGCATACATGGACAGACCCAGAGACACACAGACAGAGAGACACAGACCCCCAGGGACAGATGGACAGAGGCAAAACATGCAGGGCACTTGAGTTAATGATACAATGTACAACAGGGGAAAGTACCACAAAGAACAATTTTCACAGCAAAGTATACTAATACTCATGACAGATGTTAATGGGAAGATATTGCTAGCCTTTGCCATGTGGCACCAGGCTTTAGGGCCTGGCAGGTCCATCTGGAGCAGCAATCGATGGTGCACACTCAGGGACTTCCCAGGCAAGTTGGTTATTCATAGAACGTACTCATGGCCTGAGTCAGAGGTGGTAACAAATGGCACACAGGCAACTTGCTCTTCCCAGAAACCTTAGTTAAGGCATCATGGCTCTGACACCAAAAGGCAGCTCTCTCAGGCCAGTGTCTCTTGTGGACCATCCTGGAGTCTCACTAACAAGCACTCTGTTCCCTGTTCCTGCCTCACTTCCTGGGGTTTATACCCGGGAAACCCCTTAGGCCCTGGCTGCTCCCCTAGGATCACATGGGCCTGGAAGATGACCTGGCCATTACTCTCCAACCCCACCCCTTCAGGCGGCTGCTCTGCAACACAAAGGAAGCTCTATAAGGTTTTGCTGCCCATTGGACAAAGGAGAGTGCTTTGACTTCCACAGCCCCTCCATAGCTGCCGCTGGACAGGTTCCTGCATGGGTCCCATCAGTAAGGCTAAGGGGGGAGGGATAGCTCAGTGGTTTGAGCATTGGCCTGCTAAACCCAGGGTTGTGAGTTCAATCCTTAAGGGGACCATTTAGGGAACTGGGGTTTAAAAAAAAAAAAAAACTATCTGGGGATTTGCCCTGCTTTGAGCAGGGGGGTTGGACTAGATGATCTCCTGAGGTCCCTTCCAACCCTGATATTCTATAACTGAGTCATGAGTATTTTTGGTAAAAGTCACGGGCAATAAATAAAAATTCACAGCCCATGATCTGTCCATGACTTACCCAAAATACCCATGACTAAATCTCTACTTCTGGGGCCCTGCTGCTCCAGGAGGCCCCTGATGTTCCAGGGGACCCCTGATGTGGGGGGCCTGCTCCAGTGCTGGGATTGACAGCCCCCCAGCAGCTGCTCCCAGAGACCGCTCTCTGGATGGCCTCCGGGCATCCCTGGGGCCACTGCTCCAGCCACCCTGGGACCACTGCTGCTTGGGCAGTCCCCAGGGTACTCCCAAGACCACTGCTCAGGTACTCCCCAGAGCCAGCTACACCGGCCACTGTTCCAGCAGACCCTGGAGCCAGCTGCCTGGGTTGCCCTGAAGTCAGTCGCACCAGCAGCTGCGGAAGTCATGGAGGTCCTCGAACGTCACAGAATCTGTGACTTCTGGGACCTCCATGAAAGAATTGCAGCCTAACCCATCAGTTTCATGAGCCAAGCACTAGGAAGCCAGCCTGATCTGCGGCATGCCTCCCAACATTTGCAGGGGCTGAAGTGGGACAGGTGCTGCTCCCTGGGGGCTGAAAGCAAGCCTGCCTCCCACTTACCCCACAGTGGTGGCTCCTCTCCTGCAGGGCTGGTTGGGTTCAGCTCCCTATGAGGGGCATTGTGACCTGGGTTCCTGGCATGCAGGGTCGCCATGCCAATCGTTCGTATGTGTCCTGGCCCCTCAATGAGGCGGGGAGCCAAGCCCAGCTAGACCTATGGGACAGGAGCTGCTTCAGCTGAGCTGGAGGGTCACAGTGGGACAGTCCTGTGAAACCTGGGACTGCTGGGAGGTCTGCTGCAGAGCGTTCAGGTACAGCTATGCTGGGAGGTGTAATCCCCAGCTCCAGGAGGTGTACACATGCTAGCTCTGCTCAAGCTCACACACTAAGAGATAGACATGTGGCCACAGCAGCAGAGGCAGTGCTTGAGCTAGCCCCTCAAGTGTGATCCCATCCTCAATCTAGCCATGTATTCGGGAAGCTAGCTTGAGCTACCATCCATGCTGCCATGGCAACACTGCTACTAATACGCTAGCATGTAGCTGTCTATCTGAGCTGGGAATTTCACCTCCAGCTGCTGTGTATATGTGCCCTGAGCGCCCTCGTGATCCAAAATAACTCATTGCACAATGGAAGTGCCTGGGGCAGAAAACCTTTCCGGGCCGTAGGAATGAAAGGGACAAAGATGGGAAGAAGAGAGGTTAGCCTCACTAAGGGACAGAGTTATGTTTGTATCTTAACTGGGCATTTCCAGACTTCCAAGTGTTTTGGAGCTTTTGAAATTTCCTGCAAATTTCCTGGACTTCTTTTCTAAAAAGTTTCTTGATTTTATTAACGACAACATTCTTGTGTTTTCCCTTTAATTGCTGATCCATGTTCTCAACCCTAAGTTCAGCTTCACAGAGTTTTGGTCTAGGTAGGATACATATGCATGCAGCAGGGACCTCACACTGCATAACCCCAGATTTTTTACTGTAACAGACACCTGTGGCTCCCTAGAACTACCTGGCTTTCCCTGTGTTGAAGCCCATGACTACTTGGGATTTCATGGCAACAATGGGGACAGCAATCAGGTCCGCTTGCTCTAAATGCATAGCCCCCTACCACTTGAGCTAAAGGAGACTCTCCAGTTGCTGTATAAGGCCTCTGACACAGGTGTGATTGCAAACTGAGCAGTCCTGATTCCAAAGTAGAAGGCAGCGGTGACAACCGCATACTAGTCAGATAAATAATAATAATAAAAGCTAATATTTTAAAAGTTCCTCTGTTTCCCATGCGGTTGATTGGTCCCTCTTTGGTGCATACTTTCAATCCAATACCATTTTTTAATGCAAAATACGGGACTTGCTCTAGTGAATGAGGTCACTGGCCCAACTAGATTAGACCTCCTTCAGGTGGCAGGGGGCACTGCAAGCCACTCAGAGATGCCCCCACAGACACATGGCCAAGGATGCCATGAGCCACTCAGTCCCCCTCCCCCATAACTGGGGGGCCTGTGAACTCCTTGGAGCTTGGCCTAACTTGACCAGACCGTGCTTCTTGGCACTGAGAGCAGAACCTATTGCTGAGGGTGGCAGGGCTCTTAGCAGAAGCCCAATGGGGTGGACTTGAACATGTGTAGTCTTTTAAAAATCAAACCTGCAAATGTCAAACCATGGGCAGCTAGGGAACAGCAGAGATGGGGGACCAGAGTCAGGCGCTGGGTGCAGATACTCAGGAGCAGATGTAACAGGAATGACTGATACTTGATTACATGGTTATGAGCATCAGAGAGGTAGCCATGTTAGTCTGTCTCCACAAAAATGAGGATTCCGGTGACACCTTAAAGACTAACAGATTTATTTGGGCATAAGCTTTCATGGGTAAAAACCCCCACTTCTTCAGATGCATGGAGTGAAAATTACAGATGCAGGTATAAATATACTGACACATGAGGAAAAGTGAATTACCTTACAAGTGGAGAACCAGTGTTGACAAGGCCAATTCAGTCAAGGTGGATGTGGTCCACTCCCAATAATTGAGGACGAGGTGTCAATAACAAGAGAGGGAAAATTGCTTTTGTAGTGAGCCAGCCACTCCCAGTCCCTATTCAAGCCCAAATTAATGGTGTTAAATTTGCAAATGAATTGTAGCTCTGCAGTTTCTCTTTGAAGTCTGTTCTTGAAGTTTTTTCATTGAAGGATGGCTACTTTTAAATCTGTTATTGAATGTCCAGAGAGATTGAACTGTTCTCCTACTGGCTTTTGTATGTTACCATTCCTGATGTCTGATTTATGTCCATTTATTCTTTTACATAGAGGCTGTCCAGTTTGGCCAAAGTACATGGCAGAGGGGCATTGCTGGCACATGATGGCATATATTGCATTAGTAGATGTGCAGGTGAATGAGACCCTGATGGTGTGGCTCATGAGGTTGGGTCCTCTGATGGTGTCACTAAAGTAGATATGGGGATAGAGTTAGCAACGGGGTTTCTTACAGGGATTGGTTCTTGGATTAGTGTTTCTGTGGTGTGGTGTGTAGTTGCTGGTGAGTATTTGCTTCAGGTTGGGGGGGCTATCTGTAAGCGAGGACTGGCCTACCTCCCAAGGTCTGTGAGAGTGAGGGATCGTTTTCCAGGATAGGTTGTAGATCGTTGATGATGTGCTGGAGAGGTTTTAGCTGGGGGCTGTACATAATGGCCAGTGGTGTTCTGTTATTTTCCTTGTTGGGCCTGTTCTGTAGTAGGTGAGTTCTGGGTTCCCGTCTCGCTCTGTCAATCTGTTTCCTCACCTTCAAGTCAGTGGCACTGCTATGGGTACCCACATGGCCCCATAGTATGCCAACATTTTAATGTCTGACTTAGAACAACGCTTCCTCAGCTCTCGTCCCCTAGTGCCCCTCCTCTACTTGCGCTACATTGATGACATCTTCCTCATATGGACCCATAGGAAGGAGGCCCTTGAAGAATTCCACCTGGATTTCAACAATTTCCGCCCCACCATCAATCTCAGCCTGGACCAGTCCACACAAGAGATCCACTTCCTGGACACTACAGTGCAAATAAGTGATGGTCACATAAAGTACCCTACTGACCACTATACTTACCTACATGCCTCCAGCTTCCATCCAGGACACATCACACGATCCATTGTCTACAGCCAAGCCGTAAGATACAACCGCATTTGTTCCAATCCCTCAGACAGAGACAAACACTTACAAGATCTTTATCAAGCATTCATAAAATTACAATACCCACCCAGTGGCGTAGCCAGGTTCTAACAGCAGGGGAAGCGAACAAATAAAAAAAGGCACCACCCGCTGTGAAGCAGCGAAGGAAAAAAAAAGAAAAACCCAAGTCTTGCCGATGAAGTCTGAAAAACCTGCCGCCGAATTGCCACCGAAGACCCAGAGTGACTGAAGCATCCGCCGCCAAAGACCCGGATGTGCCGCCCCTGCTGGGAAGTGCTCCCGAGTGAGTGTAAAATTAAAAAGGTGCCACCTTTGGGGAATGTGCTCAGTGGGAGTGGCCACTCCCCCTTCTCCCCCCCAGCTATGCTACTGTACCCACCTGGGGAAGTGAGGAAACAGATTGACAGAGCGAGACGGGTACCCAGAAGTCACCTACTACAGGTGACTTACGTAAAAGAATAAATGTACACAAATCAGACTTCAGGAATGGTAACATACAAAAGCCAGTAGAATAACAATTCAATCTTTCTGGACATTCAATAAACAGCTTTAAAAGTAGCCATATGTCAATAAAAAAAACTTCAAGAACAGACTTCAAAGAGAAACTGCAGACCTACAATTCAGTTGCAAATTTAACACCATTAATTTGGGCTTGAACAGGGACTGGGAGTGGCTGGCTCACTACAAAAGCAATTTTCCACCTCGTCCTCAATTATTGGGAGTGGACCACATCCATCCTGACTGAATTGGCCTTGTCAACACTGGTTCTCCACTTGTAAGGTAACTCACTTCTCCTCATGTGTCAGTATATTTATGCCTGCATCTGTACTTTTTACTCCATGCATCTGAAGAAGTGGGGTTTTTTACCCATGAAAGTTTATGCCCAAATAAATCTGTTAGTCTTTAAGGTGCCACCGGACTCCTCATAACCATGTGATGAAAGGCTACAGAGTTACACCCCCCCACAAGGGGGCCACATGCAACCCCATCTCTGGCATTTCCTGACTCCTCAGTGAGTTCTCAAAATGCTGCTTTCGGATGGAATTCCCTAGAGTTTTAAAAAAGAAATATCGTTCCATACGGCGTAAGTCTTTGGCGTCACCAGAATGCCCTGTGCCATGCAAGGGGAATGCTCAGAGCAAAGCCCTTGCTGCCTCCATTGTGTCCCTTGCTAAACCGTGTAAGGATGACATTTCAAAAGGGTCTAGGGAACACAGCAGACTTGAGTTGCTTTTGAAAATGGGACTTAGTCTTCTGTTACCCAGGGCCTGTGTGTATTTTTCTGAGTGAGGCTCAAGCTCACGGTACATACTGAGTCATCAAACTCCACATGACCCCAATACCTGGCATTCTTGTTGGCATCTGCTCGCAGCATTTTCACAGCCACCAGGACAGGTTGGTTGGAGCTGACATCCAAAGCAAAATCTTTGTCCATGAACTTTTCCATTCCCTCCACTTCACAGAGATGAACCTAGAGGGGGGCAATGGGTAGTGTTTACCGTTGCCATCTGGTTCTCTGTTTCCTGAACCTGGGACTTCCTTGGGGGTCAAATCAGAGCAACTCATTCTTACCCTCAAACTGAACCAAATCAGACCCTTAAAAATTCTGGTTGCCTACCCTGGTCTAAACCATCCAAGACAGATGGCTGTCCGTCCTCCTTTTGAAAACCTCCAGTGAAAGAGCTTCCACAACCTCCCTTGGCAGTCTGTTCCATTTTCCTGCTGCTCTTATAGATAGGAACCCTTGAAAATTCTGTTAGCAGTTATTTTCAGTTCTAATAATTCCCATGGCTGTTTTGCCAGCTCTAGGTCCTAACAATAATAATACCTGGCAAACAGTTACTGATTTATTTTGTTTTATTACACTACAAGCCCCTATGCACTCACCCAGGGCACTCCCTATGCCCAGAAAAACAAGGACCTGGTAGAGTGCTCTAAGCAAAAGCATGGATGACAGTAGCTGCATCTGCAAGAAAAGGCCATACAACCTTCTGACAAGTCAACCACTGCTGCTACTTGATCCTCAGAATGCAGCCACGGAGCTAATATGACCCACAAATTGTAAAGTGGAGTAAGAAATGGTGGGCACAGACCGAAGCCAAGGCAGCACCACATATGGCAGCAGCATAGTCCTCTTCTGGAAACTGGATGTGACACAACGGGGCCACCTCACTCTGCAAATCTGCTCCCCAAGAGTGTTACATTCTGTCTGATGACCAAAATAAATCTTTACTGCCTTTCACTCCTGTCAGTGCCAATACAACCAAGGCTGAGTGAGCCAGAACCAGCAACAGAACTGTTTACTCAGATCCAATCAATCACAACCGCATCACCCTCCCTGAAAACAACGGGATTCCACAGCTGTCCCCGCGGCCATAATTTAGTCTGAAGAACTAGTGATAATTTGGAAATGGAAAGAACCCAGCTTGACTGGAAGGGCCCAGGCTGAGTTTGCATGAGGTGTGTGATCTCTGTGCTTCCTGAGCACAAATGAACTCTTTTGCTAGTTTTGACAAGGTCTTGTGGGAGATATACACTTTCATATAGCATCGACTGTCAGTAACTCTATTGAACTGCTACATAGCTTTGTTCTGCTGAAGCAAAATGGTTCCACAGACACCACGTGCCTAGTACGTTCGTCTCAGCTTTTACAACATGAATTAAACACGTTTGAAATAAAATCCATCTCCTGGGCGCTGTTCTGGCATTGGCACAGATGTCCTGGTGCTAGGGCTGTGCAATGCAGAGAGACTACAAAGGGAGGCCATGTGGAGAGGGGCTCCAGGCCCGGTAGTGCACAGGGGATGATGTGTGCGGAGTCACTAAGCTCAAATCCCATTGCAGGACATGTAAGCAGCACACAGTTCCCAGGAATCTCAAAGAGGGAATCATTCCCATCCTAAATGTGTCCCACACACTCTTTGGAGCAACATCAACATTAGACATGGTCATAACTGTTAGAATAGCTACTCTAGGCATAAAGTGAAAGGAATGCGAGTCTGCCTTCCAAGTGAGGTCACTGGAATTGCTCTACCTCAGGCTGGTCTGAAGGGACGTTTTCTAGTTTTCAGCAACCACAGGGCTGCTCTGTGTCAGATCAGGACAAGCCCCACCAAGGCCCCCGCTATCGATGTTGACAGAAACACAGACAAATCTTGAGAGCTCATTGGAATTTCTGTCCCTTGGGAAATTCCAAAATGTGTTTTCATCCTGAATCAGGACAAATAGTCAAAATTTTGACATATTCTGACATATTCAAAAGAACCTTATTGAAACATTTCATTGTGATAATATAAAAAAATTAAACAGAACAAGGAAGTTGCAATGAAATGAAACGAGGAAATTAAACAAAACGCCTCCTTTTGAGTTTGAATCATTTTGAAAAATTTCAATCAAAAATTTCATCAGAATTGACACATTCCCTCAAAACATTTTGATTTTGACAAAACTGCATTTTCCAACAGAAACCTGTTCCAGTGAACTTTTTTGATCTGCTCTGGAAATCATGCTTCGGCAGAAGCCGTGGAGAAAATAATTTTTGACAAATGCAGTTGGAAAATAGTGCTTTGATGGAAAAGGAAGCTATTTAGAATTTCACTTCATCGTTTTGTTTTTTTCCCAAAGAAACTTTAGCACTATTCTCATTTTTATATTTGAAATTGAATATTCATGCTATTGCTATTGAGTATAATTAGATAATTTCACAAAAAATGTGGAATTAAAAGCAACATTTTATATGAGCAAAAAATGTAATAGATTCATAGATCTTAGAACCATAGGGTTAGAAGTGACTGCAAGGATCATCTCTTAACCCCCTGCCACGATGCAGAATTTGTTGTGTCTAAACCAGGGGTCAGCAACCTTTCAGAAATGGTGTGCCGAGTCTTCATTTATTCACTCTAATTTAAGGTTTCGCGTGCCAGTAATACATTTTAACATTTTTAGAAGGTCTCTTTCTATAAGTCTATAATATATAACTAAACTATTGTTGTATGTAAAATAAATAAGGTTTTTAAAATGTTTAAGAAGCTTCATTTAAAATTAAATTAAAATGCAGAGCCCCTCCCGACCAGTGGCCAGGACCCGGGCAGTGTGAGTGCCACTGAAAATCAGCTTGCGTGCCGCATATGGCACGGGTGCCATAGGTTGCCTACCTCTGGTCTAAACCATTCAAGACAGATGGCTGTCCATCCTCCTTTTGAAAACCTCCAGTGAAAGAGCTTCCACAACCTCCCTTGTCAGTCTGTTCCATTTTCCTGATGCTCTTATAGAAAGGAAGTTTTTCCTGAGATTTAATCTAAATCTGTAAAAAGCAACAGAGGGTCCTCCTGTGGCACCTTTAAGACTAACAGAAGTATTGGGTGCATAAGCTTTCGTGGGTAAGAACCTCACTTCTTCAGATGCAAGGCAAGTGAGGTTCTTACCCACGAAAGCTTATGCTCCCAATACTTCTGTTAGTCTTAAAGGTGCCACAGAACCCTCTGTTGCTTTTACAGATTCAGACTAACACGGCTACCACTCTGAATCTAAATCTGCTGTGCTGTAATTTGAACCCATTGCCTCTTGTCCTGCCCTCGGTGGCAAGAGAACAATTCCTATCCATCTTTATGGCAGCCTTTCAAGTATCTGAAAATTACTGTCATGTCCCCCCTTAATCTCCTCTTTTCCAAACTAAACATAGCCAGTTCCTTCAGCCTTTGCTCATATGGCTTGCATTCCATCCCTTTGATCATCTTTGTTGCTTGCCTCTGGATCCTTTCCAGTTGCTTTACATCTTTTCTATATATTGGTGACCAAAACTGGACACCGTACTCCAGCTGAGGCCTAAACAGCATCAAGTAGAGCGATACAGTCACCTCCCATGATTTGCATGTTACGTCTCTGTTAACGCAATCTAAAATTGCATTTGCTTTTTTTGCAACAGCTTCACATTGCTGACTCATGTTGAGATTGTGATCCACCACTACTCCCAGAGCCTTCTCAGCAGTGCTGCTGCCAAGCCAGTTTTCCCCCATTCTGTATTTGTGCATTTGATTTTTCTTCCTTAAGTGTATCACCTTACATTTGTTTTTTGTTGAATTTCATTTTGTTGTGGACAGCCCAGTTCTCCAATTTACCAAGATTCCTCTGACTTTTAGCTCTATCCTCCAAAGTACACCTTTACCCCGATATAACGCAACCCGATATAACACGATATAACACGATATAACGCAGTAAAGCAGTGCTCCGGGGGAGCAGGGTTGCGCACTCCGGCGGATCAAAGCAAGTTCGATATAACGCAGTTTCACCTATAACGCGGTAAGAGTTCTTGGCTCCTGAGGACAGCATTATATCGGGGTAGAGGTGTATTGGCAATCCTTCCCCCCCAGCTTTGTGTCATCTGCAAATTTGATCAGGATGCTCCCTATTCCTATATCCAGGTCATTAATAAAGATGTTAAACAACACTGGGCCCAGAACCGATCCCTGGGGAACCCCACTTGAGACCTCCCTCCAATCCGACATCATTCCATTGATAGTTACTCTTTGTTTGCGGTTGTTTAACCAATTATGAATCCACTTAATAGTAGTTCTGTTGAACCTGCATTTCTCCACATGGGACTGTGTCAAAAGCCTTGCTAAAGTCCAGGTATATTATGTCCACCGCATTCCCCCTATCCACTAAATCAGTTACCCTGTCAAAGAAGGACATAAGCTGGTTTGGCATTATTTGTTCTTGGTAAATCCTGCTGGCTGGTAGTGATCACCCCTTCATCCTCCAGGTATTTGCAAACTGAATGTTTCATACATTGCTCTAGTAGTTTCCCAGGGATTGAGGTCAGGCTGACCCATCTCTAGTTTCCTGGCACGTCTTTTTTCCCCTTTTTAAAGACTGGCACTACGTTAGTCCTTCTCCAGTCTTCCGGGACCTCTCCTGTTATCCAGGAGTTTGTAAATATTATTGCCAGTGGCTCAGAGACTTCAACTAATTCCTTCAGTACCCTCGGGTGATTAGCATCCGGCCCTGCTCATTTGAATGAATTCAAATTGGTAAGAAGATCTCTGACGTGTTCTTTACTTATCTTGATCTGCATCCCTTCCCCTTTATTGTCTATGGCAGTGGTTCCCAAACTGGGGTTCATGAACCCCTGGGGGTTCATTAAATGTTACAGGGGGTTCTCGGGAAAAAATTCCCTAATGGTGGACAGAGCTGTCCCTAGGGACTCCGGGCAGCATAAGGGCCAGCAGCCCAAAGCCTCTGGACTTCCAAGAGCTAAGCAGATCAAAGCAAACATATGTATCACACTGAGGAGATTTAAACTTCAAGACTCCTTATAAGAAATGGAAAGGGAGATGGATATTTTTTGTTGTTTCTAAAATTAAATAGGCAGCTCGTATTGTATTTAAATTGATTACAAAGAACAAGTTTAAGCTTTGTTGTAACGTGCATTGTTTGCCTGGACAGCTCAAGACCTGAATGCTTGCGTAGGAGGAACTCTTTGAGTTGGCTCCTTAAATATGTTCATGCTCTTTCACATCTGATACTCCTTGATGAAACATAGGAGCCTTGTCTTATAACAGGCTTATACAAAGTGATACAAGCTACGAAAGTGAGATCTTGGAAGAGTGTTGCCGTTTTCATAATGTAATAAAAATACTGTAATGATAAATAATAATTAATAATAGTGTGTAATAAGCATGTCATAAAAACAAATTTTAGATTTCCAAGATCACTGCTTTTATAATTTATACTCAGGTGAAGGAGAAAATCCCTGGAAATATTCATTTTTAGAAGGGGGTTCACGAGACTTGACATTTTAGTGAAAGGGGTTCACAGGTTGTTAAAGTTTGGGAACCACTGGTCTATGGCAACTTTGCTAGTCATCCAGTCACATGTTATTTTTTGAGAAACAACTGAAGCAAATTAGGCATTGAGCAGCTCTGCCTTCCTATCATCTTCTTTTATCAGCTCAAGTTCTCCATTGAGCAGCGGACCAACACTGTCCCTGATCTTTCTTTTTTGTCTGACATATTTGAAGAACCTCTTCCTGTTGTCTCTAACATTTTTTTGCCAGCTGTAACTCATTCTTCACCTTGGCTTTCCTGATTTTGTCCCTACATGCTCATGCTATTCCTATGTATACTTCCTTGGTGACATGCCCCTCCTGCCATATCCTGTATGTATCCCTTTTGGTTTTTAGATAGCTGAAAAACGCCTTGTGCAGCCACATTGGCTTCCTGTGGCTCTTATCTTTCCTCTGTGTCAGAATAGCTTGATGTTGAGCCACTAGTATTACATTTTTTAAGAACTGCCAGCCCCCTTCAACTCCTTTTCTTCCTAATTGGTCTTTTTCTCTGAGTCAGCTGAAATCCACTTTTTTGAAGTGCAGTGTCCTTGTTTTCTCATGTTCTCCTTTCCATAGGATCTTGAATTCTATCCGATCGTGATCACTTCCTCCCAACCGCTTTTATGTTTGCAATTCATTCATCCCTGTTCATCAAAACCAGATTCAAAATGGACGATTCCCAGTTGTTTCTTCAACATTCTGAATCATAAAGCTGTCCCCTACACACAGTAAGAATTTGCAGAACGTACTATGTTTTGCTACAATAGTCTTACAACAGATATCAAGGAAGTTAAAATCCCCATACTAGCTTATGTGTGTTAGCTAATCTTGTTACCTGCTTGTAAAATGACTCATCCACTTCCTCTTCTGGATTTGGTGGTATATAATTAAGGCTAGGAGTATGTTATGGAGGTCGTGGAAGTCACGGATTCCGTGACTTTCCGTGACCTCTGTGACATTGGGGCCTCTCAGCAGTCCAGCTGCTGCAGCAGCAGGGGAGCCAACCCAGCTCCCAGCCCTGCAGGGTGGGGGGGATCCCCTGGACCTCCCCAGCTCCAGACCAACCCCAGCCTCTGCAGGCAGCGGGGGAGCCCCAGAGTTCCCCAGTTGCTGCCGCCAGCAGGGACCCCACAGCTCCCAGCCCCAGCAGATGGTGGGGGACCCACAGTTCCCAGTTGGTGCAGGCCATGGGGAACCCTGCCCCCAGCTCCTAGCCCCGCGGTCAGGGGTACCTCCCAGCCTCTGGGCAGGGGGCCACAGCAATGGAGAATCCACCACAACTGTTGGAAAGTTGTTCCAGCGGTTAATTCCTTTCACTGTTACAATGTGTCTTATTTCTTCTTTGAATTTGTCTAACTTCTGCTTCGAGCCATGGGTTCTCATTATGTTAACTAAAGTGCTGTCTGCTGTCAGAAATCTCTTCGCCATCTCAGTACTTATAGACTGATCATGTCACTGCCTCACTTTCTCTTGGATAAACTACACTTCTTTGGTCTCTCAATGTAAGGCATGAAGAGTTAACAGTTTTCTGCCAGACAAAGAATGTTTATTCACCTCTCTCTGTGGGTGCACATGTAAGTTAAGGATTGTAGGTTAATGCAATGGGAAGTCATTGACATACCAAGTTGGGGGGAAGGGAGGGATGTGACGTCAGCAGGAAGGCAGCACACTGGAAAGTAAGCTACAGGGGTTATCAGGACTCATGGTACAAACAATGAACTTTGGGGATATAATTAGAAGGTAAAGATGACACCCCTTTATCCTGCACCTAGGAAATGACTAGACAGCACATTTTACAGTCATGGGCATTTGTTCAGCACTGACTTACATGAACCAATACCCAAGGGTGAAAGTAACTTAAAGGACTTGCCGGTACTCCGGAGTCCTGAGGAGGGGCGTGGCCTCCACCGGAAGAGGCAGGGCCTTTAAATCCCCAGGCCCTTTAAATCAGGATTTAAAGGGTCCGGGGCTAGGGCTGTGGTAACAGTAGCTGGGAGCCCCAAGCCCTTTAAATCACCCCCTGAGCACCAAGCTGCAGAGGTGTCTGGGAGCCCTGGGGTTCGGGGGTGATTTAAAGGGGGCGATTTAAAGGGTCTGGGGCTCTAGCTGCTGCTACCGCAGCGGAGCTCCGGGCCCTTTAAATTGCCGACAGAGCCCGGGGGCTCCAGCAACAGGGCCCGGGGCTCCAGCTGCCGCTACCCTCCAGGGCCCTTTAAATCGTCTCCGGAACCCTGCTGCTGGAGCCCTGAGGTAGCAGCGGCAGGTCTCCAGTGGCTATTTAAAGGGCCCAGGGTGGTAGAGGCAGCGGGAGCCCCGAACCCTTTCAATAGCCACCAGAGCCCTGCCGCCGCTACCCCAGGGCTCCGGCAGCTCCGGGGGCTATTTAAAGGGCCCGGGCCCTTTAAATTGTCCCCGGAGCCCTGGGGTAGCGGCAGTGGGGCTCCAGCGGCGGATTTAAAGGGCCCGGGGCAGTAGCGGCGCAGGAGCCCTGGGCCCTTTAAATCACCACCCGAGCCCCGCCGCTGCTACCCCAGGGCTCTGGCAGCGGGGCTCTGGCGGCAATTTAAAGGGCCCTGGGCTCCAGCCCTTAAATTGCTGCCTCAGGAAGCTGGTCCACCCCGATATGGCGCACCAGCTCTTGCCGGCAGGGGTGGCAGGTTTGTAGAAATTTTGGTGGTGGGCCCAAACTCTGCCCTCCCCAACTCCACCCCCCACCTGCCCAAGGCTCTGGGAGGGAGTTTGGGTGGGGGAGGAGGTCTGGGGTGCAGGCCCTGGGCTGGGGCAGGAGACTGGGGTGCAGGAGGGGTGCAGGGTGCAGGCTCTGGGAGGGAGTCTGGGGATGGGAGGGAGTGCGGAGAGATTGGCTCCCTCCCCAAATCCCCACCCTGGCCCCGCCTCTTCCCCAAGCACTTGGCATTCCTCCTCCCTCCCAGGCTTGCCACTGTAATGGCGGCAAGCCTGGGAAGGACGGGGTGGTGGTCGGCTTCCAGTTCCTGGAGCTGGTGAGTACGGGCACCGGGCGGGCAAGGGGGCTGCTCCCCCAGAAGGGAGATAGAGGGCTCCGGGGCTTTGGACCCCGGCAGCGGCGGGGGAGAGTGGCTCGGGGCCGCTCGAGTGGCCATGTAAAGTTTATCGGCTCGGGGTGGACCCCAGCCGGTCCTCGCCCCTGTAGGGGGGTGGTAAGGAGACGAGTCCTCCCCTCCCCGCCCGTCCTGGCTCCCCCCCGTCTCCCTCCTGGGAGCAGCCCCTTGCCTGCCCGCCTGGTGCTTCCAGCTCCAGGAACTGGAAGCCGGCCATCACCCCCTCCCCTCCAGGCTTGCCCCGGCATTACAGCTGCAAGCCTGGGAGGGAGGAGGAATGCCGCTCAGCTGAGGAGCCAGGACGAGGGGGGAGGGGGGACTCGGCTCCTTACCTGGCCTGCGGCGGCCGGCGAAACATGCTGGCGCGGGGCGGGGATGCTACCCCCCTACAGGGCAGGGTGAGGAGCCGGCCGAGGTCCCCCCCCGCCAATAAACTTTACGTGGCCACTCGCACGGCCCTGAGCCGCTCTCCCCCGCCGCTGCCGGGGTCCGGAGCCCTGCGCCTCTCCCACTTGGCTGCGCTCCAGCAGCCCCTTCCCTGCGGGGCGGCGGGATGTGCCACATGTGCCCGGGGCCTGCTAATTCCCCCGGCACCTGCAAAACGGCTTTTTTTTTTTTTTACCTTTGTTGTTGTTGGTTTTTTTTGCTCTGTTCCCCCCCCTCCCCATGTCCCGATATTTCATGTCAGTGATCTGGTCACCCTACACGGAAGGGAGGTGCACGGGGGCAGCAAAGGGGGGCCAGCCCACACTCAGGGGAGGCGCAGGGGGAGCAGCAGGGGGGACCAGGGGGGAGACCCGGCCCCGAACATTCGTGGAGCTGGGCCCCCGCACCCTCAATATTGCTGGAGCCAGGAGGAGGAGTCAGAGAGGGAGAGAATGCTTACTTTCATCTCTGCCAATACCACCTTCTGAATAACAACACATCACTTCCTGCAGCATGTAGCTGGGCCCTGGAGATCTCCCATCTGAGGTACCGACCGAGGCTCATCCAGCTTAGCTTTCAAGAAACAACCCCACCGCATTCCAAAGTGGTTCTGGTGCAGGCTAGCTGCATACAGCAGGTGACTCACCAGAGATCCCTTCATCTCCTTCAGCACCAGGGTGTATTTTTCTCTGGTGGTTTAAGAACACTGTTGTCATTGGCAGTGTTCCAGCGGGACTCTGGTCCATCCTAACAACAGCACAAGGGAGCAGACAGGATCTGGAGAGAACGTAAGAGCCCATGACAAGACACTCACCTCCCCAAACTGGCCTTCTCCAAGCTTCTCCTTGAAGGTTAGCAGTTTCCTAGGGAACTCTTCCACAGCCACATCCTTGCCCGAGAGCAGGTCCATAGTGATGGCAGGCACAGAGTAGGTGTTGCTGCCTGTCACACCTTGCAGATTCACAATGTCAGCCTCTGCATAATGGGGGACTCCCTCGGGGCCACTTGACTGGGCGGGTTTGATGACTCCACTGCAGCCTGGGAAGAAAAGAGCAGGAGAACTCCTCAGCTGCTCAGCACTATTCCCCTGGAGCTCACTGAAGTCACATAGAAAATGCCCTGGGCCATCTGCTTTCCCAGATGCCAGGGGAGAAGAGACCAGGCTTTGGGAGAGCTTAAAGGGGTCTGAGACCTATACAGTCTTCTCAGCTCCCTGAAACTTCACTCCAAGTTTCCAGGCCCAGTTAGGATTGGTGCCGTAGGTGACACAAGGGGAGAGAGGGGAAGCCAGTAGCATCCTCATCCAGAATGTATGCTCCCTGCTCAGAATGCATCATCAAACTCTTCAAAGCCACAGCTGGAGCAGTTCTAATTGTTCATTCCCATGCGACTGACTTTGCATTTGTCAATATTAAATTTCAATCTGACATCATGCTGCCCATTCCCCCAGCCTGGTTAAATCCCTGGGAAGTTTCTCCTCTAGTCCTGACTAATCTGAAAAGAGGCAGAGTGGACTAGCAGACAGGACTGTGATATAGAAAACATGTTCTATGCTTGGCTCTGCTGCTGGGTGATCTTGGGAGAGTCACTGCCCTCCTCTGTGCCTCAGTTTCCCCAAGTGTAAAATGAAGATAATGAATGATATTGAACTGCTTGGTAAACTGCTTTGAGGTCTCCAGATGGAAAGCTATGAGCTATGTATTACTATTAAATAATTTTATTATCTGCACATTTTGCCACTTCACTTTTCCAGATCTTTGATAAATAGGTAAATAACCAACACAGCACAAATATCAAATTCCATATTAAGTTGAAATACTTGCAGTTTGAATTGTCTTAGTCACAGACTTAAGGGACCAAAAACTATGTGCTGAGACTTATTTGACTAACACCACACTGCACATGGCAAGGGCAAATTGAAATTTTGTAATCAAATAAAATACACAGCCCATCTTAACATGGCTCAGGGAGATGAGGCCTAGGACTGGGATAGGGGCCTGGGACCTCTAGGCTGATGGTTCAAATTTACTCCAGGTTAGTATTGGTCTAAAGTCACTCCCACTGGGATGGCTGTCATGTGATGCGATTCCCGTATGATGTGAAATGGTCTCACTCCATTTCCCAGTGGATGCATGACTAGTCCTGGCTGAAATGTTTCTGTCTAAACTGTTGATGTAATCCAACCAAAAAGCCAAGCCTATAGAGGAGGCACCTGAACTATAAATCCCATGAGGCACTACAGCAGCATTTTCAAGTCAAAATGTTTTGGCTGAAATTTTTGAGTATCAGAGGGGTAGCCATGTTAGTCTGAATCTGTAAAAAGCAACAGAGGGTCCTGTGGCACCTTTAAGACTAACTAACCTTCTGTTAGTCTTAAAGGTGCCACAGGACCCTCTCTGTTGCTTTTTTCAATTTTTGAGTTTGCACAGAAAAAAAAATCAAAATTTTCCGCAAGGGAACTTTTTTGTTTGTGCCCAGCTATACACATGACCCTAAAAATGACTCCACCACAAGTGTCAGTGTGAGCACATGCTCCTTGCTGGCAGATCAAGGATGTAGTGAGACTGAATGCCACTACTACCCCCAACTGGATGCCTCCGGAGCTGGCATCATGGGCAGGCATAGCAGGGCATTGCAGGAGCACTCTGCTGCTCATTGTTTGCTCAAACAAAGCTGTGTTAGCTGCAGAACTTGCTTGTTAATCCTCACCTGCCTCTTCATCTCCTGGGGCAAACTCTGGCAGTTTGCGGATCAACCGCGAGGGCTCCTGGTAGTCTGGGCCCAGGGGGAAGATGCGGTCATAGGTGGAGTTGGACTCCTGCTCGCTGAATGAGGAGGAGTGGTTGTGGTTGAACATGCTGGATTCGCTAGGCAGGGAGAGGCTGACGGTCATTTCGTCATCCAGCATCCGACGAGAAGCCTAAGAGGTGGGGATGCAGAAGGAGAAAGTACAGGGACCCAGCAAAGGACATTCCCCACTCTCGACAAACAGACAGGCCCAGTGGACCAAAGCAGCAAGACAAATCATGTGGGCCAAAAGGTCCTGTTTGGCAGACTGTGCCTGAAACACAACCGTCCTGTGAACCAGGAAGGGCTGCCGAATCCAGGGGCAGTAGGGAAACAGTCCACTGAATCCGGGGGAGGAGAAGTGGGGGGAGGCGGCAAGGGTGAGGGAGCTGCTGGGGGACCCCACGAGTAGGGAGGCTCCCAGAGCCCAGGCTCCAGCCCGAGCCTGAATGGCTACACAACAATTTTACAGCCATGCAGCCCGTGCCCTGGAAGCCTGAGTCAGCTGACCCGGGCCAGCTGTGGCCATGTCACGAGTCTTTTATTCCAGTGTAGACGCACCCTCAGTGGCTAGATGAAATCAGTCTGCACAAGCAGGTCCATGCGCTCGCCTGTGAGCTTCAGGGGGGGATGCAAGTGGTGCACATCCCCAGCTGGGCCTCACCCTGAACAAACTCCATTACTGTCAGGGCTGTGCTGACGTCACCAGAGGGGCTGACATGCAGCTGCAGGAATGAACCTAGTGCTGTCAGAACCATTACAAAGAAGCCTCCAGGATCTGCTCACCTTCTCCAGCATCTTCTGCCAGAACTGCCTCCACAGGATGATGACAATGATGGCCACCAGGATGAAGATGATTGCAACCAGGCAGCCAATCAGGATGCGTGTGTTGCTGTCATCCACTTTGAGGGTTGGATCTGTCAGCAGGTGGGAGAGAGCAGGAGTGGTCACATTGGGAGGCTGGATTTAACTTGGGTTCTCATTGGAAACATAGATCTCAGTCACTGGCAAGTCTACTCGGCTGGTACTTCCAGGCTCACCACCCCTACAGCGGGGCTTAGATGAGCCAGAAGCAGTGCATAACTGCCCCACCCCAAAGCACTCTGCACTTCACTCCATCCCTGGTTCCCTGTTTGCCAACCTATCCTTGCCAGGAGCAGACACCAGCAGCACAACTCTGCTGGCCAGCACCCTGGGGGTTACGGTCAATGCTCTGTCCATTTTCCACCCTTCTGTGCAAGAAGAGGCACAGCTGGGCAGAGCCTGCTCTCTGCCCTGTACATTGACTGGGGATGTGAGTGCAGGGGTGCATAGGGTCAGAGACAGTCCTGCCCTCCGGGAGGCACTTCTGTGCTGGCCCCTGCTGCACTAGTGCTGCTCATCCCTTCTGCAGCCATGGAGCCTGGGACACCCAGGATTGTGAGACTGTAACTAATAATTCGAGACTCCCCATCACCACACTCATGTGACTCTCTCACAAAGTCAAAGTCCAGGATACACACTGCTCCTCATTTTGCAGCCACAACCCTGGACTCTGCAACATACTGACATAACAGACTAGAAAGTCTGTGGAAACTTCATTTTAACAAAAAGGGAGGCATTTAATGAACTGACTATGGAAATAACTGCACTGACTGTGCCATTATCCTCTGTGCTATTCTTATTGATATTACATTCATTGCTTCAGACTGTTCCCACATGTTTATTGTTCAACGTGCCACTGAATTCTATATTAACAACACATAACTGCAGCGCTGGAGCTGGAAGCAGAATGAGTTGAAACCCAGAACTTCTATTCTGCAGGAAAATTTGACATCTCAAAAAAAAAAAAAATTATTATAAACAGAAGTTGAAATGAGGTTATATATAAAGAATAGAAAAGTTGAAAATGTTTTGACTATTATGATGCCATGTCATAATAGGTCATTTGCAATATTGTTGTGGCTGTGTTAATCCCAGAAATGAGAGAGACAAAGGGATAAGATAAGAGGAGGTTACCTACATGTAACTGGAGGTTCTTCGAGATGTGTGGTCCCTATCTGTATTCCAAATGTGGGTGCGCATGCACGCCATGCACCAGAGCCAGAAGCTTTTCTTATCAGTGTCCATTGACCCGCACATTCATCATGTGTCCCTTTGTGCTCGCAGCCGAGGGTCTAAGAGGCCATGCAGGTCGAGGCCCCTCCAGTGACCCTATTACTTCTGAGTAGTCCAGTCCACAGCAGAGGAGATGGAGGGCGGGTATTGGAATACAAATGGTGACCACACATCCCAAAGAACCTCCAATTACAGGTAAGTAACCTCCTCTTCTTTGAGCAATAGTCCTTATGTGTATTCCAACCGTGGGGGAGTACTGATCAGTGTGGAAGTGTGTGGGAGGAAGAGAAGAAATGCAACCTGTAGTACAGTGCGGCCCACTGCAGTGTCCTCAGCCGCCCTTTGAGTGATGGCACAGTGGGATGTGAATGTGTGTACAGAGCGCCATGTTGCTACGACAGACGTCTTGCCATGAGACATTCTCTAGGCAGGTCGACGTGGCTGCTTGCGCTCACATAGAGTGCATTGTAACTCTATCAAGCGGCTGTACGTTGGATAGCGTGCAGCATTCGCGGATACACCTGGAGACCCATTTGGAGATTCCTTGGAGACAAGGGCTTGGCCCTTGGACTGGTCAGCAATGGCCACAAACAGTTTCATCGATGCGTGAAAGGCGAAAGTCCTGTGGAGGTAGAATGCTACTGCATGGTGCATGTCGAGGAAGTGCAGGATCCTGTCCACATGGGAGTGAGTGGTTTGGGACAGAAGACAGGGAGGTGGACGGCCTGACTGAGGTGGAACTCCACCACCACCTTTGGAAGGAACTTAGGGTGGAGCCGTAAGGACACTTTATCCTTCTGGAATACAGTGTAAGGGGGACAGTTAGCCATCGTGGCCACCAGTTCGCTGACTCATCTAGCTGAGGAAATGGCCACTAGGAACATCACCTTCATGGAGAGATGGGAAAGGGACGAAATACCGCCTCTCTGCTCTCTTCGGTGTGGGGGCACAGGAGACAGGAGTGTACCATGCTGTCCTTGCTGCTTGCAGAATAGCCTCATTGATGGGGAGAGCTGCCTGAGAGCAGGGACGGCTTTAGTAAGTGCGGGGCCCGATTCGTGGAGCTTGTACTCACCAGGCAGTGCTCCGAGTCTTCGGCGGCACTTCAGATTGTCGTGCTCTGGCCGGGGGAGAGGTGCCGCGGGGCTTGCAGCGCTCCAGCCAGGGAAGCGGGGGTGCTGGGCTCCAGCTGGGGAAGCGGGGCCGCAGGGTTTCTGGGCTCTGGCCGGGGGAGCGGGGCCGCAGGGTTGCTGGGCTCCAGACGAGGGAGCGGGGCCGTGGGGCTTGCCGCGCTCTGGATGGGAGAGCGGGGCCACGGGGCTTGCCGCGCCCCGGCTGGGGTAGTGGGGCCGCGGGGATTGCCGTGCTCCGCTGAGGAAGCGGGTCGCGGGGTTGCTGGGCTCTGGTCAGGGTAGCGGGACCGCGGGGCTTGCCGCGCTCCGGCAGGAAGAGCGGGGCCATGGGCTTGCAGCACTCCGCCCGGCCCTCTTAGGTGCGGGGCTCTCTTAGGCGCAGGGCCCGATTCGGGGGAATCGGCTTAAAGTTGGCCCTGCCTGAGAGGGCCCCTGGGGTTGGAGAATGTGCAGGAGCTCATGTTGCATGTCCTGGATCTCCTCCATCCTCTGGGCAAGTCCTGGAATTGGTGGTCATCCACCCGGGAGAGCAAGGAAGAAATAAGCGCCTTATTCAATGAGGAAGCAGTGGGGACCAGCAATATCGGTTCCACATCTTCCTCCTCCTCATAAACAAATGGAGCCGTAGGGCGAATGGGAATGGTTTATAAAAGGCCATTAACAGTGCCTGGCATCCTCAGTAAAGATTCCAGGGCGCCCAGTATGGCCAAAACAAAGGGTCCCTGGGCATAGGTGGGTGTCATGTCTAACAGTACCAGGCCTCCGCAGTGGGATCATACGCCGGGGGGTATGGCAGTCTGGGTCGCGATTCTGGGCTCCGATGGGGTATAGGCGAGAAAGAGGTTTCTGACTCTGAAAGGCCCTCGGACTCCAAAGATGGTTTGGGCAACAGGGGGGACCATGGGTACTGGAGGCCTGTGACGCAGCAATGGGACGTGTGTGACGTTATTAATATGAACTGAGACCGTATAGATCATTGTTGCAATCAAGGTCCTATAGTGACACCAAATCCTGTACAAAGGAGGTCAAGTAAGGCAGGGCTGCCTAGAGGATTCAGGGGGCCTGGGGCAAAGCGGGGGAGCTGCGGCCAGGGCCGGCTTTAGGCACCGCGGGGCCCAATTCGAAGGAGCTGCCGCCAAAGTCCCGCCGCTGTCTCCAGGGGCAGCTCAATCGCTGCCGCGGAGGAAGGACCCTCTGCCGAAATGCTGCCGAAGACAGCGGCAACGATTGAGCTGCCGACAACGACAGTGCCGGGACTTCGGCGGCAGCTCAATCAGCTACCGGTGCCTTTGGCGGCACTTCGGCGGAGGAACGTTCCTCCGTGGCAGCGATTGAGCTGCCGCCGAAGACAGTGGCGGGACTTCGGCGGCAGCTCCTTCGGGACGTTGCAGGGCCCGATTCCAGCCCTGTCTGCGGTGCTTGTACTCACCCGGCGGCGGTCCGGGTCTTCGGCGGCATTTTGGTGGCGGGAGGCCCTTCAGTTGCTCTGCGTCTTCAGCAGCACTGAACGACCCACCGCCGAAATGCCACCGAAGACCCGGAGCGACTGAAGGGCCCCCCGCCGCCGAAATAAATGCCGCCAAAGCCCTGGCCCACCGCCGGGCCAGGGCTCGCAGGGCCCCTGCGGGGCCCGGGTCCTGGGGCAAATTGCCCCACTTGC